>NC_044395.1:89738385-90047829 GCF_006542625.1 Nomascus leucogenys | reverse complement strand
AATTCCTGGGCATGCTGAACCAAGGCTGCTGAAAGTAATGAGAATGCTATATGCTTGATATGGGATCTGGGATTTAAAATCTAACAGACACATATTCTCTGTGGAGACTTTGTGGCTGCGGCCAGGCTTCAGGTTTCAAGCCCTATTTTGTTGCCCATCAGAAACTGCTCTTGCGTGAGAGCTAGACAACTACTGAATTTTCTACTCAGTTGCTGCCAATATTATGTGATAGGTATCTTCCCCCCTCTCTCCTCTCCTCAGGAAGATTTATCAGGCTGTCTTTGTAGTGCTGCCATTAACAAATTTTGGTAGCCTCTCTAGGGAGGGAAAGAAAACCAATGTTTATTTAGCATCTAACACAGGCCACAAAATGTGCTAGTCACTTTTTTTTTTTTTTTAAATGTGCCCTTTCATTCCTAATAGGCAGTATAGTGACAGCCAGGTAACACAGACTAAAAGGAACAAAGGACTTTGAAGTCTCAGAAATGTTGGTTCAGAACCCCAGGTCTGTATTAGTGGTATGACCCAGAGCTAATCTCACTGAACCTATTGCCATAACTCTCCAAGGAGCTAATCCTACCTCACACACCACTATTGTGAGAATGAGGTACTTGGTGAAATTGTGTGGTGCTGCCCCTGGCATATACTAGGGACTCAATAGCAAGCTCCTTAACAAGCCTATGAGAAAGATCTTGCTTCCATTTTACAGATGAATTATGGCCCAAAGACAGTAAATAACTTAGCCTAAGTCATGTCATGGGAGAACTGGATGCCAAATTCAAGTCTATCTGATTCTGATTTCAATGCTGCTATGGTGGCAGAGTTAAATAGTTATGACAGAGATGGTATAGCTACATATTCAAAATATTTACTGTCTAGCCCTTTAAAAAACTAGTTTGCCATATCTAGAATTGACAGAGTATAGAATCTTTGCATATTAAATAATTCTCGTGCATAGAAAACATTCATCAAGGACTCTACACTAGTAAAACAATGTTTGTGGCAGAGAAAAAAAATTTCATATTTTAATGTGCTTTATATATAAAGAAGGTAAAACGTAAGACTATTCAACACATGTTGAATTTAATAAACATACAGTTCAACTCCCTAACACATCTAGTTAAGCTATAGAAAACGAGAGGAAACTTTATTTTATAGATTGATTGTTTTTCCTGTGGGAAAATGATAACAGGAATGTTACCAGACAGCTTCATGAGCTGTGATCCAGAGAGAATAGTTCCCCATCAACCCCAGGAGGCCTGACTGTGTTTGCTTGGTCATCAAAGACTGGAACATTCTGAGAAGACACAATGTGCTTTTTAATATAGTGTTGAAGGAGGTGGTAAATTCTAGGACTCTCTGAATTATTTCTGTGTAACCACAAACAATTTGATGATTTACTACAAAAAGCAATACATTCTATTTTAATTGAATAAGAATGGTTCTTCATTCCAGGGAGTATTTTACTTCCTGTGTCTTTAATGTCTGCTTAATAAAAGCACACATTAAATTATTTAAAATAGCCAAGAACCAATAAGGGATTTGCTGACCTGGCACTTAAAGCTTAAAAATCTAATTTGCCTTTCCTTCACTGCTAGCAGATCAGACTCAGGTTGAGGGGGATGGAAACTATTGGACATTTTAGAATCACTTTGAAGAGCTGAGACTTGGTTCACTGAATTTCATCTGTAGCTGAATAGAATGAATTTCATTATTGATGTTACAACAATTGACATTTCCCCAGGTTTTCATCTCTTCTATCCCCAGATTCATTACCTTTTTCAAATTGTTAATGTACTAATGTACTGAGTTCTGGTGATTTCCACTGTGATTTCTATCTATACAAGAATTTTCAGAAATGGTGAAGGTTAACCCATCACCAGCTGCTAGGCTAGCCTGGAAGGACAAGCTAGGAGACTCGCTAGAGTATTTGTGCCTTCTTTAAAGATGCCATGCTTTCCTAAAACAATCACATGCATTTTACTTAAAGAAAATAGTTTTATAATTATTGAAGACACTTAGACTTTTCCAAGCAAAGAAGGAAGAATAGGAAGTTGGCCATTTTTTCCACAATCAAATTTGTATTCAATATTTAAAATAAACTTCACCTTTTAATTGTACAGAGAAGTGTGCTTATTATTTGTTTTTCCTTTATTGTTAATTTTAACACCAAAACAATACTTTTTTCATTTTCTGTAAACATATAAATATAAGTACTTTGCTATTTCTACGTATAACTTGATGTTTCTGAAGTTGATTTCAAATATAAGTACTTTGCTATATCTAAGTATAATTTGATGTTTCTGAAATATTAAAGGAAGTTTGTTTCACCTAGATTCATTACATCAGAAGGGATAGTTCAACTAAACCCTGTCCCAGTAATGTGGATAGTCACAGTCACATGGTATATAATTAAAGCAAAAATGCTGTATAGCTATTCTGTTCCTCATAATTATTAATATGTTCAATTACCATGGGGTGCTACTAACAGCTCTTAAAATAATCAGCCTGGATTTCAGTAGAAATACTGGATAGGAAAACTGCACTATTTACAAAGTTATCAAGATAACGAGATGCTGGCTCAGGAAATATGATTTATAAAGTAATTATTCTTACTAGTTGCACGGCCATAACATTTCTTAGCAAATTACATTTTTTTCTTTTTTCTCATCACAAATTACTTATGATCCTACCTGCAGAACTCTATTCCCATGCCCTGTGCTTGCGCCAAATTAAGCACATTATAAATTCTTTGAAGCAAATACTTTTTAAAAAATTCATTTTTGCCTTTCTGTCAGCTATTATTTACACTTTCTTTTACTATTCTTTTAGTGGTCATTCTATCTATACTTGTGATTCCCAAAATGTGGCTCTCAGATCAGCAGCATCAGCTGCATCAACTGCATCAGCATTTGATGATTGAACACCAGTGTTCAATACCTAGGAATTTGTTGGGAATGCAAATTATCTGGCCCTAGTCCAGACCTATTGCATCAGAAACTCTGGAGATGGAGCCCAGAAGTCTTTATTTTAAGCCCTGCATGTGAGTATAATGCATGCTGAAGTTTGAGAACCACTCAAACACTATACCACACTTTTTGTCCCCTCTCCTTATTTTATCCTATATGCTCTGCGTTCCTTCCTTGTTGCCTGGTAAAAACAGCATTTTTTTTCTTGTCCCATCTCAAATGCCATCCTTGTTTTCTCCCTTATCAGAATTCCCTTAAAATAAAAAAATATATTAAATATTATAAGACATATATCTATGAAACCTTGCTTTACAGTTGTTTGGTAACATCTATTATCTCCTCTCCAATGATACAAGTCCCAGAAGCAAGGCACTAAGTCCTTATATTCTATTGGCATGTAGCCCAGTAGCTGGTGTTCAATCAGTAACTGACTGCCACATCTTGTCTCTAACACATACCCTTTACCATGACAGACTTAGTTTTGCCTCTGAAACTTTTTCAATACTGATTCACCTTTTTGCAATATTTCTCACTATCTTTATGCTACATAATTATTACTAAGCTCCAATTCTCTCTCTCTTCTCTCAAGAACTTCCCAAAGTTTGTCTGAATTTCTACTTCTAGCTAGGAGATGAATCCACCTATCAAAAACAACAGAAAAAGATGGATAGAGTAATTAAAATACATTGTTTTAAGGCATCAGAGAAATATTAAGGCATCTGCATAGAAGGGTTACATCTCAGAGAAAGGAAAAACATTGTGCTAAGTGAATGGAACATATTACCCTGTCTTTCTGAGAGATTCACTGATGCCTAAAAGTCATGACTCAAGAGGTTGAGATGCTGAGTAGTAAGTTGCTACTAAGAAGCTAAGAAG
The DNA here is from genome assembly GCF_006542625.1 of Nomascus leucogenys. Classification (NCBI taxonomy): domain Eukaryota; kingdom Metazoa; phylum Chordata; class Mammalia; order Primates; family Hylobatidae; genus Nomascus; species Nomascus leucogenys. The sequence goes on along the minus strand of NC_044395.1, from coordinate 90,043,984 downwards.
TTCAAAACAGCTTTTTGACAGTCTCATGAGTTTGTGAATATTTTTTTAAAAATGAAGCTCAGGGCTGCCTAAGCAGCTTACACTTGATGAATCAAGATACAGGACAAGAAGCAAGCACAGAAAAGTGAAGTCAACATCCCAAACTTCTCTCATCCTCATCACATTTGCCAAACATAAGCAACATGGACTTATATATGAAGAAGTCAAGTTAAAGGGGGGTAATTAAGTAGTTAAGGAGATAATTGGAATTTTTGGCAGTCTTACAGGCTATAAACCTAAATGTTGGAGTTTTATTGACTAAGAAGAGGGACCCTGATAACCCAAGCTTTCAGGTGGGGTCCCTGAAAGATTACATCATAGGAGTAAAAGTAAACCAGAGATAGATTAGAACTTACAAAAAAAAATGACATTCAACTTTGAAATATTTTATACCCTATTGGATTAAGGTGACTTATTCTTTGACTTTTAGACATGAAGACTCATCTAAAACTTCTGGAACTACTTTATTTAAAATAAGTGCATTAAAAATTACAAAGCTAACCAAAAGACACAAAAAGATAATACTAATAGAACAAAACTAGGTGAGAGAAATAGTGTCCTTAAAAATAGTTATGATTAATATGTCTAAGAAAGCAGATGGCAAGATGGAGGATGTCACAAGTGAATAGAAATCTTTTTTTTTATTTTCCATTTTGAGACAGGGTCTCACTCTGTCAGCCAGGCTGGAGTGCAGTGGCATGATCTTGGGTCACTACAGCCTCTACCTCCATGGCTCAAGGGATTCTCCCACCTCAGCCTCCTGAGTAGCTGGGATTACAGGCATGCACCACCACACCCGGCTAATTTTTATATATTTTATAGAAATGAGGTTTCACCATGTTGCACAGGCTGGTGTTGAACTCCTGGGCTCAGATGGTCTGCCTGCCTTGACCTCCCGAAGTGTGATTACAGGAGTGAGCCACCATGCCCGATCAATAAATATTTTAAATAATAAAAATTTGAGGCCAAAATATGACATAACTAAAATTAAGAAAGTAAAGATTCCTGTAATACCAGATTTGACAAACCAAAGAGAAGATTAGTTACCTGTAATACAGATTAATAGAACAGAGAAAAAAAATTGATCTGAAACACAGAGAAAAAATAAAATATACAAAATAGCATTAGTGGCATTTAGCATATAGTGAAAAGGCCTAATCTACATGACATTAAAGTACCAGCGGAAAGGAGAGAATGAAGTGAAAATAATATTTGAAAAATGAAGAAAGATAATTTTCCAAAAATAATTTAAAAAACCTTTAACTCAAAAACCAAAGAAGTTCTATAAACCTCAGTCAGGGGTAAAGCTATGGAAAACAAAGACAGTGATAAAATCTTAAAGCAGCCAGAGGAAAAGTTATCTTGCTACCAAAGGAATAACCGTAAGAATTATAGCTTATTAGTCAACAGAAATGATGAATGCTGGAAGAAAATGGCATTTCTAAAATCCTAAAATAAAGTAACTATAAGAGCAGAATTTGATGCCATGCAGGATAATATTTTGAAAATTAAGAATAAATAAAGCTGTTTTCAGATAAAAATAAATAAATCTTATAGAAATAATTGGAAACAGATCTACACTTAAATACTAACATATGGTCTTCCAGGAGGAGGAGGAGGTAATTCCAAAGGGAAGAACAGAAATGCAGAAAGGAATCAGAAGTAGCATAGTGGGAGTTTGAATCCCCCACTACTGAGTTGGGTTTCAGTTTGGTTGTTACAGTGGTTGCTCTCAGTGCACCACATGCCTCAAATTCCTCCAGGCATCCTCTCCGTGGGGGATGGGTTGGTAGAAGGTTATTCTTAAAGTTTCTGTTACACTGCGATTGGCCAAGACTTAGCTATAATTACAGGTGCATTCTCCTAAATTGGGTTTTCAATCTTGTTTACCTGTTAAGCTAGGTTGCAGTTAGTCCACAAGGACTCAAATATAGAAGTCCTTCTCTGGCCATATTCAGTTTGCTTGTTTCTGTTACACTGCAATTGGCCAAGACTCAGCTATAATTACAGGCACATACTCCTAAGTTGGGTTTTCAATCTTGTTTACCTGTTAAGCTAGGTTGCAGTTAGTCCACAAGGACTCAAATATAGAAGTCCTTCTCAGGTCATATTCAGTTTGCTTTAACAGTGGGAAAATTCTGTCATTATGGCTCAGCCTCAGTCTTAGTGCCCCTCAGTTTGTGGGGTGAAGCTTTCTCAGTAATCTTGTACCTGTCCCGGGGTTAGAGTTTTATTGTTCTTCATCTCTCCAACCACAATTGATCTTCACTAGTGTTCACGCTTGACCTTCAGTAATTTGATAAATATCTCAGCTGCATTCTTTTCATCCACTTGCAAGGTGATTATGTTGGTCTGTGCTATTTATGCCTAGGTAATCAAGTGCTCATATTTGTTTCTTATTGGAGGCACCTATCTTTTCTCAGGTGTTAAGCTTGTTGGTTGCTCTGTTGTATGTTGTTATATATTATTATTATGACATTAATATCACTGCAAAAGGGAAAATACAATTAAGGAAATTAAGGCATTTTAAGATCTCTATAATGTCCAGAAATCAATATATCCATGCTTCTGCTACTACATGTCTAGATAAAATAAGCAGTAAAATACATTGATCAATATTCTGTCCAAACGAAAAATATCCTTTCACTACTGTATTTTTAGAGACACTCATGCTTGGGTTGTAGGACTCTACTAGACGAATTGAATTTCAGTTGGCACTGACATATAATGCAAAATTATCTGTAGAGTATACCTGAGGTTTTTCTCTTTAACTGGTGGTAAGCAACTCTTCATGACACTATGAGAATAAATTAATGGAGCTAAGACAGTGCAACAGGGATAGATGTCTAGTAGCATGAGTCTCTTAATCATTAACATTACTTATGTTTTCTGTGTCTACCTGAGCTCCATCTTTTACATACAATTCTTATGTGATGATTTCTAATGCTGTGCATGCCCAGCCCTAGAGGTTTGGCAGGTGAGAAAACACTCAGGTAATTGTGAGTATGGAGGGTGAGGTAGTTTGGATGTGTGTCCCCACCCAAATCTCATATTGAAATCTAATTCCCAGTGTTGAAGGTGGGGCCTGGTGGGAGGTGATTGGATTATAGTGGTAGATTTCTCATGAATGGTTTAGTACCATCCCCCTTGGTACTATCTTCACAATACTTAATGAAATTTTTCTGTGTGTACCTGTGTGTGTGTGAGATCCGGTCATTTAAAAGTCCATAGCACCTTCTCCCTCTCTTGCTTGCTCCTGCTCTGGCCATGTAACATACCTGCTCCCCCTTTGCCTTCCACCATGACGGTGAGTTTTCTGAGGCCTCCCCAGAAACGGAGCAGATGTTAGCATCATGCTTCCTGTATAGCCTGCAGAACCATGAGCCATTTAAATATCTTCTTTTAATATAAGTTACACAGTCTCAGCTATTTTTTATAGCAATGTGGGAATAGACTAATACAGACAGAAAAAACAAAGTAATGTGTGCGTCACTCCAAATGACTGCAGACTCTATTAAATGAGTCTGTTTAAAATGTTTGTGTAATTAAAATATATGACAATAATACACAAGAGGATAGAGAAGGGATAAATAGACCTTAAGTTGTTAACGTCCTTATGTATTATATTAAACTCTAATAAGTCAAAGATACATATTTAATCTGTAGGGCAGTGATTTTCAAATTTTAGTGTTGTTTAGAATTATATCAAGGGCTTCTTCAAGAGTGCTATACACCACCCTCAAAGTTTCTCATTTAACTTTTTGAGTGGTGGGGTGGGGTCAAAAGTTTGCATTCCTGCTAAAAATTGCAGATGCCATTTTTTTAATAAGACACTTTGAAAACTACTTCTGTAAGGTAAACTATTGAAGTAGTGGTAAAATAATATGTAGTGTATAGCTAGTAGAACAGAAAATACACTAAAAAGAATAATAGTAATAATAATAATAATAATAATAATAGTCCTGACTACTCCAAAGTGAGCAAGAAAGGAGAGAAAGAACATAATATGAATGAGTCAAGGACAAATCAAATTGTGACAAGGTAAATTTAAATCCCTAGGAACTACATTTTATTTAGAAAGATTATTCTAATTAAAATGCAAAAATTATAATATTGAATAAATTATAAAATGAAATTTACAGAGATAAGGTATAAAAATGTTGAAAATAGATATAAAAAAGTTTTACACAAACATTAACCAAAGAAAACTGTGTGAATATGTTTATATCAGATGCAGTAAGTCATTAAGGCATGATGCATTTATTAAAGACAAAAAGATCGTTTTCATATTGATAAAAGGTCTGTCCAGAGAACATAACAACTATAAATTTTTATGCACATTATAAAACCTACAAATACACAAATGAGATATTGTCAGAACTAACTGGAAAGTAGAAAAATCTAAAATCAGATTTGGAAGTGGGGCATGGTGGTTCACATCTATAATCCCAGCACTTTGGGAAGCAAAGGTGGGCAGATCACTTGAGTTCAGGAGTTCAAGACTAGCCTGGGCAGCATGAGGAAACACGGTCTCTGCCAAAAAAAAAAAAAAAAAAGCCAGGCATGATGGTACATGCCATTGGTCCCAGCTAATTGGGAGGCTGAGGTGGGAGAAGGCTTGAGCCCAAGAAGCAGAGGTTGCAGTGAGCTGAGATTGCACCACTGCATGCCAGCCTGGGTGAAAAGGTGAGACCTCATCTCCAATAGGAAAAAAAAAAAATCAGAGTTGGAGAGCTTAACAGGTCTCTCAGTATCTGACAGTACAAATAATCCAAAATATCAACAATGATTTAGAAGATCTGAAAAGCATGATTAGCAAACTTTACCACGTATAAATAGAAACAACAAAACCTGTAACTGCAGAATGCAGTATACATTGTTTTTAATTGAATACTCATCAGAACTAATTATGTGCTGGCCATTAATGAAGTTTCAACAGATTTTAGTGGATTGAAATGATTTAAAAGTGTATTATCTGGCTATTGTGAAACTGATCTAGAAATTGCTTTAAAAATCTAACTAGAGCATTGCAGTTTTTTCCTGGCTTATGGCTGCATAAGTTCAATCTGCTTCCTTCTTCACACGGTCTTCTATCTGTCTTTTCTTCTGTTACTTAAGGATACTTGTCATTGGATTTAGGAGCTCACCTGGATAACCTAAGATGATATCATTTTGAGAGCCTTAATTAATTACCTCTGTCCAAACAAAGTCACTTTTAAAGAGTTTAAGATATGAAAGTATTTTGGGGAGTCATCCTTCAAGATTACAAAGATTATAAAGTTCTAGCAAGGCTGATGAAAAACAACCAAAAATAATAAGGCACAAATTACCAACATCAGGAATGTAAAAAGATATCATTGCAGATCCTTAAAATATTACAACGATAAGAAGAAGATATTATTAACTACTATATGCTGATATTTGAAAAAATTCTTTGGAAAACATTACTTACCCAAACTGGTATAGCTGATGTAAAAAGAAATTGAAATACGTTTAGTCTTCTATCTTTGGGGACATTTAATTTTGTAATTAAAATCTCTAACAAAAAGAAATCTCCAAGTGTTTGTGGCTTCAAGGGCCATTTACCCCCCAAGTATTTAACAAAAGAAATAGTTCTAATCTTACTCAAATACACACAGAGATTAGAAAAAGTAGGAAACAGCTCTTGTTTTGTGAGGCCAGCATACTCTTAGTATTACTGCAAAAAGGTACTTACATGACAATTTTTCATGATAAAAAATGCAAAAAAACTGCAACAGAATATTAAGAAATTGAATCTGTATGTGTATTAAAAGGATAATGAATAATGTCTGACTTCACTATATTCCAAACTATATTACAGAAATGCAATTACTTAACATTCAAACAATCAATAAAATTCATAACTTTTAGAAATAAAGTAGAAAATTCTTATGGTCATCTCACTAGGTATAAAAAAGTGATAATATTCAATACTCATTAGTGCTGAACAAATTGGGTATGAAAGCAAACTTTCTGATAAAGAGTATCTACAAAATATCTATAGCAAACATCATTTGAATGAAAATATTAAAAGATTTACCACAGAGATTAGGTAGGTAGCAAAAATATTTGCTCTCATTGTTCTTATTCAACTTTATCCTGGAGGCCTTAGCCAGTGCAATAAGTTAAAAAAGTAAACTAAGGCATAAAGATTGAAAAAAGCAAAAATTGTCATTATTTACCAGTGAAAGTTTTGTACACATGTGTCATGGACTTATGTTCTCCCCAAATTCAGATACTGAAGCCCTAACACCCAACATGACTATATTTGGAGATAGGGGCTTTGAGAAGGTAATTAAGATTCAATGAGGTCATAATGGCGAGGCCCTGAAGAAGAGACACCAGAGCCATTTGTTCACTCTGTCTCTCTCTACATGCATGGAGAGGACAGGCCACATGAGGACATAGCAAGCAGGCAGTCGTCTCCAAGCCGGGAGGCTCACTAGAAAGAAACCAGGGCTGCACCTTAATCTTGGAGACTTTCAGTTTCCAGTGCAGAAAAAATAAATTTTTGTTGTTTAAACCACCTAGTCTGTGGTATTTTGTTATGGCAGCTCAAACAGACTAATCAGCATGGAAAATCTAAAAGGTTCTACAGAGGTAGTAATTGAATTCAGTAAAATTGCATGACATTACACCAATATACAAAAATCACTTTCATACTGATAGACCGAAAGCAGAAACTCATGAACATTTTTAAATGATACCATTGATAATAGTACCTGAAATACCAAATACCTAGAAATATGTATAATATATTGTGAATGTGTAAACAAAAAACTACACAATATTAAAGAAGTCATAAAGGGGTGTATACCATGTTCAAGTATTAGGAGTCTCATTATTATTACCACAAAAATAAGACTTCTTATCAAACATCTAAAGATTCAATGTAATCATAATAAAACAATTTGTCATATTTTGATAGAAATTTAAAAGCTGATCCTAAAATATATTTGGAAATGCCAAGGGCCAGGAATTGCTAAGAAAAGAGAGTTTGAGATATCGATACTTATGAAGGTTTAATAATTAAGATGTGTAACTTAGGCAAGTAAACCAATTGATCAAAATAAAAAATGTAGATATAGTCCACATGTATACAGTCACTTGATCTATGATAAAGCTGGGATTTCTGCACAATGAGTAAAAAATGGTCTTTTCAATAAATGATTAGAAGTCAACTAGATATGCATAAGAAAAGACTGACTCTTGATCCTTACTTCACGCCATACACAAAAGTATATTTCTTTAGAATGAGTGTGTGTATATATACACACACACACACACACACACATATACACATACATACAAATATATTTTGGGGGTGATGTAGAAACAATAAAGTTTCTAGAAGTTAACGTAGAAAAATATTTTAACATTATTAGGGTATACAAATACTTAGAGCACATAAAAAGAAACCATAAAGGAAAAATTGGTAAATCAGGCAACATTGGAATAAAAATTTTTGATCTTCAGAATATACCATTGAGAAAGTAAAAAAGCAAGAAACAGGGTAGGAAAAGATATTTTAATACATATATATGAATAAAAACACATATCCAAAATATTTTTTAAATGCCTCTAAATACTAAGATAAGGACAGAAAACTCAATAGAAAGAGTTGAAGAGGCATTTCACAAAAGAGGTTATCCACATGGCCGGCAAGCATAATGAAGGGATTTTATCCTCATTACCCAAAAGGGAAAGACAACACAGAAAGTTACTCTTACATCCCTGAAAGAATGGCTAAAATTAAACAGTTGAATAATACTAAGTATTGGCTGAGATGTGAAGCATATTATACACTTGTTAGTGGGGCACAAATTATTAGTGTTGCTGTAGAAAACCATTTGGTAGTGTGAAAATTGTCAGAATCAAATGGAGCCACTTGTATTAAAACCCTGAAAAATAGGAACAGGCAAGGCCATGAAGGGATGAGTCTCATGCAAGTATGCCTAGTAATAGGAACTTTCACAAAAGACTGCATAAACCACAACATTGCACAAATGCCACAGCAACCCTTCCACACACACAAAAATGCTTCTACCAGGACATCTGCCCAGCAACTGCCTGTTCAAACTTGGACTCACCTCAAACTTGTTATTAATCCTTATAGCCAAGGATAATTGTTTCAAAACAACTCATGTAACTCTCCTCATTTTTCCTTTAAAAACTCTTGTCTTCCTTTACCTCCCTGAATGTACCCATTATATTCCCACTGCAATGCTCAATCCCAAATAAATATCATTTTCTTTTAGACAGTCACTTTGTTATTTGGGCTTTACAGTAGTATATACCAAAGCCAAACAAGCTCCTGCCATGTTTTCCAACTCATGTCCCCTGCTAAGCGTATCTCCAATAGAAATGTAGTCATATGGGCAACCAAATACATGCACAGACATTCTTATTGAAGCCATCTTTGTAGTAGCTAAAACCTGGAAACAACTCATATGCCCATATAATAGACTAGAAAAATAAATAGTGCTCTGTCATATAATGAAATAATATACAACAATGAAAATGAACAAATTGCTGCTCATTACAACACCACCTATGAATCTACAAACACAATGTTGAATGAAAGAAACCTGATACAAACCAAAAAGACAAAACTAATCTACGATGATAGAAATAAAAACAGTAGTTACTTTTGGGGAAAAGGGATAGTGACTTGGAAGAAGGTCAAGAAGTTTTATGAGACGCTGGTATTACTCTCTTTTCTGATCTGAATGATAATTAAATGGATGTATTAATTTTGTCAAGATTTATTGAGCCCGTATATTTAAAATGTGTGTATTTTTGTATGTATGTTATACTTCTATAAAAAATGATGATGACTTCATCCTTTTCAGGACATCTAGTACGATTTGGGATTCATTAATTTGTCCAATATTTATTGAGCATCTGCAATACACCAAAACACTGAGCTAGGCCTAGGATTTACATTTGTGAATAAAATGTAGTCTCCACCTTCATGGAGCTTATATAGCTTTGATTATTTGTAGTTTTCTGTATACACCCATATAAAATTGGCATGGTTAAACAAAAGCCATTATATAGCTGAAACAAGATGCTAATGTCTTCAACTCGTGTATAGTTAAAATGATATTCATAATAGAGCCTGCATAACAGTTAAGACAGCTATCATTATCTTGAAGTGGATATCCTTCATCTTCCCCTCTGATCAATTTTCCAGTTTTCTCCTCTGCATCAGGAATCCGATTTGTATGGACTATATCAGGTATCTGTAAACTGTTGCCTCATTAGATAATTAAGGTTTTATTGACACAGTAACACCCATCATTTACATAATGTCATTGGCTGTTTTCAAGAGACCATGACTTGCATGTCAAAAGTATTTACTATCTGACTCTTTACAGAAAAAAAGTTACTGAACTCTGGACTGCGTTAGGCTTCCTTGCCTTCAAAGTTCCAGTTTTATTGGTCAATGGAGAACAGAGCTAGAGATTACAAGAAGAGGAAAGACTGAGGTCTATGCAAGGTCTCTTTGAGCTAAAATGTCCCTCCATCAAAGTTCTTAGCTCTTCTTAAGGCAATTCTCTCTTAATCCCTTCCTCTGGATCAGGTACCTCCATACACATTCATTTTTTCCCATATAGTGATGGTAATATCTCTGCACTATCTCTTGTAGTTACCTAACAGCTCTGCACTTTTTGCATATTGCCCCTTTACTGAACCTTCCTCAAATTATTCTAAACTGTATGAGCCATATGTTTCCCAATAGGATACTAGCTGATAATTTATTAAGCACTTACTCCTTGCCAGGCACTGTGTTAAGAGCTTAATTTCATTATGTAATTTAAACCTGATAAAATAACTCTTGTGAGGTAGAATTATTATCATTCCTTTTTTACAAATGAGGCAGCCAGTGTTGAAGTTTGGAGACTTTATAAAGTTCACACAGCTAATGAGAAGCAGACAGTCCTAGGACTTGAATTCAGTGCTGTTGACGAGAACCTCTAGAACTGAATATCGTAACCATTCTCAATAATCTTTGTTTTATAATTTTCATGATAATCCCTTATTATCTTGGTGCTTCGATTAAAAAATAAATCTTAACTATGACTTCATTTAATTATTACCCTAACAGTAGATCTGAAAGTATTTTTCCTATTATTACAGATAAATAGAGGCCAATGCAATTTAAATGACTTTCTCAAAAATACTAGAGGATACAATTTAATCCAGCCAAGGGTCATGCCTCTGGATTCCATACTATATATAACCGTATAATCATCCTTTATCAAATACATATACTCATCTATTTTAAATGATACTTGGAATGGCACTTATACCACTGAGTTATCATCTGGGTAGAGTAATGTGATGAAAATGTGGTAGATATTATGTTTTCAAGATAGAGAGGTGGAGGGTTAGGAGAAAAAGCTGTGGCTGAAAAAAATAAAATGTTTAGCCTGTTTTCCTGGTCCTAGAGTATTACAAATTAATTGATTCAAACCAAATATGAGAAGCAGAGAAGAAATGTCCTTCCATGCTTCTGGGAGTTGATTGATGAGGAGCAATGTCTCAGCCAAGTTGCCAACTGATTTCTGTCTAACCCTTGGTTTCCTATAGTTCACCGAGTCCTAAGTCAAGAGTCAGCCTTGAGTTGTTGCTGGAGACCACAGATACTCTGAATTCCAACTTTAATTGGCCTTCTGACAAGACAAAGAGCCACAGGTCCCCAACAGGTCCTAGCTACTTCCTTCAGCCCCAAGGCAGGGCACTCTATGGATTTCAATAAAAGCTCCTCCTGTTTGTCCATGAACACATTTTATGTTACCAGGTTCATGTTGTGGGCACAGATGCTACTAGTTGCCTCTTCCACATTTAGAGAATGTATATTTTAGGAAGGTCTGTTAAAAGCAAATACACAAATCCCTAATCTTATTTGTTTTGTTCAGTGTAAAGATGGTACTTTTTAAAAAGAACTGAATTCTCTTAAGACAAAACCTCAGGTTATATGTGAGTGTGTGTGTGGTGTGTGCATGCGTGTGTATGTGTGTGTACCTATGTGTATTTAAATCCTTTATCTTTGATCATATCCTTCCTACCAGGCCTATTTTTCCTGGGATTTGGGTGGAGTGGGAGGGGTGGGGAGAGCATTTGGTTTGAGCAGCCATTTGCGAAGACAACATTCTACCTAACCACATGACAAGCAGCCCTTTGTCATGTGTCCATGCCAATAACTAATGAGGAAAACACATTCGTGTGTTAGTTTAAATCCTGGAATGGATCAGTTCAATCATGGTAGATAGTTGTAACATCAACATTGCATCTCCCACCATGTATGATATGTAAATGAATGTCAATTTTGGGTCCCCTCCCCCCCAAAAAATGCTAGAAACATTCTACTCTTGTCTCTAGAGAGGTCTTCTTTCCAGGACTTACTAAAATGCTATATTTTTACCTATTTCTATTGAGTTTATATATTTCCAGTGGAACTTGACAGTTGGCCCACCAAAAAGTCCAACAGCCTGTCTGCCTGCCAACTGATCAGTCAGGCAAAAATGCAGGTAGTTTAGGGGCAGGAAGCTCAGTCCATATCTGGATGAAGCATAACAAATATGACTGGACAGATCCGGACACAGGCTTAAAGAATCTGGGTCACTGGGTCCCAATATGTTAAGGGCAAACACTGGTATTCTATAGGATATACTGAGATGTCTCATATTTAAAATATCTCAAAGTTGGCATTTCTCCAATTCCCAGAAAATACTAAAAGTGACAATGATTTATTTATTAACTGAAGCTTTTGTTCAACACATTTTTTAACCAAACCATTAATACCTATACCTCTTATGTGCTAATAAAAGTGCTCATTGAAGACAGAACATTATCTGGTAACCATATATTTAATGGAAAATGCTAGAAAATTGCTAATTTTGTCTGACAGCTTATTTTGTGAATACACATTTATGGTTGCTCTTTTGTATGTATTAACTTACATCATTGTAGGTATGGTTGAGGTTTTCTTCTAGTCCTAGAAACTACATGATGAGGGAGTTCTGAGGAAGGCAATTGCCCTACTGTAGGATGGAGAAATTAAGTCCTTTTTCCATAGAGGAAATAGCTCTGGAGCCAGATCTAAAAGGATTGTCAGGATTTTGAGAACTAGAGAGGAGGGTTGACCAGCAGGAGTCCAGGTAGGAGAGTAAAACTGTACCTGTCATATATGGAAGTCTACTCAAGCTAAAATGTCTGGAGTGGAACGTTCGTTGCAGGTGGTGAGCAATAAGAATAAAATGTTTGCTGAATTCTTGTGTAAGACATCTCTACATGATTTGGGATCTTGTTACTACTGGGAGCCTCAGATACTTACCTCCTGACATTAGGACATATTTAAACTGCTTGATGTCTTCAGTGAGTGGCTTTGGCTGAGTCCAAAACTCAAATGTTCTCCATTAATGCCAGAGCCAGATGTCGTCCATTGTGATAACCTTGCCAGTCCTCTGGACCCTGGGACCATACTAGCTGGCATCTGAGCCTGAGATCAACTTTCCAGCTAAACTGCCAACATACTTGGCCGAACTACGCTTTCAAAACGACAAGATATAAGAAGTCTGAAGATGGCACTTTCCGAGCTTCAGAATTTCAGGAACACTCATAAAATCTCTGCCTATTACAAACCATTCTCTCCATCAATGGAGATAAGTAATAATTTCAAATTTCTCCTTTGAGGGTATTGTGAAAATGCACATCTGCTTGCCTGCTACTTTGCCCAGCTGACCATTAATAGACTTGAGTTTCCTTCCAATCTATCATGATATGAAAGGTCTTCAACCCTGAAACTTTCAAAAGCAGGGACTTCCTGGCAAGAGATTTGTTGGTGGGAAAATTAAAGAAACCAACATGTACACTGACATTCTACAGTGGCATGGACTTAATACAAATTTGCTCTTGTTTTTCATAATTTTATTCCATAAAATTACCATTGTTTTGTAATAGTGACCCAGATGTTAAGCATTTTGCATACAAAGAGGATGGAAACATCTTCTGATAAGACATGAAGCAAGCCAAGGCCTCATTTTCTTTCCGTTTATGGAATTGTAGCTATAGATATATTTTCCCTCTCTCTTTTAAAGTGTGGAAGGCTCCTTGAAGGCTGAGTGAAGTTTCCATTCTCTTTGCACTAAAACTCCTGTTTTAATTTTTAGCACAGCTATCATAGTGCACTGACATATCCACTTATTTGCCCACCTGCCCCTTTGGGGAAGGAACCTAGTTTATTGATGATTATGCTGCCATTGGAATAACACTGAATTTTTCATTAGAATTGCAAGGCATGCCTGATTAGACTTCTGCTACATCTACCACCTCATCAGCACTTTCTCATTTGCTTGGTACTTTAGTTTACACTGGCCTTATTCAAGATCCTTGAGCTTTTCAAAGGCTTTATTTATTGTTGTTGTTTGAAATTCTATTTCATTTACCAAAAACTCTGTCTTCTGAAGCAGTATCGTAATAACTACAGAATGCAAATATGTAACTATGAAAATGTTGATGATAATAATAACAATGATGATGATATTTTTATGTTATGATTTTGTGCAAGTCACTGTGATAGGTTTTCCACTGGATTCCTCATTTATTCCTTATATCAACTTTATGATGTAGATATTGATATTATCTTAATTTATAGATGAGAGAACTGAAGCATAAAGAGAATAAGGCAGGTTTTGTAGGACAAACAGGTAGTGCTGAAACTGTGTGTCAAACTTAAGAAGTCTACCTCTAGAAAGTTGTTCTCAAACCCTTCTCCTATAGTACCTCTTACAGTATAGGCCTTTCTAGGATTTAGAGAATGCCTTGGTCTACTCAAGGCTCTAATCTATTTGAAGTGTCTTTCCTGAAGTGGAGGTGAATGATAAATCTTTTTATCAGTCTATCATGGATAAAACTCCTACATATGATGGGAGGCTGAGTCCAAACCAGCTTACTGTTTTCTACACAGGGCATATGGGTCTACGTCTTAAGAACTGCCTGCAGAATCTCTTTCTCTGCCTCTCATTACTTTCTTAACCATAAGAACTTGCTCAGTCTTGCTGACACCAAGTGTTTCATCTTTAATTTTGACTAAAATTTTGTCTAGTCTCTTTTCGTTAAGTGCTTTTTCTGACTATTTTTACCGTATTTTCTAACCTCTTGTTCTGAAGTTATGGGCTAACTTCCCATACATATAGTCACTTAATTCTAAATCCTAAAATCTCTATCTAAGTCTCATTTTCCAGATCTTTGCTTGTGCAGGATGAAAATAAAGGTATTAAAAACAATTACATATGTTTGTCATTTTCAACAGGGTTGTTCTACCAAGTTCTAGAGTCCATTCACATTTGAGCTCCAACATAATTGATGTTAAAATGGACAGTTTTCTTCAATGATTTTCTTCATTACCAGATAAGATAGTTTGCACTGTGACATTTCTCACATCACTCTATGAAAAAGAAGCAGAACTGGATCATGGTTAAAAGCATGTGTTTTGCAATAGGACAGATATGGGTTTGAAGGCAAGCTTTGCAGTTGGTAACTACATCCCTCAGCAAGCTACTGAAACCTCACTAAGCCTCAGTGTTCATATCTGAGAGGTAAGGATAATGCCAGTGCTAACCTCAAAGAATTATCATAAAGTTATAAAATAATGCACATGAAGTCTTTACAATATTTCCTGAAACCTATTCAATGAGCAGTTGACATTATTATGTGAAGTTCTATTTTAAAAGGTTAAAGCCACCAAAAATTTTGGTCCAAAAAGGCTAATGTCCATTATCTTTGTTATTTTGAACCACCATTTTTGTCTACAAACAACAGTTATGTGAGCTAGTGATCAATTTGCAATCAGAATTAACTAAATGGAGAGGATGTGGATTTTTAAAGGGAATGCTTGAGATTTCTAAGTCACTGTCACTGTATATTATATTTTGGTAATAAAAGAGAAACTACATAGTTGCTTCTATCTGTGGTGTCACCTTCAGGGGATTGCTTCAGCTTTATAGGTTGAGAAAGTGAATTCCATTAGCTCATTCTGGGATGACCAAAGATATTTATCAGTTGTTTTCAGGGAAATAACACATGTCATTCAAACTAACATAGCCTGCAGCTAAACCAAAACACTTTTCCTAAAATGTAAATATGATCATTTCATTTTCTTCCTTGGCACTCATCAATGGCACCCATCAATGTCTTCCCATTTGTCTCAGGAAAGGTACTAATATCTTAACCTACAAAATTCTCCTGTGCTATCTCCTGTGAACCTAGCCAACCTCATGTCTTTCCACTTACCCTTTGCAAATGATACTCTGAGCATAGTGAACATTCGACACTTGGTAAAATTGATCATACTTCCAGTAGATTATGGGTCTTTCCAGATGCTATTCATTGATCTTAGAATACCCTGCCCCCTGCCTCTTTTTTCTAGAATCACTCCCACTAATCCCTTAGTCCAAAATTAAGTATAATTTCTTCTGGAAAGTCATTGTCATCCCCATATCTCTGGTTAGGTTCCCTTGCACCCTGCATTATCCCACTGTGCTGTTACTGACTGTTGACTTACTTTTTCTAATCGAGTGTAAGTTCAGTGAGGGCAGGGATCTTGTCCATTATGCCTACCACTCTATGTCTAGAACTCAAAATGTACATGAAAAATATTTTCTACTGAATAAATAGGAATAAATAAATACAATTTTTGTAATGGGAGAAATCTTTGTCAATCAGAACTTGGTGTCTGCAAGTAAGACTCTCTGTACCCTTTCAACAGGTTTACTCTCAACCTGCTTTTTGGTGAGTGAGCTTACCCAGCAGGGTTTAATTATGAAGCTATTGCATACTGAGTGCAATTTAAATATATCTGTACAGTTTTATAAGCCTGATGATTTACCCTTCCCTATTGCAGGTATTTGTTTCAAAATCTGGGATCATCTAATTTAGAATCAGTCTGGTTTTTTCTCTGTCTCTGTGTTGTACCTATTCTTTAAATGCTTTTTCACTGGACTGTGAAGTCTAGTCATTTCTTCCATACTAGCTTTAAGCTCATCAGTTCAGGTACAGAATTATATCTTAGTGACTAGGCATGACTCAAACCCTTCAAAGTAAGATCATCTTCTGATTTTAAGTAGGACCACTGAAATCCCGCTACTTTTACTGTCCAATTTTTAAACTTTTCATTTTTATTCATTTTAACTTTTTTTTTTTAGGTTTGGGGGCACATGTGCAGGTTTGTTATGTAGTTATATTCATGTCACAGGGACTTGTTGCACAAATTATTTCATCACCTAAGTACTAAGCCTGGTATCTAACCGTTATTTTTTCTGCTCGTCTCCCTCCTCCCAACCTCCACCCTCAAGTAGACCCCAGTGTCTGTTGTTTCTTTCTTTGTGTCCATAAGTTCTCATCATTTAGCTCCCACTTATAAGTGAGGACCCAGGGTATTTGGTTTTCTGTTCCTGTATTAGTTTGCTAAATAAATGGCCTCTAGCTCCATCTATGTTCCCACAAAAGACACGATCTCATTCTTTTTTATGAGTGCATAGTATTCCATGGTGTATATGTACCACTTTTTCTTTATCCAGTCTGTCATCGATGAGCATTTAGGTTGATTCCATGTCTTTGCTATTGCGAATAGCACTGCAATGAAGATTTGCATGCATCTGTCTTTATGGTAGAATGATTTATATTCCTCTGGGTATATACCCAGTAATGGGATTGCTGGGTCAAATGGTAGTTCTGCTTTTAGCTCTTTGAGGAATTCCCACACAGCTTTTCATGATGGTTGGATTAATTTACACTCCCACCAACAGTGCCTAAGTGTTCCCTTTTCTCTGCAACCTTGCCAGCATAAATTATTATTTTTCATTTTTTTAATAATAGCCATTCTGACTGGTTACTACCTAGTTTTTTAAAAGGACCAATTTCTAGCTACTTTGTTTTTTGTCATTGCTAACTGATGATTTAATGACTTCTTCCTTCACTTGGCATGCTCCATTCATGTACCTAGTAAGTGACCTTGGCTTTGGTCCTCAATTCAGTCTTTGCCTCTGGGACTGAACCTGAAGTTAAATCACTGCTTCTGTCCCCATATACTCTTTGATCATGCCTCATTGACACTAGCCAGCTAATTTTGGTATATCCCTATGTGTCTCTCCTTCCTGAAACTCAGTCTAAATGAATGGCTTTCTCAGATTGAAAAGAACCTTTCTTCACTAATGAAAGAGGATGAGCTCTGCTACACTGTTAGAATTTCTAAATAAGATTCTATTTCATGTATATTTTAGGCAGGCTGATTCTCAATGGGAGTCATTATCTCAATAATGAAGGGGTTAAGGGAATAAGGCCTGAAGTCACACAGGCCTTCAATACTAGCTATGTAACTTTGGGGAAATCATTTCTCCTCTCTAAGCCTAGGTTTCTCCATAATATAAATTAAAGATAAAAATAATAGTACTTAACATATAAAGTTGCCATAACATTAGATGATGCTTATAAAGCTCTTATCCCAGTGCCTGCACAGACTAAATAAATAGTACAGGTATTATTATTTTTATTAATAGTCTACTATGTTAAAATACTACAATGGAATGCACAATCTCTAACCCAGTATTTCCAGTCTGGCAGTAAATCCTGAAAACTAATTTGGATGATGAAAATATCAATAATATTAGAGCCGACATACTGGTCATAGTGACAAAAAGAACTGGTGTATGCATATCAATTGGTTGCTTAAGGCCAAAGACAACATGGCTGCTTTAGTGACACCTAAATTCCCAGGGAGAATCCTAAAATTCAACAATAATGACCCTGTTCATACTCGGGTCCAAAGCTTGTCTCAGGGAATACGTTGCCTTTATGAGATGACATTGGGAAAAAAAATAACCCTTTGGCATTTGCATTATGAAATCAAAGGACCAGATGTCATCGTAAGTGATTTGTGTTTATTTGTGTGTGTATGTCCCTGAATACAGGACATGTACTATTGATTTTCAACCAACAGTTGCACAACGGCTTCTACAGCCTGACCTTGGATCATCTGGGTTGCACATAAAAAAGTTCCTTAACAGTTCTTATCACATCATGATTCTACCCAGGCACAAGGAAGAGGGAGATAGGGATGTAAGGACAACTTCAAAGCTCTATGGAGAATTAATAGCTTTTTGTATTTCTTCTTGTTAACAAGGTGGATAAGAGGAGAGACATCTAATTAGAGGCTGGAACTGTGGAATGGCAGAGCTGTAGAGGATTTTGACTCAGTTGATGCAATCTCTCGTTTTACAGAAGAGAAATCGCAGGCCCAGGAAAGTGGGTCACTGGCTCAGATTCATGTGCTACACAAGAGCCAGATCTGTAACTCGGCTCTTCAGACTTTAGGTTTAGTTGTTATTAGTTAAAATCTTTATATTACTTCTCTTAAGTCTTTAAAGTACAGTACCACTGGAATATATTAGTGCAGGACTATCAATCAGTAACTTTTATAGGACAGTAGTTAAGAGCATAGGAACTGACATCAAGCAAACCTGGGTTCCAGTCTTGGTTCTACTGTTTGCTACATGACTTCAGACAAGTTATTTAACCCCATTTGTCATAATTTTCTTCATTTTTAAAGAGTAAAATCATAGTTTACATCTCCTTTTATTTTTGTGACAGTTAAATGGGATAATAAAGATAAATGATCAAATACACATAACATAAAATTTACCATTTTGAACCATTCTTAGATGGTCCTGTGGCATTAAATATATTCACATTGTTGTCTAACACTAGCTTTTGATTTAAAATATTTTAATATATATTACTATGATTTGAATATTTCTTTCCCCCCAAAATTCATATGTTGAAATAGTAAACCCAACATGAGAAAGGGCCTTTGCAGGGTGATTAGGTAAAAGGGACAGAGTTTTCATAAATACGATTCATGCTTTTCTGAAAGGGATCCCAGAAAACTTTTTTGTTCTTCCAACATGTGAGGAAAAGCTAGAAGGGAGCATTTATGAACAAGAGTGTGGGCTCTTGCCAGTCACCAAATCTGTTGGCACCTTGATCTTGGACCTCCCAGCTTCCAGAACTGTGTGAAATAAATGTGCGTTGTTGATAAGCCTCCCAGTTTCTGATATTTTCTGAAGCAGGTCAATCTGACTACAAAAAGCCCAAATTTCCTTTAAACCAGCTGCCTCAGTGTCAAGGTCACCTGGTATCCCAAGACCCGGAATTCATTCTCTACCAAAGCATAGTAGGAAATTAAAAGTGATTTTTTAATATAAGGAGATCATGCATTTGCTTTAAAATGCAAGGTGTCTCCACCAGGATCTCTCTAGATTCCTTCTAAAGAGAACATCTGGATTTGTCATTTGCCTTGCTGCACTTATCTCTGTATGCACAACACAAATGGACTCACATGAAACTCCCAATAATACTTCTTGAAGGGAAATCCTCAACAATTAAAATGTAAACCATGTGAGGGTAGGCTTTCCTTGGTTTCATTTACTACTATGTCCTCAATACCAAAATCAATACCTGGCACAAAGTAGGTTCCCATAAAATATTCTTCAAAAGAATAAATATACAAAATAAATGAAACTTAAAAAAGAATTATTCGATAGCATGAAAGTTCAGGAGAGTTGATATGGGTGAAAGTAAATAAAGGTAGTTGGGCATTTCTCCTTCCAAATCTTAAATACTGAGTATTTCAAGGAAATGTGATTTGCTTATGGTTGATTCAAGGCCTTTGTGCTACAGTTAAAGTTTTACCATAAATTCTGGTTCGAAATATTAGGTAATATTTTCAGAAGGTGATGCATGTCTAGAAAGATAGATATGGGGTTGAATTCTGTTTTACCATAAATTCTGGTTCGAAATATTGGGTAATATTTTCAAAAGGTGATGCTTGTCTAGAAAGATAGATATGGCATTGAATTCCGTAGGTGACCATGACGGCCTTCTTTGACAATGAATACTCAAATTATATTTCATTATTTAATATTGTGTGCAAATTGGGAGAAAGGAAGCTTTCTTAGTCTTTTAAACTGCTATAACAAAATATCATAAACTGGGTAGCTGATAAACAACAAATATTTATTTCTTACAGTCCTGGAGGGTGGGCAGTCTAAGATCAAGGGACATGCAGATTCAGTGTCTAGTAAGGGCCTGCTTTCTATCTCATAGACACTGCCTTCTCTCTGTGTCCTCACATGGTGGAAGGGGCAAGGAATCTCAGTCTCCCTCAGGCCTTTTTTTTTTTTTTTTTAAATAAGGGCACTAATTGCATTCATGAGGGCTTTGCCCCCATGACCTGATCGCCTCCCAAAGCCCTCACCGCCTAATGCTTTCATTTTGGAGGTTAGGATTTGAATATATAAACTTTGGCAGTCACAAAATTCAGACCATAGCAGAGGTCCTCGTGATTTATGATCTGTCTCTAAGGGGAGTCAGTGCAAGGCCCTGTTGTTCTGTTAATGACTCTTGTTGGCTTCATCAGTGCTTTCATTTTTTTCATGTTTTGGATGTTCCCATTTATATCAGTAAGTGAGAAGAAGGTATCATTTATAATCTAATAGAAGATAAATCCTTTCTGTTATTTTTGAAGACAATTTCAGCT
This sequence comes from Nomascus leucogenys, assembly GCF_006542625.1. Lineage (NCBI taxonomy): Eukaryota > Metazoa > Chordata > Mammalia > Primates > Hylobatidae > Nomascus > Nomascus leucogenys. The sequence goes on along the minus strand of NC_044395.1, from coordinate 90,023,322 downwards.
TACAATTTTATAGAAACGGTGAGAAATAAGTTTGGAAATACTCTTTAGGAGAAGCAAAAGTCAGTTTTGAGTTACCCAGAATTTCTGGGTATATACAAGAATTTATGAAATTTCCAAAAGAGGCCATCTGGATTAAGGGGGTGTAACAGAGGAAACATTTAAATTTTAGAAGGATGTGTTATTCTTTTTAACATATTATGTCTACTTGCCAAAATGTTGGAGGTAACTTAGAATCGTAGAATATATATCTTGAGTTTTTTTCAGACCAACCAAGCCCAATCCCAGGTTAAAAAGTGGGATCATGTTAATACTAATTACTCAAGGTTAGTTGGCTTTTGTTATTACTCATGCCATGTGACCAAGCTCTGTAACATCTTCTTCAGTTAGAGATCCCAGGCTGTTTCTCACATAACTTCACAAATATGAAAATACTTAAAACATGGACTCCTCAGTTGTCCCATAGGAAATAAGACACAGCCTCTACAAAGACTATCTGATTTGTTGAGCCACTGCTTCTTGTAGATTCACTGTACGCCTGTACACATATCCTAAAACCATATTTACTTAAGCTATTTTATGTGTGAGCCTGATAGCTTATCTGGGCTCAAGTAAAACACACACACACACATATTATATGCTTTGTTCTCTCCCATCATTATGGTAGCCATCATTATGGTAGCTGGGATAAGTTTATTTTTGTGCTATCCTCTGGGTCTCAAAATTTGTGAAATAGTAAAAAAGCCGTTGTGCTACTTCCCTAAAGTAAAAACACTAAAAAGATATCAATATAAAGACAACTGGAAGGGGTTGTAACTTGAATTTAACTATTACTGGGCTTGTAAGAAGGGATCTAAACATCCTGTAATCCTCAGAGTCTCATTGTGGAAGAAAGTTCAGATGATAGAAATCCAAAATTGGTTTAAGAAGAATCTTGTGCTTTTCCAGTGAAAAGATCTCATCTTCAAAGATGGCACCCAAATGCTGCCATTTTTCTACCCTGTTTTCTCTTCTTGCCTTCTGAGGAGGTAATTTTTTTTATAATCTATACAAGCCACAAAGCTCTTTGAAAGTATATCTGTAGGAATTATATCATTCCAATTATACCAGTGAATAACCAAGAATAATTAAAAGTTCAATTCAGATATTGGATTCTCACAAAACACAGGAAATGGCGTATTAATTCATGTTTAAGCAAAACTTTTAATGTCATCTCTCCCAATTCTGTTTTGGTCTCTTGTACACTGCAGTGGTTCTCAAGTTTTCTGCGCCTTTCTCGTGAAGGCAACCCCCACACTCCAGGCTTTGTCTCCAATTAGATGCTAATTGTGGGGTCTGGGTGCTCTGGTTTCTCTCCTTGCTCTTCTGTACAGCTCACTGTCATTCCTTTGCCGTTCTGTATCTATGCCAATTAGTGGAACAGAGGAAATAAGCAGCATTCCTTTGTTTCCCTATAATCATCTTCCTCTCTTCCCTGGTTGATAAGGCATATCTATAAAATTTAGGTGTTTCTCTGATGTATTGATGTGGACTTGGGGTATCAATTCAGGTAAAGTTTAGTGCTAAATGCTCACTAAGGTTGAGATGCTTAAGTGTTTATGGGCAGCTTCTGAAGGTCACATAGTTCTAACAGAGAACAAATAGAAGAGGAAAGGCCACTGCGAAGGTGCTAAAGGTCCTGTGACAGGCTGACAACATTTATCCCTCTTGATAATGTGTTTCCTCCACTCCTGTCATGTTCTACCATGTGTGATGGCTTTTGGAGAGGACTGAAAATTGGGAGAAGATGAGAATTGTCACAATGAGAGTTGTATATAATTTTAAAATCAATTTTATTGAAATACAGTTTATAGCAAAATGCATGTATTATAGTTGTATATTGCTGAGTGTTGACAAATTGATATTGACATGTAACCTCTACCACAATCAAAATATAAAACATTGCCCCCCAAATTTAACCTGTGCCCGAGATAACCATTGGCCTGCTTTCTACCATTATATATAAGATTTGCCTTTTATAGTTTTATATATAAGTGAAAACATGTATTATATACTCATTTGTATCTGCTTCTTTTGCTTAGCACATTTTTGAGATTTATCCATATTGCTTTATGCACTAGTAGTTCATTTTTATGTATTACTAAATAATATTCCATTGTATGGCTATACTACATTTGTTTATATATTCACCAATTGTTGAGTGTTTGGGCTCGTTTCCAGTTTTTGACTATTATGAATTAAACTCCTGTAAATATTCATATACAAGTCTTTGTATGAATGTATGCTTTAATGTCTCTGTCATAAATTCCTGAGAGAGAAATTTCTGGAGTATATAGCAATTGTACCTTTAACTTTATAAGCAATTGCAAACTGTTTACAAACGTGATTGCAATATTTTACATTTCTACCAGCAGAATTATGAGAATCCCAGTGACTTCACATTCTTGATAACACTTGGCATTGTCAATTCTTTTAATATTATTCATTCTAATGTGTATGTAGTAGTATCTCGTTATTGTTTTAATTTACATTTCTCTAATAAGGATCTTAAATGTCTTTTCATGAGCTTATTAGACAATTGTGTATATTGTTTGCTTTTTTTGTTGTTTTTTGAGACAGAGTCTTGCTCTGTCACCCAGACTGGAGCACAGTGGTGCCATCTCGGCTCACTGCAAACTCTGCCTCCTGGGTTCAAGTGACTCTCCTACCTCAGCCTCCTGAGTAGCTGGGACTACAGGCACGCACCACTACACTGGCTAATTTTTGTATTTTTAGTAGAGACGAGGTTCACCATGTTGGCCAGGCTACTCTCGAGCTTCTGATCTCAAGTGATCTGTCTGCTTCGGCCTCCCAAAGTGCTGGGATTACAGGCGTGAGGAACTGGGGCCGGCTGTTTGTTCATTTTTTATTGATTTTTTTTCTTTTGTCATCTGATTGAGTTGGAAGAGTTTTTTATGTACTTTGGATATAAGTGCTTGTCAGAGATACATATAGTGAGTATTCTCATTCAGTTGGCAGCTTCCTGTTAATAACCTCTACATTGTCTCTCAATGAGAAGACTGACTTTGAATTTTGGTGAAATCCAATTTTAAAGATTTTTTCTTTGTATGGTTTCTGCTTTATATATCCTATGAAATCTTTTTTGACAGTAGGGTCATGAAGATTTTCTCCTCTATTTTATTTAAAAAATTTTATAGTTTTATATTTAGGTTAATGGTCCTTTTAAGTGAATTATTTTGTGTGTTTTATAAGGCAAAGTTTGAGATTTACTTTTTCTCCACATGAATATCTACTTGTTCCAGCACGATTTGTTGAAATGATCTTCCTTTTTCTTCCCCCCCCCACCCTTTTTTTTTGAGATGGAGTCTCGGTCTGTTGCCCAGGCTGAAGTGCAGTAACACTATCTCAGCTCACTGCAACCTCTGCCTCCGGGTTCAAGCAATTCTCCTGCCTCAGACTCCCAAGCAGCTGGGATTACAGGCATGCACCACCACGTTTGGCTAATTTATTTTTGTATTGTTAGTAGAGACGGGGTTTCACCATATTGGCCAGGCTGGTCTTGAACTCCCGATCTTGTGATCCTCCTGCCTTGGCCTCCCAAAGTGCTGGGATTACGGGCCTGAGCCACCGCACCTGGCTGATCTTCCTTTTTCATTCAATTATTTTGGTACCTTTGTGGAAACTAACTGGCCCAATGTGTGAAATTTATATTATACATCATTTATCTATATGACCATTCTTTTATCAATGCCACACTTTCTTTTTTTTTTTTTTTTAAATGGAGTTTCACTCTTGTTGCCCAGACTGGAGTGCAATGGCCTGATCTTGGCTCACTGCAACCTCCACCTTCCTGGGTTCAAGCAATTCTCTTGCCTCAGCCTCCCGAGTAGCTGAGATCACAGGCTCCCACCACCATGCCCAGCTAATTTTTGTATTTTAGTAGAGATGGGGTTTCACCATGTTGGTCACGCTGGTCTCAAACTCCTGACCTCAGGTGATCCGCCCACCTTGGCCTCCCAAAGTGCTGGGATTACAGGTGTCAGCCACCACGCCCGGCCAATACTACACTTTCTTAGTTACTATAAGTTTACAGTAAATTTTGAGATTAAGTAATGTAAATCCTCCAACTTAGTTCTTTTGCAAAGTTGTTTTGGTTCATTCATATCCTTTACATTTCCATATACAATTTAGAATCAGTTTGTAAATTTATACAAATTCCTGCTAGAATTTTGAATGGTAGTATACTGACTCTACAGATTGTTATGTGGGAATATTTATCTTTGTATCTATAAGGATGGCTTTCATTTATTTTTTATTCTTTAATTCCTGTCAGTGATGTGATGTAGTTTTCATTATACTAGTTACATTAAATTTATTTCTAACTATTTCAAGGTTTTATGCCATTGTAAATTATATTGTTTTTTAAATTGCAATTGTTTATTTTAGTACACAAAATACTACTCGTTTTTGCCTATTGACCTTGTATCCTGCAACACTGGTAAAAGGTTGTTACCACTTACTGTTTTTAGTCACCTTTTTTTTTTTTTTGTAGACTCTTAGGATTTTTATAGTCCTGAGTGTATATCATGGGTGACTGGTGTGGAGTCCTAATTTTGGGGGTGGGCTGGAGTCAGGCTGGGAGGACCAAGGGAGAGCAAAAAGAGAAAGCAAATAAGCTATAGGTCTGCCTTTCTTCATGGTCCACAACACATAGCCCTCCTGTGCAAATAATGCACAATCTTCCTGCACCCAGCTGTCACCAGATCCTTGGCTGATATAAAAATTACAAGTTAGCTCACTGCAACCTTGGCATTATCAGTACTACACAAAGTTGTTTTTTTTTTGGCACACAGCTCACGCATCGTTCTATAAAATCTCCAACAAGCCTCTGTCTCTTTTTCAGTTAGCTCCTCTCTTGCTGACCTGCCCATTGCTCCCTTGCAATGTATTTTCATACTTTCTCTAATAAATCTGCCTTTCTTTATCTACAACTGTCCTGGTAGATTCTTCTTACCCCTGTGCCACCAGCCCCAGATAGTCACCACTCACCTGCGACAGTTGTTATCCATAGGGAATTGGTTTGAAAATCCACAACCTAGAAAATGAATTCCATGAGTGCTTAAGTTTCTTGTATAAAATGGTATAATATTTGAATGTAACCTATGCATATCCTCCCAAATACTTTAAATCATCTTGATTACTTATAATATGTAACATAATATAAATACCATGTAATTTTTTTTTTTGAGGGAGTCTTGCTCTTTTGCCCAGGCTGGAGTGCAGTAGCATGATCTTGGCTCACTGCAAGCTTCGCCTCCCAGGTTCAAGCGATTCTCCTGCCTCAGTTTCCTGAGCAGCTGAGATTACAGGAGTGCGCCACCATGCCCGTCTAATTTTTTGTATTTTTAGTAGAGACAGGGTTTCACCATGTTGGTCAGGCTGGTCTCGAACTCCTGACCTCATGTATTGTTTTGGGAATAATAACAAGAACAAAAAATCTGTACATATTCTTTACAGATGTAACTATCTTTTTTAAAAAATATTTTTGATCTGCAATTGGTTGAATCCATGGACGTGGAACCCATGGATGAAAGTTTCATTAATATAGAACCCATAGGATATGGAGAGCTGACGGTATATGAATGATCAAATCATCGGCAAAAGCAATTTTACTGCTTCTTTCCTATCTCTATACCTTTTATTTCATCTTCTAGCCTAATTATATTGTAATTTCAGTTCAATGTTGAAAAAATTAACAATTAATTACAAAATAATTCCAGTTCAATGTAAGAATGAGCATCCATGACTAATATTCAGGGTTAAATTGATAAACTTCTAGTTACAGTGATTAAAACCAAAGGAGACATACATTACCAATAGGAACTGGGACAGCATTACAGGTCTTCAGATGTTAAAATGATATTAAGGTATAATATAAACACCCAAATGCTAATGCTAACAACTTAGATTAAATGAACATATTCTTTGAAAGATACAAGTTATTAAAACTAGATTAAGAACAAATAGAAACCCATAATCAAAACTTTATTACAAAGGAAACTCTGGGCCAGATGGCTTCCCTGGTTAATTCTATCAAACATTTAAGGGATCATTAATACTAATCTTTCACTCTTACAGAAAACAGAGAAAGAAGGAGCACTTCCTATTTTGTTTTATGAAGCCAGAGTTATTCTGATTCTAAACCATATGAAGATATTATAAGAAAATTACAAATGAATGGTCCTCTTGAACATAAACAAAAAATCATCAATAAATCAAATTTAGTTGTATATAAAAAACATTCACAAATAAAATCTAGTAATATATAAAAGGGCTAATATATCATAGCCTTGTGGGGTTTATCTCAAATCTTTAGCTTTAAGTCTTAGTCAAAAATATATTCCTTGGTGTATTAGTCCATTCTCATGCTGCTAATAAAGATATACCCACAGCTGGGTAATTTATAAAGCCAAGAGGTTTAATTGACTCACAGTTCTGCAGGGCCGGGCAGGCCTCAGGAAACTTACAATTATGGTGGAAGTGGAAGCAAACAAGTCCATCTTCATGCGGTGGCAGCAAGGAGAAGTGCCAAGCAGAAGGGGGAAAAGCCCCTTATACAACCATCAGATCTTGTCAGAACTCACTCACCATCATGAGAACAGCAGCATGGGGTTAACTGCCCCCATTGATCAATTACCTCCCACTGGGTCCCTCCCACAACACGTGGGGATTATGGGAACTACAGTTCAAGATGGTATTTGGGTGGGGACACAGCCAAACCATATCACTTGGGAATGGGCATATGGTAACCTGTAGTTTGCTCCTGTGGTACCTGTTAGCTTCAGCAAGTTAATAAAATTTTTCAAGGTTCTACATATTATTTATAAAGTTACTTTTGTGACTTCGAGGATCAAAATTACAAAAGAGAAATCTATTGTACCTACCTCTGTGCAACGAGCTGATTAATATCTTCAATGCATTTCTCATCCAGCTGGGAAGAAAATACATGAAATAATTAGAAAACTGTGAAATAGTGCATATTCTGAATAAATGCTGTGCGTTATGTGATTCAGAGTGGAATAGGTCTTTTATAGGAAAATGGTAGATCACAATAGTCAGAAATAATACATGAGTAGGTGAACTGGGATCTGGACTCTAAAGGAGTAATTCATTTTCTCAACCATCTTATCAAAATGTACTTTGTATCATGATCAGTTATGAGTGTGTCTCATAATAAAGTTGAAAAATGAGATTGCTTAAATTTTACATATATTAGAGTCACTTCCAAGTTATCCTCATTTCAACATCACTCTCATCACTGGTATTCTTGAGTAGGAGGAAAAGTCGTAAAGTTACAGACAGTGCTTGGAATAGTTCAAAACTGACATTGTGTCTTATTTATTATGCTTCTCTATAGGGTATTTCACCAACTATCATGTCTGCCATTCCAGAATTTGTTAATTCACTTGCTTTTGCTGTAGTAAATTGGGAAAAGGAGTATTTTGCACACATTTTGATGTTGAAAAGCAGAGTAGCTTTAAAAATATCCCATCCCCCACACCAATATGTTAACGATGTCTTCAACTGCCATCCTTGATTTTGGCCGTCTTGATAGTAATTAGCAGAATTCAAGGATATCTTGAATTTTCCCTCTAAGTTTGATTTCCCTGTGGTTTTATTAAGTAAGTATATCATGCCACTGCTATCTTCTAAGGTTGATTTTGTTGCAGCTTTAACAGACTTTGTGCAAAATACATCCATATTTAGAGGTGAAAGGTGTTTGTTTTAATTAGACATGCCAATGACATCAAAATTTATTATTCAAAAACTAGCCCATAATATCTTTAAGATCCCATGTTTTAATTGTATTATTGACATATAAATTGGGAAAATGTGATATAATGGAAAAACCGTAAGTTTTATCAACTGAAAGTCATGAGTTCCCATCCAATCTTCTTAAGTTAATGGCTTTGTGTTCTTAAAGAAGTCGTGAAAGCTTTCTGGATCTTAATTTCCTCACGTATAAAATGGAGATGATAATATGTATCTTATAGTTAAAATTTCACTTCCTGATTCTACTACCTTAGTGAGATTCTTGGATATTTTCGTCTGTAGAACATAGCTGCTTTGTTTCCACCCCACACTCTGTTTGGTAACAGATTCTGTACACCTTGACCACAGTTGGGCACAAGTTCAAAAATAATCGTATTTGTTGGAGCACAGTGATTGGGGCGCAGTCATGTGATGGTAGGATCCCCAAATAGATCCACAATGTCTTGTTTGTGAGAGTCTGAGATTACACTCTGTGTACTCTGTCATCTAAATGACCTAAAGTTTTAATATTACCAAAGTCCCTTAATAAAGCAGTTTAGCTTAAGTTTAATTAGAAATGATTTCTGTGTTTTACACTCAGAAACTGTCATTTGCCATATGTCTCGATAGTGCCCTTTGCTCTTATCTTTATAAAACGGATCATATTTATAATTAATGTTCAGCATTTGTTTCCTTCCTCAGACAGTACATTCTATAAAAACAAGGAATATTGTCTGCCTTGTTCCTGTTTCCCAGTGCTTATTTAGCACAGAGCCTAACACCTAGAAATAGTTAATAAGTAGGTAAATTAAAGGTTTATATGAAGTAGTTCTCACAGTGCTTAATAAATATGAGTTCCTTTCCTAGCACCTTTCCCCGTTACTTTTATTCTAACACCAGGAAGAAATCTCTTTTTATTTGTATAAACTTAAGGGGAACAAGTGCAGTTTCATTCCATGGCTATATTGCATGGTGATGACATCTGGGTTTTTACTGTTAACTATCATGGAATAACGTTCATTGTATCCATTAACTAACTTCTCACCTCTCACTCTCCTCCTACTCTCCCATCCTTCCAAATCTTTAATGTTCATTTTTTTCCACTCTCTACATCTATGTGTACACGTTTTAGCTTCCACTTATAAGTGAGAACATGCTGTGTTTGACTTTCTGTGTTGTTTCACTTAAGACAGTGGCCTCCAGTTCCATCCATGTAGATGCAAAAGACATGACTGTATTTTATTTTTTTGTCTAAACAGTATTCCATTATATAAGTATACCTCGTGAAAATACAAATACTTTAATACCCCTGTGTCCTTGCCCTTCAAATTATACACACATATCCTTCTCCCATCCACCACCCCAATCATTGATTCCAGAGAGCACTTCCACTAAAATTTCTCTTGCAATGAAGACAGATTCAGAATATGCTTTGAGTCAAAGCAAGGTTGGTGTCTGTCTTGAAAGAGTATGACAGAATGCCCACCCCAGTTACTGTGCAGATATTTTTAAAGAACTGAGGTGGTTTCTGCTGAAGCTTTGCCCTCTGCTGCATCTTTCCTGTGGCCATTGCTATGCCAGCGTGAGAAGGCTGGCCCAAATTATACTGCCAAGGAGGGCTTGTAAGAAAGTGAATATAATGGTCCCACAAAGGGGTTGAACCTCTGACCCCGTTCTTATTAGCAAGCTCTACCCAGCAGAACTAACTCTAAAGTGCTTGCTGAATTTTTCTGAGATAACTCTTGATGTTTTATTTTCAAAGTTATGTGGCTGACCCAATAAAGAAGCTGGCTAGTTAACTTAAAAATGTCTTTATGCCATTTTTAGAATACATGGGGCAAAAGGACCTTTGCATTGGTCAGTATTTGTAAAGAGCATTTGGTTTGTAAGAAAATGAATGCATTGCTATTCCAAGGGACATACAAGACAACTCCATGTTTCTCCATTTTTGATCCTGGGAGGTGGCTTTACAGGATAGTTATTGGACTGTTGAATCCACCTTCTAGTTAAGTATGTAATCAAAATTAAAAAGATGGCTATACAAATACACAGAAATTTTAGGGATATCCACACAGGAGAAGCTAGCTATTTTAAGAAAAAGATATTTTTAATTATGTGCCTATTATATGCCGGGCACTTGGCTACACATATTTACTTACAGTATTTTTGTTGTTCCATTATACATGTTATTTTCCTCATTTTATAACACAAGTAACTGAGGCTTAGAGAGGTTTAAATAATGTATTCAAGGTCACCCTTGAAGTCTGAAAATTAGTTACCTACTCCTATCTTATGAATTTTTACCATGCATTCAACAGTACTGACCTTTTTCTCTATTAACCTGTTAACCTTTGTATTTATGAGTAATTGTGGCATTTGAAGTCATTGAGCTTCTCCTTTGAAATTAATCTTATCAGTTATGAATACACAATATATTTGCCTTTCACATTAACCAGTTCTGAAAATATCGGTAATATTTATATTTATTAATATATAAACAAAATGTCATTTATTTCGTCTTCCTTCCAGTGTAACATGATGATGATGATGATGATGATGATGATGATGATGATGATGATGTTGTTGATGATTCCAGGGCTCCACCTTTCTTCTGTAGGTCTGAATATTTTGCTTTGGTAGTCCTGGGTGATGTAGATGAATTTGCATTTTTAACAAGACTTCTGCTCAACCCCCGTTCTAGCCCTGAAGATTATGAAACAGGAAATACCAGAATACAGTGAAGCACTATGCTGAGGGAAGAGGGGCTAGGCTGTTTCTCTCAGTGCATTTAATTGTAAAGTTGGAGTTAAGGAGCGTTGATGTTTTGGAAACACAAGGAGTTTGTTTAAATTCTAATTCTCTCTTGTTTTAGCTGCATAAACTTGGACAACTTCATTTCTCACAGTGTCAGTTTCCTCATCTATAAAATGGGCATTCTAATGGCACCTTCTTCATAAGGTTGTTGTGAGGTTAAAATAAGATACTATGCCTGGCACGTGGCAAATATTCAATAAAATTTTAAAAAATTATTACAAAAATTGTACTCCATATGTGAGACAGCATAATTTCATAGTAGATTCAGACAGAAAACAAAATGAAATTTAGAACAATTTGGGGAAAATACATGAATATACTATTCGTGGAAATAAGAATTTTAATTCATTCTAACAAATATTTTTTAAGTGTTGGTTTTTCTGTTTTGTTCTAAGCACTGTGCTAGGCACACAGATATTTTGTGAACATACCTAAACCTTGAGGATGATATGCAGGTGGGCAAAATGCTTCACTTGTTCCTTTTATTGGAGACACAATATTGGGCTGAGAAAATCATGACGCTGATCTAATATAGACAAATTTAGGATGTTCTAAGTTTCCACGACTTTAAAATATGAGTAGATTATTAAATGAGAAGATCTCTTATTTTCTCCAAGCAGAAAAATAAGATAGCCCATGTTGGTTTGCCCAAATTTGAAATTTTAGGAAAGTACAGAACTTTGCCCTAACATTTTTTTCTCTTCATTGCCTTTGCATGACTTCAACTCTTTGATTTAAATCAAGTCAATTTATTTTGTGAGGATTTTAATAACATATTAATTATGATCAGATTGGCATCTAATGACTAGCTCTCTGAGACTGACAGACATAGGACTATTTATATATAATCTCTGCCCTTTCGGTTTGACCTACTTTGACAGTTCAATTAAACCAATTGACTTTTAAACTTTGTTTATGAAATGGCTAGGGAACACTGAATTTGTGGGGTACTTAGCATTTGTATAACACACCATTTAATATGTTCCCTTAGTGTTATTTCTGGAGTCTAGGAAAATATTACTCTCTGACAGGAAAATCACAGTTGAGTTGCAAGTGGAGAAGCTAAGAGTATTAGTACATGTGTGTATGTTTGGAATATGTGTCTGTAATGCGCACACATCATTTACTCATAAAATATGAAAGAGCCCTTTCTGTGTGTAAACTGATTGTCAGTCTGTAGTTCTCAATTTCATCTGACTTGAATTGGTTTATGTGCTTGTTTAAGTATGTTTTCATCTAATGTTCATTCATTTGTTCAACAGTCATTAATTGAGCACTTACTGTGCATCAGCTACTATAATAGACTTTGTAACTCTGTATGTACAAGTACCAGGCCTTGTAATGATAGTGAGGTAGGCTGGAGAAGTACAATTTCTGTGTCCCCCCCTTACTTATAAGCCCCCAGCGAGATGCGGTATATGACACAGGATAAGAGCTGTCTCTTGCTAAAGCCAAATTTTCTAGGTTTGTATCCTAGCTTTGCTACTTATCAGCTGACACTAGGCAAAGTGGTTAACTTCTGCTTCAGAACTTAATTCCCTTCATTGTTCTGTGGATCATGTGCACTAGCAAATACACAAAATTTAGAAGGGCTCATGAGGAGCTCAGTGCATGTCATCCATTACTGTTATTAGTATTGCTGTCACTGTGAACTAGATAGTCAAGAGATGGGATTTTGATATTATTACTTCCAAGACCAAAGATACAGCCAGATCCTGCCTTCCATTTACCTTGTCTCCCTGTGGAATTCTGGGTTGAGAGAAATATACACATAGAACAAAGGAAGAGTGAATAATATTGAGGAAGTGCCCAATAATGTCCAAAGTAGGGCACTGTGGTGAAAGTTGGGTTGTTAAATGAAGTTTAGGTATTTACTCACCTTTTCATCTCTGAGAATAGGAAAAAGAAAGGAATGTAAAGATTGTAGGGGGACATATTCTTAAGTCTGTGGTGAGAAAAATTGAAAGAGAAAGATGCTTGTTGCCCTAGGTGTAGTTACTAAAATAATGGTAATCAGAGTGGCAGGCTTAATAAAAAATGCTGCCTAGTTAAAAAAAAATGGCTCAATACCAGATATCAACCAATAATTTAGCAGCTTATTTCTATCTGTATAACTGTTACAAAAAGACAGGCAGAAGTATAAATGTGGGGGAAAGATACAGAAATATTCCTTACCTGGGTTATGTTCAGGACTTCATGTCAAATCGCGTCCACATGTTATAGTCTAAGAATTCGAAGTCTAGCATGGACAATAAAGCAAACCACATAGTTCACTACTGAAAACATGAGTAAGACATTTTTCCATAAGAAAAAATCAAACAAAATCATTAGGTGTTCTGAGCAGAGTTTCAGCATAGGCAATCTAGACTTCATGAAAGTGGAGACATTTAATGAAAGTGAAGGTTTACTGTGCACTTACTTTGTATAAGCATTGTGCTGCATGTTACATATACATTATCCCATTTTATTCCCAAAACCGCCCTATGAGGAAAAACTATTTTCTCCATTTTACAAATGACAAAAGAAGGCTTACAGATAATAAGTAATTTCTAAGGTCTATATGCAGTTACTGCCTGAATCTGGTTCAAAACCGGGTGGTCCGGCCACCATGTATGAGTGCCTAACCTCTATTCTACTGCTTTTTCCCACTTTTCCCTGCTGCTTCCTGCCAGAATGTAGGAAATTGCTGACAATTGCTCAATTGTCAAAGGAATAAATGAATGTGTTAATAGACAGTAGATATTAAAATTTGTTTTATAGACTTCCATTAACGAACACTTTGAACAAGGCCTAGGGGTTGTTGATGGAGACTTTAAGAGTTACTTACAAGGCATGATCACTTCCACTAAATGCTTATCCTTCATGGGAGGACAAGGCAATGAATAAATAATGCTAGATGAATAGTGCAAAGGGTAAGTAGTGAACATTTAATCAATGTTTTTTTATTAAGCACCTACCAGGTGCTAAGTTAATGGAATTGTAAAGCCTGCCTCTAAAGTATTTTTACAATTCATTAAGCAAGATAATAAAGGTATATAAACAACTATAACAGAGGGCAGGATGTGGAAAGCCCTAGCAAAGAGGATTAGGAAAAATGGGGCTAGGGATGATATAAGAATTAGAAAAGTAGGAATATCATCCACTATGCCTGGAGGACCTAGTATGTGCTAGCACTCTATTTGAGAGTTTACATTTTTTTTTTACCCTACTCAATTGTATCACAACGTAATTAGAGCATAGATATTTACTCTAATTGTATGCATCAGGAAACTAGAGTACATACAGGTTAAATGTTTTAGGTAAAAGCTAAAAAACAAAGAGAGTAAGCAGCACAGCTCTCTACCTGGCAAGCCTCTTTTCTTTTAAAGCATTTCATAACATTTGATGAGATGAGGAAGAGACACAAATATAGAGCAGTTTGGTAGCAAACTCCAAGATAGTCCCCAGATATTTTCATCTCCCAGTATTCACACTTTGTGTAGGTTTCTCTCACAGAGGTTGTGGTTAGCTCTGTGTGACCCACAGCATATGGCAGAAGTGAAACTGTGTGACTTCTGGGACTCGTAAGAGATTATAAGAAGCTTTGTAGTTTTTGGTGTGATTTCTTACAAGACTTTCTCTGGGTACCCTTGGCTCCCAAATTAAGAATGTGATTACTTTGTGGCCACTACTCTGGAGACACCAGATGGAGAGGCCACATGAAGAGATCATGACACTACATAAAGAGAGAGATGCTCAGCAAGCGGCCAGCTATTCCCGCCGTCAGCAAACCTAATCATTAGAGTAGATGCCCCAGACATTGTAGAGCAGACAAAAGTCCACCTCCATGAGACCCACCAACATTGAAAATTCTGGAGCAAAATAAGTGATGGTTGTTTATTAAGCCACTAAGATTTCGGAATAATTTGTTATACAACTGTAAATAATTAGAACAGAGACTGAGTGCATCTTAGTTATCTATTGCTATATAACAAATGACCCCAAAATCAGTAACTTAAAACTACATCATTTTGTTACCTCGGTTTCTGTGTGTTTAGAATCTGGTCATGGCTTATCTGGGTCTTCTACTTCAAGGTCTCTCATTAGGCTGCATCAAGGTGTTGGCTAGGATAATAGTCGTCTCAAGGGTCAACTGGGAAGAATCTGCTTTTTAGCTTACTTAAATGGTTGTTGGCAAAATTCACCTTCTTAAAGAGTGTTGAATTAAGGAGTTAACTTCTCACTTGTTGTTGGCTAGTGGACTCCTTCCATTCCTTGCCCCACCCGCCTTTCCATATAACATCTCAAGTCAGAACAAGCAAGCAAGAAAGCAAGCGAGAGTGACAAGAAGAGAGAAAAATTACCAGTAATACAGAAGTCAAAATCTTTTGGAACCTAATCATGGAAATGACATTCCATTGCATTTTCTGTACTTTATTCATTAGAAGAATGTCACAAGATGTAGTTTTCACTCAAGAGGAGGGGATTACACAAAGACTGGAATACCAAGAGGCAGGGGTCACTGAGGACTGTCTTACTTCAGGCTGCTATAACAGAATATCATAGACTGGATGGATGGCTTACAAAGAAACAGATATTTATTTCTCACAGTTCTGGAGGCTGGAAGTCAGACATCAGGGTGCCAGTGTGATCATGTCCTGGTGAGGGCCTTTCAGGTTGCAGACAGCTGTTTTCTCATCGTATCCTCACATGGTAGAAAGCTGAGAGAGAAAGCAGGCTTTCTTATGTCTTTTTGTAGAGCCATTAGTTCCATTAATAAGGGTTCAATTCTTATGACCTAATTACCTCCCAATTGCCTCACTTTCTAATACCATCACATTAGAGGTTAAAATTTCAACATATACATTGGAGGGAGTATGAATATTCAGTGTATAGCAAGGACCATTTTAGAAATACGCCTACCACAATGTTAAGTCCAAATACTTGTTGGAAACAATTCATCCTTTCATTTTACAGAAAATAATGAACTAAAATATTTTTTGAGAAAGAGAATTAACTCTAGGTTTCACTCAGGATTCTAAAATGTAGGGATGTATAACGTAGGAAGCATAATTATTTTAGTCTCTCTGACTCTTTGTTCATCTTTAAATGTTGAGAATAGTTCTTAATTAACAAAATTATTATGAATATTAAATGACAAAATGTAATTGCAAATATCTATAAGCACATCTGGAATATATGGGGATCTGATTTTGAGACTATGTTAAAAAGTTTAAAGAGAAAATCATAATTCTGGTAGAAATTTTAAAAGTATAAATAAGACATTAAAATCCATGCATTTCTCATCTATCTGTGAGCGTGGAAAAATATTATCTCTATTCAGAGACAAGAAAGAAGTAAGTTCTAGTTTTTCAGTTTTCAAAAGTCTTCCACTTGCATTGTCTCCATGTGTGTCTTGTAGAAAGTAACTTATTTAAAGATGCTGTCTTCATTTCTTGGTCTCTGAATTTAACATTTGGCAAGGTGGTAATAATACCTCAGAGGAATACTGAGCCAATACAGAAGAGAATGAAGCAAAATCAAATATTGGTTTTTCTAATATTTGAACAGCCAGTGGTCTGTGGCATAAACACCAGAGTCTACAGATAAGATATTTTGCTTTGATTAATTCTAGAGTGAACCAGCGACAAAACCAAGAGTACAGGACCCCATCCTCACATGTTGCCCTCTGGGCTCAAGCTGCACAATGGAAATATACATAAGGGACTTTTATAGGATCTAGTATTGATTTTTGGTGAAACAGGAAAGCAGGCACAGGCTACAAAAGAGGCCAGAGGTACTGCCTGAAGCCAGTTAAGCAGATAACAGGCATTTGAGTGTCAACTATGGGTTGGACATTCAGGATACAAAGGTGTTGGATGAGAAAGTAAAACAATAAATAATCAACAACAATATAAGCTGTAATAGAAAGTGGACGGGTTATAGTAGAGAAAGAGTCTGAATGAAGTGATGTGAACACATACATGGAAAAGAGTTCATTCTACCTGAGAAAATTAAGAAAACTACCAGAAGACCCAAAGTACAAACAAAAAGAAATACTATATTCATGGAAGTCCTCATATTAATAATGCTAACAATTCATATTCACTTATTCATTCTATAAATTGAATATAGTATCAATACAACTTTCATCCATTATTTTCTTACTGGATAAATTTTATATGAAAAAATTAATATACAAGAGATTATTTGATTCATGGGGAAGTTTATTACTACTAGATATTAAAATGCTATAAAGCTAAAATAATTAAAACAGTATAGTGTTGTCATGTGTATAGACCAATCAATGAAATACCACATACATTTAAGAAACATAATCAACTATATATGAGATTTTAAGTATAAGGTAAATATGACATTTCATGTTGGTAAGGAACTGATAGATTATTCAATAAATGTTGTTGGAATATGTGGGCACCTGGAAAAGAATGAAGTTTAATCCATAGTTCACGCCTAAATGACTCCAGACTTAAACATGAAATATAAACACTAAAAAGATTGGTCAAGTTTTAAAATATTTTCCTTAGTATAACACGATGTCCAGAGGTGAAGAAAAGTAAGAAAAAACATAGATAAATTCCACTAAAAAGTTTTCTGAAATTTATATTGGAAAAACACAATAAATCCATAAGACAGTCTTGGAACTCTGGGGAGCATTTGCTAATCATATCGCAGACAAATTGTTCTAAACGCTGTAAGAAATAGGCCAAGAGTTCAGGAAGCAAATAAGCAAAAGATATGAACCAACAGTTCACAGTAGAAGAAATATGATTCTTGCTTAAACACACAAAATCTGTTCAACCTCACACATCATAAAAGGAATGTAAACTAAAATGACACAGAGTTTTCATAGTTACCTCTCAGACTGGC
Source organism: Nomascus leucogenys (assembly GCF_006542625.1). NCBI lineage: Eukaryota > Metazoa > Chordata > Mammalia > Primates > Hylobatidae > Nomascus > Nomascus leucogenys. Next base: position 90,005,829 of record NC_044395.1, on the reverse strand, counting down.
AGAGGTCAAAAAGCTTGATTGTATACTGTGGATTGCCACACTGTAGAGAAACAGGCCTTCTTATAATTCACTAGGGGAAGTGTAATTTGGTACAACCTGTATACAGAAAAATAATGGCAATCTTTATACAAGCCCTTTTCAAATTTACTAAAAGGAAAGCCTTGAAAAAATTCCGTAGAATCTGTGTAGATTCTGGGTGCACTTCATTCATGCCTTCAATTTACTTTTGTTGGAATTTTAAAAGAATCAAATAGTTTCAGAACTGGTATGGATGGCACTGGTTCTTTCACGCATGAATTCACTTTGTAATAACCTCATCCTCTCCCAAAGCACCTTGTTCTGTGTATTTTAACTATCAAAATTCTCTTGCTTAAATTGAGGGCAACACTCCCAGCCTTCATTCCACACTCTGAAATTGCTGTAGATTTCAAATTCTACCAATTCACAATAATAATATAATGCTAAAAAAGAGATTATCAGTCATCTATGATTTAATAAACAGCTTTTTTTTTCAGTCTTCACTTCAGACAAACATGTCTAACGTGGCTTTTTCTTGTGGGAAAGTGGGTCTAATCAAAGTTCCCATCAGTCTTGATTAAGGAGAGATCATTACTCCATCTCCCCTGTGTTGCTAGTGAGTGCACACAGCTTATTTCTGTTTCAAGGCTTCTTCATACAAAGCACATGAAGAAACCTCTAAGAAATGGGAGACTCAGTTTCACCTGAGGCTGGATAAGGGATTTGCCCAGGGCAGTGCTTTAAATCAGAGTTTTTGCAATTTAGCAAGATGAAGCTATGATGCTACCCTGGGAAGAAGCACATAATGAGCAAGTAGAAGTATCTCCTTTATGGCTACAGTTATCCTGGTGTCTTTGATGATGAGAACAAAGAGATGCAAATGAAAAGTAGGGACAACCATCTGTCTATAAACATTTCTGGCATCTGGGATCTTTTCCCTCAGTGTTAGTATCAAAGTGATAGGTTGAGCAAGAGCTGCACAACCAGTTGTCCCTCAGGTGTGCCTGTTCATCTGCTGAAGTAACCAGCCAGACATGCTTCAGAGAAAAATGGAAAACATAGAAAATTGATTTTACTGGACTCCTATGGAGGTGGGGCATGAGGGTATATGATCATATGCAGAAAGCTAGCAATTTATTTTCCCCACATGACACAATTGAAAAACTGAAAATGCTGACTGATAAAAACATAGATAAGGAAGATCTATTACCAAGCCATGATGTCTTCCTAAACACATTTCTATTCTTAAGGTCAATTGTTGAAGTAGGTCCCAATCATTAAATAACTGCCCAGTCTGGCTATAAAAATGTCACAGGTAGTGTTGAAATAAGACAGTGCGCTCTTAATTTTTCCTTCTTGGAACCTTGGAATTTAAGTCCAAATCATGAGTGATCTGCTCTTAGCAAGATGGTATTTATTGCCAAAGAAAAATTACATATGACAGGATTAAACAGGAAAGGAAAACTTTATTCACAGCTATTGCAATATGGATATTCAATTCAACTACCCTCAAACAAAAAGTGGCAGAAGTTTGAGCACTAAGTGAGCTAGTGAAAAGTGCTGAAGGATGTTAGGGGGAGGCTGGTCAATGTGATGAGGCCATCTGTTTTTGTTTTTTTTTTTTCAAACTTTTATTTTAGATATAGGAAATACATGTGCAGGTTGGTTATATGAGTATATTGCATGATGCTGAAGTTTGGCATATGAATAATCTTGTCAACTAGAGAGTCAGCATACTACCCAATAGGTAGTTTTTCATCCCATCCTCCCCTTCCCCCTTCTAGTAGTCTGCAGTGTCTTTTCTTTCCACGTTTATGTCCATGGGTGCTCAATGTTTAGCTCCCACTTACAAATGAGAGCATGAAGTATTTGGTTTTCGGTTCTTGTATCCACAACTGTGTCCGTATTGTGACAAGGGATAGAATTTTGTCCTTTATATGGCTGTATTGTACTCCATGATGGATATGTACCACATCTCCTTTAGCCAATCTACCAGTGATGAGCACCTAGGTTGATTCCATGTCTTTGCTATTATGAATAGCATGGTGATGAACGTACAAGTACATGTGTCTTTTTGGTAGAATGATTTAGTCTCCTTTGGGTATATATATATATATATATATATATATATATATACACAAAGTAAAGGATTTCTGGGTCAGATGGTAGCTTTAAGTTCTTTGTGAAATCTCCAAACTGCTTTCCACAGTGGTTGAACTAATTTACATTCCCACCAACAGTGTAAAAAGATTCCCTTTCCTCCACAGCCTCACTAGCATCTTTTATTTTTATTTTTATTTTTCTAATAATTGCTATTCCATCTGGTGTGAGATGGCATCTCATTGTGGTTTTGATGTCCATTTCTCTGATGATTAGTAATGATGAGCATTTTTTCATATGTTTGTTGGCAACTTGTATGACTTTTTTTGAGAAATGTCTATTCATGTCCTTTGCCTATTTTTTTTTAACTTTTAAGTTCAGTACATGTGCAGGTTTGTTACATAGGTAAATTTGTGTCATGGGGGTTTATTGTACAGATTATTTCATCACCCAGGTATTAAGCCTAGTACCCATTTGTTATTTTATCTGATACTCTCCCTCCTCCCACCCTCCACCCTCCACCCTCTAAAAGGCCCCAGTATGTTTTATTTCCCTCTATATATCCATATGTTCTCATCATTTAGCTCCCACTTATAAGTGGGAACATGTGGTATTTGGTTTTCTGTTCCTGGATTATTTTGCTAAGCATAATGGCCTTCAGCTCCATCCATGTTCCTGCAAAGGACATAATCTTGTTCTTTTTTATGGTTGCATACTATTCCATGGTGTATATGTACCACATTTTCTTTATCCAGTCTACCATTGATGGGCATTTAGGTTGATTCCATGTCTTTGCTATGGTGAATAGTGCTGCAATGAACATATGCATGCATTCGTCCTTATAATAGAATGATTTATATTCCTTTAGGTGTATACCCAGCAATGGTATAGCTGGGTTGAATGGTATTTCTGCTTCTAGATCTTTAAGGAATCACCACACTGTCTTCCACAATGGTTGAACTAATTTATACTACCACCAACAGTGTTTAGGCATTCCTTTTTCTCCACAACCTCACCAGCACCTGCTATTTTTTGACTCTTTAATGATAGCCATTCTGACTGGTATGAGATGGTATCTCATTGTAGTTTTGATTTGCATTTCTCTAATGATCAGTGATGTTAAGTTTTTTTTTCATATGATTGTTGGCTGCATGTATGACTTCTTTTGAAAAGCGTCTGTTCATGTCCTTTTCCCACTTTTTAATAAGGTTATCTTTTTTCTTGTAAATTTGTTTAAGTACCTAATAGCTGCTGAAGAGTAGACTTTTGTCAGATGCATGGTTTGCAAAAATTTTCTCCCATCCTGTAGACTGTTTGTTTACTCTGTTGATAGTTTCTTGTGCTGTGCAAAAGCTGTTTAGTTTAATTAGATCTCATTTGTCATTTTTTGCTTTTGTTGCAATTGCTTTTGGCATTTTCATCATTAAATCTTTGCCTGTGCCTATGTCCTGAATGATATTACCTGGGTTGTCTTTCAAGATTTTTATAGTTGTAGGTTTACCAATAAAAGTTAAAAAAAAAAGATAGTATAATATATTCATCTTTCTTATAATTATTTCTAGATCAAATTTAGGTTTCATCACTTCAATACTGTAAAACTAATACACTGATTTTTTTTCACTTTTTGTATGGTTTTATTTTTACATTTAGATTTCTGATCAATTTGCATTTACCCAGTATATGGTACAATGTGTGTGGTATAAATCCAAATGTATCTTTTTTCTCAAATGACTATCTCTTTGTTCTAATACAATTTCTTAAAATGTTCTCTTCCCTCATCCTTGAGATTATATTCTTTATAATATTAAATTACCACATGCACTTTGGCCTGTTTCCATATTTTCTATTATATTTTCTTGGTCTGTGTTTCTGATAAAGTGACTGATAGACATTTAAGGTATTTGACTGTGTCTGCTGAATAGCTACTTTGCATATAAAATCACAGCAAGGGCAAAAACAGAACCAGTGATAGGAAGGCATTTCCTCATAAGAGGACCTAAAAACCCCATGCTTCCATAGTTCAATGGCACTTACTTCTATTGCAGAGTGCAAAAGATCCCTCCACTCTTCTTAAGTTTGAAGTTTCTGGCCGAAGGCTCTAGATGCTGCCTTAGCAAGAGGCTCAATACTGGAATTGATTTGCCATGGAAGCCTAGTCACTTGAAAAAGAGAAATATCATCCTTCATACACAATGCTTAGTGGACCAACTAAAGGACATACCTAGAAGTCAAGGTTCTGTGGCTTTTCCCCATACCCTGAAAGAATATTTATAAATCGTTTATTTATTAAAATGGTAAAGATTAATTTACATAAATTAAGTAATTGTTATTTATTTATTTGTGCTTATTTTTAGAAATGAGACCTCTGTCTGCCACCCAGGCTGGAGTGCAGTAGCACATTCATAGTTTACTGCAGCCTTGAACTCCTAGGCTCAAGCAATCATCTCACCTCAGCCTTCTTAGCAGCTAGGACTGCAGGCACATATAGGCATGCTGAGATAATTTTATAAGATTTCTGTAGAGATGAGGTCTCACTATCTTGCCCTGGCTGTTTCTGAACTCCTGGCCTCAAGCGATCCTCTTGCCTCAGCCTCCCAAAGTTCCGGCATTATAGGTGTGAGCCACTGTGCCTGCCCTATATTCATTTTTTTGATGCTGATTAATTCTATAATAAATACAAGCAATTCCATATTTTGTTGTGTTATAGTCATACAGAAACCAGTGGAATAAATGGAAAGCAAAAGAGGGCTGCATAGTTTCCAGGAGTCACAGAAATTGGATAAAATCATAGAGAAAATTTGGATCTCTGTTCTGAAAACCTGGGGGAAATGATTTATGTGGGAGAAACTAAATCAGTTACCAAATTTGAAAGAGCAGGTAAAATAGAGACAAAATAAAAAGATTAGAAGCCATGTGAATGAGAAAATCAAGAAAGTTGACAAGAAATAAAGCAGAAGGCAGGTGAGAGAGCTGGGGCAAAACTTGGTCAAGTGGAACTTCTTTAGTTATTGGGTCAGTTGGAGGGGAAGATGGAGAATTGGAATGGGACATTCAGCCTTGGGTCTTACACTGTTCTCAAGTATTCTTACCATTCTACAGAGCTTCATCATCTACATCCCCCAAAGAATAAGAAATATAAAACCATGATAAACTTCGAACAGCTGTAGTCTAGAACTCATTCCTACCATTGACCATGATCCATCCTGCATTATCTCATTCTGGAAGATATTCTACAGTAGCAAAGTCACCAAAGGTCATTTTTTTGAATCTCTCTGCTGTCCTATTGAAAAAGTATCTAGCACTTCTTAAGTGTTACCACGCCAGGCAGGATGCCTGCTGTGGCACTGAGATAAAACCTCTTATCAACCCAGTCTTCTTTGTAGAAGTGGGCCTGGGAATGCTTACAGTGGGCTGTAGTCAGAGCAGTCAGACTCAAAGGAAGCCTAGAAGATGTCAAAGGGCAGGCCAATGTCATGGCACTAAAGTATGATAATGGTCTAACATCTCTCCTGTATGAGGAGAGGAGGGTCCGGAGTGACTCAGAAGAGATAAGCTTAGGCCTGAAAAGAGGAGATTATCTTTGGGTTCTATCAGAAGCATGATTGTCAAGGGTCAGTGGAATGAGAGAGGAAGTGGAGCCAGCAGAAATCAAAGCAGTTGTGGAGATAAGCTGGTGGTTGTTTTCTATACTCTATTGGAGTGTCTTTCTATGCTGTGCTTGGGAACAAGAAGGACAAAGATGTTGGCACGGATGAATGAGAGATGCAATTTAATTGTAGGTATGACACACACTGATCAAGAAAAACAGACCCCAGGACTAGTGCCAGAGTAGAATTTGGAAGCTCAAATGTGTTTGGTTGATGGATTGTGGGGATATGCAGGGGGTCTCAGGGGAGGAGTAGTGGGAATAGGAGGACCCTTGAAGTGCTCCGGGTAGTAAGTAGCTCTTTACCAATTGTGTAGCAGTATTTCAGTATTTATTTGGTTACTGGTACAGCCCTATTAATACATAAGGAAGAATATTGATATACATGGTAGGTTGTGCTGACATGCTGTATTTATGAGTAAAAGGTACTGCAAAGGGGCTTGAATATTATTATATCCTTGTGTCTCAAAAGATATTGTCTGTAGGTGAAATAGGTAAGCAATTTGATTAAAAATATTCCAGATCAAAGTTGTATTTTATTCTCCAACAGCAGAAGCTTACAGTTCCAAAATGTATAAGGTACTAGATACATGAATTGACAGAAAAGAAGTTCCAGACAAAATCTAGATTCATAGGTCGAGTTTGTGCAACACTTCATTTCTCAATGGCACTTGGAAACTCAAATCAACCACCATGGTGTCTTAGAGTTATCAATCACAAAAACCATATGAGTATTCATATTCCACCCTTTACTATATTGTAATAGCAAATATTTATGTTAAACTGCTTATGTGCCCACATTTTATCTGCTTTGATCCTCTTGAAACTATTGTGAACTATTATTAAAATAAGAAAATAAGGGAGGTAACATTTATTTAAAACATTATTACTATGGTGGGCAGTGTTCTAGGTGTGTTATATTCTCTGATTTTTATCATTGCAAGAACACACTAAGGTAGACATTTTACAGATGAGGATATCCAAGGAGTTGAGGCTTCTCTGTAAATAAGTGTCAAAACCAGGTTTTATAATTTGCTTGTCTGATTCTCCTTCTCTTACATTCCACCAAAGCCTAGCATATTTAAGCGTTTTAGTGGCCCATGAAACCTAGCTAGTTAAAGTGAACTCGACCTAAAATGTCTCAAATTCTTCACAATGTGCAGTAGTCACTGAAAAGTGGAAACTTTTAGAAACTTCTCTATCTTTGGGGAAACATGTCGGTATTTTGCGTTTATTTATTGTAAATTGTAAATATTCATTCTATCATTCCCAAGAACAATACTTAATAGATCATCCCTTTGCCTATAAACTGAGAAGGAACATGATTATAGTCATAAAGAATGAACTTGCACAGGCTGCCTATAAATCCTTGACGGATATGAGTCCTTATGACTTGAGTGGACATGAAGAACCACAGGGAGAAATACTTCCACTGGAAGAGACACTGAGAATCTAACCAAAGTAACAATATTGATGAATGTACTACTGAGCATTTATTGTTGTCTTAGCATATAGTATTCCTGCAGAAAGTAGAAAAAACAATTAATCCCCATGTAACATTAAATTGAAAAGAACACTTGATATGATACAGATTTATTTGAATTAATGTAAAACAGGCTTGGCCCTATACGTAACTGATTATATTATCTCTAATTCTAAGGTTGTACATTTTGCGCTATTTAATCCAATCACTACAAGTTGCATTCCAGAGAATTATGCAAAAATGTTGAGTAGTTACCTATGTGTAATAGCTGACAATCAATGGTTTTCTTTGGAGTAGAGGAGATGCAGTCTATTCAAGAAAATACATCCTCTCTATCAAGCTGTTAGTTTATGTCTGGGGCCTTCTCTCTCTCTCTTTCTCTCCCGTCTCTCTCTTGATTCTCATACCCTCCATTCTTTCACTTCGCTTTGTGAAGTGAAATTGACAGTTGCACAAAGTGGGAGCCTCCATTCTCCTCAACCAAAGCCCTGTAGATCACTTTGCATTTCCTTACTGCTGTCTCATTTCACAAAAAGTTTACAAGATGTTCTAGGAAGCATCATTCCTGCCACATCACGTTGCCCTGCTCAAGTTCTGTGGCCACACTTAAAAAAAAAATCATTACCTCTCATGGAAACAAATTCATAATAAGCCTCTTGCAATATACCTCAAGTCCATGACACTTTGGGACTGACAACTATTCATAGATCAAATATAAATAGGCAGCAATTTACACCTAATTAGATGTGAAGGTAAATCTTGGGTTGCAGGAAAATTTCCCCTTGCTCAGTATGCAGAGTTTATGTGGTGGCTGAGTAAATAATGTAGCTGCCATTTGTTAAGATTTTACCTTATTTAATTTCCACTCAGACACTCTTAATTTGTGCAGAGCCTAGGGAATGACTTAAGACAGGGCAATTAATTGAAGCCTAGCATCTTTGAAAGGAAAAAAAAAAAGGACAAATCTGTTTACTTCTTTTCCTTTTTTTCAAAAATGTCTGGATAATGAGACTAGATGTTGTCACTTTACCTCTCCTCAAATTGCAGTATTCTGATTACATTAAAATAACCAAGGATGTGTCTTTTGTAACTAAGAATATGTGATACAAATAATAAGTTGCATCCATTGGCCCATGCTAAGAATAATAAGTCTTTTCAACCCTCACTGAGTAAAATGAACTGTGGCTTTGAAGAATGGGGAAAAAAGTAATGTTCTAGGCAATTGGGGAACTTTGATCATATACAGTCTAATCACTCCTGTTAAAAAAAATCTCATCGAAAATGAGAATGTTAAATTGCCAAGCTTCCACAGGACCTAATAGTGATTAGTTCAAATGAATCAAAATTGCTGTGAATAATTGATTATTATGAGGAGAAATATAAAGAGAGTCTGAGAAAATTAATGCAATGAATGCTGTTATTCAGCCTAAACAGAAGAAGGGAACATTTCTCTAATGTGATAGATTTAGATAGAATCTCACTTCTGTACATAGCTATTTAATCATATGAATTTCTAGATTTTGAAAAAATGGAAAAAGAACTCAAATGGCACTGGACCTAATTCCATCATGCCAAAGACATTTTGGAATCTCACAGAACAGTACTTTTCAAACTTTAAAGTGTATCCGAATTGCTTGGGGATCTTGTTGAAATGAAGATTCAGATTCAGTGGATCTGAAGTGAGGCATGAGATTTGCATTTCTAGTAATCTGTGATGCCAATGCTGTTCATTCTTGGACCAAGCGTACTTTGAATAGCAAAGTTGTAGAGCGCTTGGGTCATGGATATGTAAATTAATTGCTACTGCAGGGGAATAAGCTGGTTAATACTATGTGCTGGTTTACACAATGCCTGATAACTGGTTGTGTAATAATATAGTCTCAATGAAATAGAGAATGATTTTAACAGTAGTGAAGTAGGGGACAGAGGAGACTTCTGTTCTAGTCTTGCCTTTACTACAAATAACAACAAAAACAACTCCTAGCATGTATATAGTATTTTGCATTTTATAAAGTAATTTTACATAGTTGATGTCACTTGATTCTCTCAACAACCCTGTGAGTTAAGTAGGTATTATATTTTCATATTCCAAATAAATTTCCAGAGAATGAGAGTTAAATAATTTGCACAATTTTACACAATTACTCAATAAGAGAGTCACAACAGACCTATATCTTCTGGTCACAAATCCTGTGCTATTTCTACAGACTAACAGGGTGATTTTGTATAGATCACATAACATCTCTTACCCTTTTCTCACCAATAAAATAAGTGATTCAGGTTCAATCAGACCAGCGGTTATCAGCTCTCATTGTGCAACCAAAATACCTGGGGAAAAAATAATACCAGTGACCAGCTGCATCCTACAGCAATTGAACCAGAATATCCAGGATTGGAGTCAGGATATATTTTTAAAAATATTTTAAGCTGATTCTGATGCACAGTGGGGACTGTGAACCATCAAATTAGATATCCACTAAGTTGTCTTTATGCACAGGAATTCTGCGTAGCTCTGGAAATAGGCTACGTCTCTATCTTCTCCAGGAAAATCTTAGTCGCAATTAAATCTATTAAGTATGGATTGGTCTACCACTGACTTTGTTAAAAAATGTTAAATTATGGTTTAGCAACCTTTTACTATTTCCTGTCTTGTTGCATAGGCTTTAAAAATTTCTCTCAAAAAAGTAAAGACTTTAGTTTGCTTTGAATATCATGCTCTATGCAACATGGGTATTTCTGAATGTCCTTTTTGATTTCCGCATTTGGTACTGAATATTTAGAGTTCTATTTGGGCTTTCCTTGGGGTTGGTATCTAAACCCTTTTGGTTTTCTTTCACCTTGTCTCTCTCGTTTCATCCTGTGGCTGCTGTCACTTCAGGATTTGGAAACAAAGTATCCTTACATGTATACTTTTTTGCCTAATATTTCTATATCAGAAACTGATCGTGTAAACAGCTTGAAAATATTTTCTTCTAAGACTTAAAATTATAGCACTAAGTCCCCCCCCAATGTAAGTTTTTAGAAAGTTCGGGTTGTTGGAAGCAGATAGTTTTGTCTTTCTTATACAGTCTATTTTACTTTACTATAGTTGGCATGAGCTCAAGAAGACAGGATTAATCAAGGGCTTACCCTAGTAAATTCCATCCTGTTGACCTTCTTTCGAAATTAAATAAGACAGAAAGAAAATGAAGGCTTTGAACACTTGGAAGGACCCAACGGGATTTTTGCCTTCCTAGAGTTATACTAAAATATTTGACAACCTGCTGTCGAAGTCGGCTTTCAATGAAAACATCCCTTCTTGTAGCATTTTAATTCTGAGTGATATCACTGGGTCAGCAACGAGTCTCTGAGGTTCTATAAGAAGAGGTCAGCATTCATGACAGATAGTGCAGCTTATTTAATTTTGGTGGTGAAAATTCCATCACATATGTAATATCCTCAAATGGAACTTTCAATAATATCTTGATTCTCAAACATTCTACTTGGATTTTCTATAAAGAGGCAGTTTATTCCGTAAGGAAATAAAAGTATGACTGCTCCAAAAAAAGCCTACAGTATGGAATTATTGGGGTAGTAAGTGTTAAACCATCTTTTGACAACGTATCATAAATATTGGTTCCTTGATGTTTAGCCTGACAATTTAACCTTTCTTATATCATTTATTTGGGGGTATTCATGAGGTCTAGAGACACTTCTCTCATTTGATTTTACTGTGAGATTTCCAGACCCTAAGGAGACTTATCTGATTATCATTACAAGCACACTTTGTTTATTGCACTCCCAGGCTGGAGTGCAATGGTGTGATTTCGGCTCACTGCAGCCTCTGCCTCCTGAGTTCAAGCAATCCTCCTGCCTCAACCTCCCAAGTAGCTGGGACTACAAGCATGCACCACCACACCCAGCTAATTTTTGTATGTTTTGTAGAGACTAGGTTTCACCATGTTGTCCATGCTGGTCTTGAACTTCTGGACTCAAGCAATCTACCTGCCTCAGCCTCCCAAAGTGCTGGAATTACAGGCATGAGCTGCCATGCATGGCAAAACATACTTTTACTAATCACAAGTAGAATGGTCCTGTGGCACCCCACTGCCTTTGCTAATTTCTGAATTTTCTTATTCATCTGACAGTGTCTTTAATAAAATTGCTCCTGTGCCCCATGGACCTCACAGAAGAAATATTTTTTTGTTCTGGAGATTCCAGGCATGTTTCATTTGTCCCCTCCCAGACAAACAGCTCTGCCCAAGACCAGCTATGCCTAGATTCCAAGAAAATATTTGGCTATCACTGTTTTGGGGAGATGGTTACTGTGTTCAGCACGTATTAGAAATTTCTCCTGCTACATTAACTCCTTTATTTGGATCTTGGAACTTTATTTCCTAGTAGGATATTTCTTCAATATGTAGCTATTTCCCTACAGGGGACAGTGTAGAGTTAGCTGCTGACATTAAATAATAAACCTTAGCAGATTTGTTGCTCTCATTTAGAATTGATGATATCTTATAAACTTTCTAAGAGCACTTGGTCATTAGCATCAGAGCCAATTACTCATGTGAGCATTGAGTGTGACTTCTCAATTCTGTGTGTGCAGTAACTTTCTTTTTGATTTAAGAAAAATACATTTTTTTTTTGTAGTAAGCTTGAGGTTACAAGTTTTAACTCTTCCTGTGTCACTCTGAAGAATGTATATACAATGTTTCAATATTAAACACAGTAGAAATTTAACTTTTCTAAGGGAAAAATTCAGATAATGGAGTCTGATAATAGATGGTATAACATATTTGTTCAAATCTCAAAATATTTGCCTTTTTGTAAGGGTTTAGATCAGAGTATAGTGCAGGTCAAAACCATCTTTTGATTTCTATGGTATCTGATATGGTTTGGATCTGTGTTCCCACCCAAGCATCACGTTCAATTGTAATCCCCAGTGTCAGAGGTTAGGCCTGGTGGGAGGTGATTGGATCATTGCCAGTGCATCCTACATGAATGATTTAATACCATCCCTTTGTTGCAGTTCTCATGATAGAGTTCTTATGAGATCTGATTGTTTAAAAGTGTGTGGCACTACCCGCTTCTTCCCCTGCTCCAGCCATGTGAAGTTCTGGCTCACTCTTTGTCTTTTGCTATGATTATAAGTTCCCTGAGGGCTCCTTAGAAGCCAAGCAGATGTCAGCATCGTACTTCCTGTACAGCCGAAGGAACTGGGAGCCACTCAAACCTCTTTTCCTTCTAAATTACCCAGTCTCTGGTATTTCTTTATAACAATGTGAGAACAAACTAATACAGAAAATTGGTCCTGAGGAGTGGGCATTGCTATAAAGATACCTGGCAATGTGGAAGCAACTTTGGAACTGGGTAATTGGTAGAGGTTGGAAGAGTGTGAAGGGCTCAGGAGAAGAGAGTAAGATAAGGGAAAATTGGGAACTTCCCTGATACTTGTTGAATGGTTGTGACCCAAATGGTTATAGTGATATGGACAAAGATGACCATGCTGATGAGGTCTCAGACGGAGATAAGGAACTTACTGGGAACTGGAGCAAAGGTCACTTTTGTTATACTTTAGCAAAGAACCTGGGTGCATTGTGCCCCTGTCTTAGGGATCTGTGAAACTTTGAACTTGAGAGTCATAATTTAGGATATCTTGCAGAAGAAATGTCTAAGCAACAAAGTGTTCAAGATGTAGCTTGGCTGCTTCTAAAAACCCATGCTCATATATGTGAATGAAGAAATGACATAAAACTAGAACTTTTAAGGAAACCAGAGTGCAAAAGTTTGGAAAATTTGCAGCCTGGCCATGTGGTATAAGAGAAAATTCCATTTTCAGGGGAGGAATTCAAACAGGGTGCAGAAATTTGCATAAGTAAAAAGGAGCCAAGTGCTAATAGCCCAGACAATGGGGCAAAGGCCTGGAAGGCATTTCAGAGACCTTTAAGGCAGCCCCTCTCATCACAGGCACAGAGGCCTAGGACAGAAGAATGGTTTCATGGGCCAGGCCCTGGGCCCCACTACCCTGCACAGCCTCAGGACACTAGGACACCACTTCCTGCATCCTGGCCACTCCAGCTCCTGCTGTGGTTCAAAGGGGCCCAGGTACAGTTTGGGCTGCTGCTTCACAGGGTGCAAGCTGTAAGCCTTGTGGCTTCCAAGTAATGTTAAGTCTGGAAGATGCACAGAGTGCAAGAGTTGAGGCTTGGGATCCTCTGCCTAGATTTCAGAGGATGTATGAAAAAGCTTGTACGTCCAGGCAGAAGCCTGCTGTAGCGGCAGAGCCCTCATGGAGAACCTCTACTACAGCAGAGAGGAAATGTGGGGTTGGGCCCCCACACAGAGTACTCACTGAGGTTCTGTCTAGTGGAGCTGTGAGAAGAGGACCACTGTTCTCTAGACCCTAGAATGGTAGATTAGCTGGCTGCTTTCACCCTGTGCCTAGAAAAGCCACAGGCACTCAATGCCAGCACTTGAGAGCAGCTGTGGGGGCTGAACTCTGCAAAGTCACAGGCACAAAGTTGCCCAAAGCCTTGGGAGTCCACCCCTTGCATCAGTATGCCCTGGATATGGGACATTGAGTCAAAGGAGATTATGTTGGAGCTTTGAGATTTAATGACTTCCCTGCTGGTTTTCAGACTTGCATGAAGCCTGCGGACCCTTTCTTTTGGCCAATTTCTCCCTTTTGGAATGAGAATATTTACTCAAGGCCTATACCTCAATTGTATCTTTGGAGTATCCAACTTGTTTTTGATTTTACAGGTTTATAGGTGGAATGGACTAGCCTTGTCTCAGATGAGACTTTGAACTTTGGGCATTTGAGTTAATGCTAGAATGAATGAGATAAGACTTTGGGCAACTATTGGGAAACCATGATTGTATTTTGCACTGTGAGAAGGGCATGAGATTTGGGAGGGGCCAGGGGTGGAATTATATGGTTTGGATCTGTGTTTCTATCCAAATCTCAGGTTCAATTGAAATCACCAATGTCGGAGGTGGGGCCTTGTTGGGGAGTGATTGGATCATGGGGGTGCATTTTTCATGAATGGTTTAGCACCATTCTTTTTATGCTGCTCTCATGACAGAATTCTCATAAGAGACAAACTTTTAATGGTTTTTAAAAGTTTGTAGCACCTGCCCCCTCTCTCTCCCTTCCTCCTGCTCCAGCCATGTGAAATGCTGGCCCAGGTTTGCCTCGATTCTAGTAAACAATAGGAGAACTGCCTGTCCAGAATCGGGGAGGTCCCACAGGGAGAATCCTGTCAGTGTGGGATTGGGTGGGGGTTCAAGCCCAGGGGACTTGTGGAATATTCCCCTTTGCCTTTCACCATGATTGTAATTTTCCTGAGGCCTCCTCAAAAGCCAAAAAGATGCCAACATAGTGCTTTCTGTACAGCCTGTGGAAACATAAGCCCATGAAACAGGTTTTCTTTATATATTACTCAGTCTCAGGTATTTCTTTATAGCAATGTGAAAACAGACTAATACAGTATCAGAGTTAAATACTTGATACGAGGACAAGATAAAAAGAGATGGGCTAATTGTGCCAGTATATACTTTTTGCCCTTTCAGATTCATTCTCCAGCCATTTCCCTTTTGTATTTTGCTTCAGAAGTCTAAGCTTTATGGACTAGATGGAGGAATGTCCCCTTACTTTCTGGCTTCTGACAGAGTTTAGCTAATAAGAAGCCCTGGCAAGTCATCAGAGGGAGAGAAGCAGAAGGTAGGATATGTCCCCTGGCTTTCTACCTGGAAGTTTGCATCAGGCTAGCTGAGTTTTTTCCAGGAAATGTCACTACTCCTACCAGGATAGTCTTCTCTACAGGACTCTCTCCAATCAGATGTTAGGTACCTCCTGTCCCTTGCTTCTTTAGGCCTTGGGGAGTTAGCAGCTTTCCAGTTAATAGCCTCATGGCTCTCATTCCTTGTAATTTTCTTGCAAATGTGACTGTGCTACCTCTTGCAGAAACCCAGCATGATTCACTTCTGTTAACATACTATTCGCTTGAATGAATGGGATATCTTAACTTTATGTTCAAGGTAAAAGAGACTATTAACTACACATGACTTCCAACATTTAAGAAAACTGGACATAAAAGCAATGAGTAATATAAGTGGTCAGTAATAATGAGGTGAGAAATTATATACTTGTAACATTCAAAGCTGATATTCAGTTGATAAGCATTCATACATCCATATGGTTGATCATAACTGCCGTCCATTCTGATTGGCATGGAATCTGTTGAGAAATATTTTGAATATAACCATGGTTAAATTGATACCTATTACTCCTGTGCCTTAAGCCCAGGTTTGCCTCAGTTCTAGAACACGACGGTGACTGTGCTACTTCCCGTAGGAATCCAGCATGATTCACTTGAGCTACCTGTCCAGAATGGGGGAGGTCCCACAGGGAATATCCTGACAGCGTGGGCAGGCTGGCTGGGGGTTCATGCCCAGGGGACTTGTGAAATGTACCTCCTATGGCATAGTGCTGCTGAACAGCTGCTCTGATTTGACATCTCTTTTGGCCAAGTTGAGAGCAGAGTTTCCAGGGCCGGGGATACCAGTCTTATCTTTCCCCTTCGTTTCTGGCTGTCCTCAGGGATATTTTTCCCTTTGGGTGCTTGTGATGCTTCCTGTGGGTTGAGGCAGAGACAAGTCTCCTTCCAGGAAACCTAAGATGTTGGAGAAGCTGGTTGTCTACTTCAGATCATGTGTTCCAGTGTAGAAACCATGAGTCAGGAAGACATTTTCAGAGTGCTTGACGCCCAGAATATCAGAAGGTTGTGGGGAAGGGGCATCATGGATATGGAAGTTCAATTCTCTTATTATCTGCTCAGAATTTTTTCACTTCTATGTGGCTATGAGAGCTGTCTCCTTCTCATATTCAAGTTCTAGGATATTGCTTGTGATGATCTTGGTGCCGTATATTTATTTTTTGTTTTCTGTGAAGCAAGAGTGAAGTCAGCTTGCTTCTCTGCTGCCATTTTGAAACCAGAAACACCTTAAAATCCATATTATCGAAATTTTAATGTAATGATTTTCTTTTAATTCATAGCATTTGTGGAGTGTATTTCAAATTAATTTTGAAGATTTATCATATTCAAATCAACTGGACTCAACTTGGTTCAACATCCCCCTGCAAGAAACAGTCCATTTACAAATACAGTTGATCCTTGAACAACAGCGGTTTTTAACTGAAGGATCCACTTATATGTAGATTTTCTCTTGCCTCTGCCACCCCAAGACAGAAAGACCAACCCTTCCTCCACTTCTTCCTCCTCTGCCTATTCAATGTGAAGCTAATGAGAATGAAAATCTTAATATCGATCCATTTCCACTTAATGAATAGTGAATATATTTTCCTTTCCCTACATTTTTCTCAACAACATTTTTTACCTCACTTTAGTGGAAGAATATAGTATATAATACATATAATATACAAAATATGTGTGAATTGACTATGTTATGAGTAAGGCATCTGGTTATGAGTAGGCTATTAGTAATTAACATTTTGCAGAGTCAAAAGTTATACATAAACTTTGGTGCCACTAATCCCATGTAAGGACCCAGTTTTTCAAGGGTCAACTTCATTCTATATGTGAAAATGTAGCACATATACACCATGGAATATTATGAAACCATAAAAAAGGATGAGTTCATGTCCTTTGCAGGGACATGGATGATGCCGGAAGCCATCATTCTCAGCAAACTAACACAAGAACAGGAAACCAAACACCGCGTGTTCTTACTTATAAGTGGGAGTTGAACAATGAGAACACATAGACACAGGGAGGGGAACATCACATACCTGGGCCTGTCAGTGGGTGAGGGACTAGGGAAGGGAGAGCATTAGGAGAAATACCTAATGTAGATGACAGGTAGATGGTTGCAGCAAACCACCATGGCATGTGTATACCTATGTAACAAACCTGCACATTCTGCACATGTATCCCAGAACTTAAAGTATAATTAAAAAAAAAAAAAAGGAAAAATAAAAGAAAGAAAAAGAAGCCATAGTCATGGCTTTGACATGAAGCCCACTGTAACTAGTTATATAATAATTTCTATGAAGTAGGCAGTTACTGTGTTTCTTATTTAATTCTTCACTCAGTATATTTACGGTGTGCTATTATATCCCAGGTTTTCAGATAAGAAAAATAGAACTTGTTTTTCCATCTATTTAGATTTAGTAACTTGTTTTGTTTTAGTAACCAAAACAAAACCATTTAATTAGCATCAAAATGGGCTTTAGGGTTTTTCTAACTCCAACACCCATGCTTTCAACTATTAGAATAAACTGCTTCCCTGAACCTTTCTGTAGCTTAAAATCTTATGTTTCTGTACAATGGTGTTCAAAATTTTTTTGATGATTAATAATTAAAGTAGGAGGGATTACTTGTAATTGTATTAGTGTATGCCTATTTCTCTGCAGTGTTTGTGTATTGGCTTGAAATATTTTGCAAATGCATATTAAATATGAGATATGGAGCAGAGTAGTCTAAGCATGACTGAAGGGGTGGTTGTAGGAAGGTACAGAAAAGTTTTAGGTGAGGGGAAACATAATGAAATAATTGACAGGATTATATAATTAAATATCTAGATTTAAAAAAGCAATTAGATATTATTTGGGCCAATTGCTTTATCTAATAATCCATATAATAATAAAATGGAAAACTGGATAAATTGAGTGGCTTCCCAATGGACATCGTGGAAAATCCTGGAAATCCTCAATATCTGAAGGCAGCTAATAAGAAAAATCTTCCTACCAGGATTCCATTACAACAAAACTGAATATATTTTAGATTTGACAAAAAATTATCGAGCCTTTATCTTTAACATGTGAGAATAAATATCACAAAAGTAAGTTGAAATTTGGATTCTAAATGAGGCTGTGAGCTAATGTTTAAAATGAAAAAAAGAAGTGTTCTTATTTTTAACTTTTACAGCTTTATTATAAAGTCATTAATTCTGTTAGAGTAAGAGTTTTACAAAATTTTATTTGATATTAGTTATTTCTCTTTTGACGTACCTACTATGTCATCATTCATGTCCATTTTTTCAGTTAAGTGATAGAGTTCTACTAGATTTGAATTTTTATCAAATTCATCACTAAACAAACTCAACAATCATATCCAACATTCTATTCAGAGATTTTATAAAATTTCACATCTTTGCAAGATTTAACATTTCACTCTGAAATTCATTTGACTCATATCTGCCTTATATAGCTAAATATAGGAGAGACTGACCTGTAGAAATGAGACCATGTATGGAAGATCGTATCTATTGTTCCCTGTGGAGCAACGTGTAAAGAAAGACTAGTTTTATAACTGATCAGTCATTACTTACTGTTTTTATGTATAACATTTGTTTCCATGCACAATTTTTTCACTGTAAGGAGTTGAAAACATTTTCTTGGATAATAAGAATTCCTTTACATATGTATGTGTTATCAATTGAATAATTTTACAAATACTTGTTGAACACTTACTATTTGATATATAAAGATCAAATAGAGTGTGTGTGTGTGTGTGTGTGTGTGTGTGTGTATGCATGTTTGACATGAAGGTCTTTATATATCAAAATACCTATTAAAATGGAAACTTCAGATAATGTTAAATCTTTGAAAACCAAACATGAATTTTCAAAATTGTTGTCAGTGTATAGCGATGTCTCTGAATTTTATCTCTGCATTTCTATTCCTCAGTTTAGTTAATGAGCAAGCACTTCCTGTTTTTATAGCTATTGCTATTAATTTTGTAAATATGCTAGTTGTAATATTAAAATAAGATTATTAATGTTGGCAGTACATAATACTTCGCCTTTTGTTTTGCTTAATTTTATAATAAACATATAAGGACATTTAAATATCTCTGATGTTACTAGCAGAAGTTGCTCTATTATATAGTACTTCCCTTCTCTTGTCTTCCACCTAAGTTCAGTTAAAAAGAAAAATAAAATCTGTCAAATTAACATGAGCACTTCCTCATGATCTATAGAATGATACTCACTAAATGAAAAGTATATGTCATATCTTTCATTTCCTTTAAAGATAACAAAGTAAATTCCTAAATAGCTGAATATCAAAATGTTCTAAGGGGTTCATTGTTTTATTTCTTCTCCATGGCCTGCTTCAAGGATAAAGATATATAGGCCTATATGTGTGTTTGTGTGTATGTGCCCACACATACACACACTTGTATAATACAAAGACAATAAACATGTATTTAAATTTTCCTGACTTCTAAGCCCATATTGTTTTAAAAAATAAAAGCTATTTGTAACATACATGTGACTGTCAAGGAGCATTTTAGATGAAAATGCTTATCAATCTAGATTATTATTTGAACTCTAAGCATTGTGTTGCTCATAGCCTTGTTTTTCTTATACATACATTCACCAAAGCAGAACTGGTCTTAAAGCATGTCCATTTCATTTTCATTGGAACAAGTTTTCTTCTTTTCATTCCTATTAGCTCTTAAGGAATTCACAAAGCAGGTTTTATATTCTGAACAGCAGCTCATAAGTACAGGAAGACAAGGAAGTCAGTCTTTTCCAGGGCTATGGTCAGCTCCCTAGAGGGCTCTTAATTATGCATCTTGACTTTGGTAATTGAGTATTGTATCCATTTCTCAGCCACTTTATCATAAAGAAGGGTGCCTAAGAAAATGTAGCACAGCATCTAACTATCTATTGAATACCATTACTAACTCATTAAAATAATCTCATATCAGTGAATAAGAGGAGAAAAACCAGTTCAGCTCTGCTTTCTATTTTTAGATGGTAATTTCTGAGTTTTAGACCTGTTCCATCTATATTAATGGAATTAGCATGTAGGAACCTGGATTTTTCTATCAGGACTTAGGTGGTCCCTCATCTGCAATAAATGGACATATATATATCCATGACATTCTTGAAATCTGTGTCCCTAAACAAACAAATTAACATTCTATTCTCAGTAGACTCATTCGAAAGATAGAGCCTGTTTACAGAGCAGTAAGAAGGCCATGGAGAATATAAGCAGAGGGGCTAAGAGAAGAGGCATTTTATAGCTAATTGTTATTAGTTATATATACTACATTTTATAGAAATAAGAAAAAGATATATTTTCTCACTGTAACAAACTTACCTTCCTTCCATTTTGCCCCACCCCTCACTTACCTCTTTCAGTATATGCTTGGTCACAAGGAGATATAGCAGATGGGGTTTGAAAACACCATCTGTGCGGATTGTGGGAAGATGGCAGCAGTGATAGGGCATCATTTTTGAATTTCTTGAACTTCTGCGTAAATACAGAAAAAAAGGAGCTAGATGGCAAAGTCAAAAAGCCATTGACAGTATGGCAAAACTAGCTACAAGTTATTCCCATAAACCTTAAGATACAAGTCATAAGGACAAGCCACCAATAGTTACAAAATATTTGGTATCAGAAAGTAGAAGAGTTCAATGGGGAATACTATGGACTTAAAAACAAGAAAACCCCTAAAATAGCCAAGAGGGATTTAGTAGAATATTTGGTGGGCTAGTTTGCAAATGGCCAGTGAAACTGAAGGGGTTTTACTTAGTCCCACAGCCAGTAAGTACATGGGGCCTTCAGTAAGTACTGGCGGGGCTCAGTCAGTCTACAGTTTGGGAACTCTTGAAACTTGACCACATGGGGCTCCCTGCTAAGACATGGTACTCAGATAAACTGCTGGATGTGGAATAAATACTGAGCAGGAGGGACAATAGACATACAGAAAAGAGAAGGTACAGATGGAGAGAGAACAGAGGCAAGAAGCTTAGAAAACAAGCTGCTATATTTTTTTAACTACATGAAAACAAAAGAAGATTAATCTTTATGAACATAGAAAAGCTACCTTAAGCCTGGCACGGTGGCTCACGCCTGTAATCCCAGCACTTTTGGAGGCCGAGACGGGCGGATCACGAGGTCAGGAGATAGAAACCATCCTGGCTAACACGGTGAAACCCCGTCTCTACTAAAAATACAAAAAATTAGCCGGGCTTGGTTGCGGGCGCCTGTAGTCCCAGCTACTCGGGAGACTGAGGCGGGAGAATGGCGTGAACCTGGGAAGCGGAGCTTGCACTGAGCCAAGATCATGCCACTGCACTCCAGCCTGGGCGACACAGCGAGGCTCCGTATCAAAAAAAAAAAAAAAAGAAAAAAGCTACCTTAAATTTGCTTTTAAAAAGTTCAGGAAAACTAATTTCACAAGAAAATGTCTATCAGATAAATAGTAAGTTTAACATAAAAAGAGAGACAGAATAAGGAACAAAATATCTTTACAGGAAGCATGAAGAAAGTCATGACTCGAAACAGATAAAAACTGTAACCTACTCTAAAAAGACACTGAGGAAATTCTATAAAACATAAAAGAACAGTATCAATCATAATTGTAAAAATTTGGATATGATTTGGTCAGACATGTGGAAAGAACTAGAAATTTAAAAAATAATTTCATAAATTAATACTAAATGTATAAGAAACCTGAGATTAAATAAACACAGAAATAATGCTCATTAATCGTCTTTTGATGAATGTAACAAATCACTCCAAAATGTATTCGGATGAAACAAAATACATT
The DNA here is from genome assembly GCF_006542625.1 of Nomascus leucogenys. Classification (NCBI taxonomy): domain Eukaryota; kingdom Metazoa; phylum Chordata; class Mammalia; order Primates; family Hylobatidae; genus Nomascus; species Nomascus leucogenys. The sequence continues at coordinate 89,984,012 of NC_044395.1, read as the reverse complement.
AACATGCTTGCAAGTCAAAAACTGTGCATAGTTTAAATGGTGCACAGGGTGTCTCACAAGACTTAAATCAAGATGATAATAACCTAGCTGAAGTCATCTCAAGGCTCATTGTGGGGAGGGTAAGCTTCTAAGCTTATTCAGTGAATCCGATGAATATTCATTAATTCAATCATTAATGCTAAGCTTATTTATTCTATCGGAGGCCTCAGGTTCTCTTTGGCTGTTGGCCAGATACATGGATTCCTTGGTAGGTGGGCCTCTCCTTGAGAACAAATGAGAGAGCAAGAGAAGGCGATGAAAGTGGAAAGCAGTCTTTTTGTTACTTAATCTCAGGAGTGGCATCCATTGTTTTTGGTGCATTCTGTTTACTGGAAGTGAGTCACTAGGTCCAGCCTATACTCAAGGCAAGGGGATTACAGAGACATCTGAATACCCAAAGGAGAGGATCACTGGGAATCGTCTTAGAGGCTGCCTATCATAATGCCTTACAAAAATCAGGAGAAAAAAATAAAAAAGGAAAAAAAGAGACAAAAAGAAAATGACAAATATTGAAGATAGATGATGAAGATTCACCATCTATCTTCAAAGAAAAAAAACTAAAGGATCAGAATAAACACCAAAACCTATATATTAACAAAACTTTCCTGAATTAATGGATCTAGTTGTTAAGGATTCACAGCTTCTAACATCATTGAAAGAGAGTATTCATTTTATTCTTCTTGATGTAAGAGTACAATACCACAACCATTGCCAAATGCATATCATTTATAATACTGTCTTTTCATTTCACTTACGTTCTAAAATTTCTATTTATCATAGCATTAAGTTCTGAACTCATAATGCCAGTATATTTTCTAATACACTTTAAATCATTTTTTTAGGTTTGTTACCTAAAACCAAACAGCATACTACTTGAGATAAAAGTGGTACACTTTGGAAAATACTTGTACAGCACATAGGAAGGGTTCCATAAATGTTGAGTTATTATGAGAGAGGCTGGAATGGTTATAAGTGAATAAGTTCAAAACTAACCCTAATAATAGAAAATCCATATCAGAGTTAATGTCATAGATAGTGAGTCAGAAAATACATACTAAAGTGCAAAAGTTAGCATAAAAATGCTGACAGTGTAGGGGGATTACTCTAGTCATGTAAATATGAACTAATCACTTATCTCTTTGGCCTTTGATGCTATGTAGTAGATGTGAATGGTTTATGCTGAAGTCTGGTAGTGTTAGCTTTCTCTAGTTTTGTGTCCATTTCTAATGTGCCAGATGGATACGTTATATGCAGTATTCACTCGCAAATTATTTCAAAGAATTTGTTTTTCTATTCCAGAATAAGTGCTTAACATTGTAGTGGTAGAAGTGCAGATGTTGCTATTAATAGGTACTAGCATATGCCACTTTCTTATCCAATTAATAGGTGAATATGTAATCATTTGTCAAGCAGTAGCCTTTGCCAAGCTAACACTTTCATCACCAATAAGTTTACATAGTTAGTCTATACACAGTTCTTTCATGGAATTATGACAATGACTACAGTGTAAAGGTATATGAATATATACATACAATGATTTCACTGAAATTAGTCCTAAACAAGAAGGAAAAAAGACAACTGGTTAGAGAAATGTGATTCTTGGAAGAAAATTGTCATGTCTTTCTAGAATTCCTAATAATGAAGAGAATAAATGCTAAATATAGAAAGTCACAGACTTTAGACTTCAGAGAATAGACAGTGTCAATAAAAAGTAACTTAAATAAGGTCAAAGTCTTCTGGCCCCCAAATATAGAGGGAACTAATGGAGAACTATGCATAACAGCTAAGGCCCAAGGTTTTACTGTACGAGAAAACAGGACAAAAAGTACTTTTTTTCCCCTCAGCAGCTGGCACTTTTGCAAGTCCCTGATCATTGGAATTGCTGGGACTTTAGCACTTGGCTAGATTATAAAGTGAATTGTTTAAAGACATTCTAATTTAAAACATGTGTATCTTTTTTTTTAACTTCTTTTTCACAGTAGCTACATTTTTCTTCCATTTTTGAACCTTCTCTCTATGGAAATCCAGAAGAAATTAAGTCTTCACACAGTGCTCCCAAGTTCTACAGTTAGCTTACTTATCTGTTCCCATTTCTCTATCTCTGGGCACCACAATAGGCATCTATACAGCAGTGTTTGCAATGGCAAGATGTGAATTACATGTGAAATTTTTTTTTTTTGAGATGGAATTTCACTCTTATTGACCAGGCTGGAGTACAGTGGTGTGATCTCAGCTCACTGCAACCTCCGCCTCCTGGGTTCAAGGGATTCTTCTGCCTCAGCCTCCCGAGTAGCTGGGATTACAGGTACCTGCCACCACGCCCAGCTACTTTTTTTTTTTTTTTTGGTATTTTTAGTAGAGATGGTGTTTCATCATGTTGGCCAGGCTGGTCTGCAACTCCTGACCTTGTGATCCACCCACCTCGGCCTCCCAAAGTGCTGGGATTACAGGCGTGAGCCACCGCGCCCGGCCTATATATGAAACTTAAAATGCCTCTCAACACTGAGGGGAAACAGCTGCTCCAGGTAATCACTGCTCCTGTGTACCAGGAAGCAGGTCTACATCATGGAGATAAGAGTGGCTTTTTGGAAGTTAAAAGTGGAGCAGAGCTTTTCTTCATCCAAAAGCATGACCTCGCCCTTCTTTCATTATAGTCTAACAGCATTGGACTTCATTTTCTTCTCTAATGTACTTCCCCTCTAGTGTCTAGAGCTCTTGTGTAAGGTCTTCTTTCTTCCTGAGAAGATTGTCTCTCTCCATCACCACTTCTTGGAAACTACCTACTTGTCATTAAGGTCTTAAATGTTCCTTGAGTAATCTTATTATCCCAAAACAAATTAACTTCCTTTTTTCATATACTGCTGAATTCTACATTTCTGGTTTTGAACAATTTATTCAAATTATAGTTAACCAATTCTTGATGTAGCTTTTTAATTTCATGTATTTTGCCTCTGCCAGAGAGTAAATGTCATGCAGGCACCAAATTGGTCCTATTTAACACCTGAACTACAACAGGGGCTAAACAAATATTTTTTAGTGAATAAGTAAATAATTAAGTGATATTCACCAGCTCAGTGGTAGACAGGAACTTTCTTCACTGGCAGAGGTATTGCTGCAAGAAATGAAAGCAGAGTATAGCAGAAAGAGCATTTGATTTGGAGTCAGAATATCTTGGTTCAAGTGCTGGCTCTGTCAATTTTTAGCTGTGTTGGAAATAAGATACCCTAAAGGTTAGATCCTTCAACACTAATATGAAGACACTTTTCTCAAAGGGCTGCTTTTAATAACTATTTAGGTATTCAAAAATGTAGACAAGCGCTCTTTAGAATTAAAAAAATGGCATATAGTTCAATATTTTCCATATAGGCAGTAGCCTACACAGATTGGCAAATATTTGACATCAAATTAATGAAAAATAAAAAAATAATACATTTTGCGATTAAAAATTAAATTAAACAAAGTGATAATAACAGTTACAAAACCTTCAAATTTCACAATAACTTGGCATTGTTCTTAACAGGATTCCAGAAAGAATGCTGCTAATATTCAGTAGTTTTTTTTTTTCTTCTTGTGCCATGTCAATGTTAAAGCAGAAGTTAAATTTGTCTACTGAATAAAAATGGCAAATTCAATCCATTTCAAGAAACAATTTCTCAGTATTGTCTTACGTATAATCGTGTGTGAGATGCTTAAGAAGACAGTAAAAAAGTGCAACACCTACTACTTTTAAAAGAATCTGTGAAAGAGATGCAGAGGTGGCTATGGGACAGGTCTATACTCCTTTCTATGCAAGGTAATCAACTCAGTTCTGCCCATCAGAGAAGCCTCAGAGGACTCATGCTGCCTCTGGAAGCAAAGTACTTTAATGGCATTGGTGGAAACCGAGGAATATTGGGCTCCTTGCTCTAGAGAGTAAATCTGTTTTTCTTTCCAGTCTGTTCTTCATCAGAGTTTACTTTTCCTATCTCACTTTATCATAAGGTGCTATTTAAAGATGGCTTATTGGTTCAGCTAAAACAATATTCCAAAATGGTGACTCATGGGCCAGACACTGGAAGTTGTTTGGCTTGACTCTGGAGTGTTAGAAATGAATAAATTTGATAGGCAGAGAACACACTGTCAAGTTCACTACATTTCCCACTATCCTCTAATACACTAATTCACTATCCTGTGAAGCCCACAGCTTCACACATATGCTTCCTGTCTTGCCCCAACACAAGTATTGCTTCTCCTAAGAAATATCCTCAATTTTAGCAGTGACTATTAAGCATGGGGAACCATAATCAAAGGGGGGGGCATTGATTGAAAGGTAGAACTAACATTTCAGTGGATAGTGAATTTTTGATTGGAAGTATTTTTCACTTCAAATACATGTTTATACTTAAAGATTACATCAAAATAGGTAACCACCTGTTACCACAACTAGCTAGATCTATAGAAATATTATATGAAAATTGGAATGAACAGGCTATAACTAGTCAATATTAGAAGCTTAGAATCATTGGTATCTGGAAGATGTATGCATAGTAATATACACTTTACATTTATAAACCACTTTATAGCTCATAAAGTATATGCATATATATTTTCTTATTCTTGATATTTTGATAAAGATTTATACAAAAACTTTTTAAAAAGTTAAAAATTATGTAGCTTCCACCTAAAATGGATAAAATTTTATTTGTAACAAATAAATTTGTTATTTTGGCATATTTATATAACAACCATTTAGAAATAAAGGAATATTTCAGATAATTAGTGTTATGTAGGAGTCACAAATATGGCTGTATAATCAAAGGGCAGGATTACTATTGTTAGATGAAGGCCCTGAGAAGAGATCCCAGGTCAGAATCTGGCTACAATTCCCTGGTAATTTGTAAAATCTCCTAGAAGAGGTAAGGTCCGAGGGAGGCCTGGAAACATGGGGCTCACTGTGGTCAGGTCAAGGGTGCAAGCCAGGTAATAGACCCTGGGAAGAAAATTGAGAAGAGGTTTCTGCTTGGTATTTTCAACTTCTAATCTTTCTATGGCCTATCTTCAAAAACTGATAGGAAAATAAAGATGAAATCTTTATATTAGGTAGAAGGAGTCTTCACAATTGGTCCAAGCAGAAAAGCCTAGAGTAGAGAGCAGGAACTCCGTGCACACACGGTGAAGACGAGCTGAGTATTGATAAGGTATCTGGGCAAGGATCACCTTGATATTTTATCATCAGGTTTACAAAACATTATGAGTGATGACAGCCCTCAGTATGCGTTGGTGTTTCTGCAGTTGCTCTGCCCTGATGTGCACCATTGTCATTCTAAGATGTCTCATTAAGCGCTCCTGTTTTGAATCTCCAGTTATATTTATCACCTAACATCCTTTTTATAGGTTTCTTTTATCATTTGCAGAGATGGCACTTTATTGCAGGGTGGGGAGGTCGGATTCCTGCAAACGTCTTTATTCTTTATTGCTTTCTCTGCCTAGATATAGAATTGGAAATATTTTTACTTCAGAATTTTGATGTCTCTCTCTTTCTCCCTCTGAAAGCTTGTAACATTTCCTTTGTTCCTAGTGTGTAGACATTTCACAATGATAGGCCTTGGTATGCCCCTGTTTTCATCCATTGAGACTGGTATGTCCTTAGTGTGTCTTTTAAGTCACTCAGTTCTGGGAAATATTCTTGAATTATTTTGTTCTTTAGTTTGTATCCTCTTGTTCTTTCTGTCCCCTCTTTCTGGAATTCCTATTGTATAGATCTTGGACCACCTGTATTGATACACTAATTTTGTTAATTTTTTCACTCCCATTTCCCATTTCTCTATTGATTCTGGGATATTTTCTCAAATTTATTTTCTAATACTTCTATTTTTAATAACTGTTTTCACCTATTATGTTTATAAATTATGAATTATTGTTCTCTGAATATTTTTCTCTAGCATCATATTCTTTTTTACATGAATACACTATCTTCTCTTATTGCTGTGAGAATATTAATGAACTTTTTTTTTAAATTTTCATCTGCCTACATTGATTTCTGTTCTCTCAAGTCGCTTTAACATTTATATGTTTTGGTCTCTATCTTTCATATTAGAAGCTTTCATCTGCTCTTTGGAAAACATTTTCAAGAAAATTTTTTTAAAAACCACAACAGTAAGAAAACATATAATATACGGAAACATTATATTTTATATATATGGAAAAGATGCTCAACCCCTTAGTCATTGAAACCAAAATTAGGTACCACTGCACACTCAGTATAATGACTACATAAAAATAGATTGACATGGCCAACCTATTTCAAGAGGGTATGGAGATAATTCACTCTAACTTATCCTAGTAATACATGTATTTTGGAAAATGATTTGGCAGTTTCTTAAAATGTTAAACATGCATCTACCATATGTTCCAGACACTCCACTCCTAAGTTTGTACCCAACAGAAATGAGTGAAAATATTCATACCAAGACTTTTATAAAATTCTTCAAGAAACTTTTGTTATAATAGCCAAAAACTGGAAAGAATCCAAATGTCCATCAGTGTGTAAGCAGATAAATTATGATACATCTATACAATGGAATACTACTTAGCAATGAAAAGAATTAACTATTGATACAAAACTGTTGGCAACAGGTTTGAGGCATCTCTTAGGCTGAATGAAATAAGCCAGACAAAATAAGAGTATGCATTGTATTACTCCATTCATATAAGATGCTTAAAAATGCAAACTAGTCTCTAATGATAGAAAGCAATCATTGACTTCCTAGAATGGGAAGGACTCTGAGGAAGAGAGTACAAAGTGGAGGAAATTTTTGTGAGTGATCAATTTTTTAACATGCATGTATACATATCTCAAAACACCAAATTATTTCTTTAAACATGAAATTTTTGTATGCAAAACTTATCTCCATAGAATTGTTTAACAATAAAAAATTATAAACTTGAGACTCTACCTCAGCTCTTAATTCCTTCATACCTATTTCTGTACCGATATAATGCTGCTTTAATTATTGTTACTTATGTTTTAATACTTGCTCAGGCAGACCCCCTACCAGACACTTTGGTTATTTCTAGTTTTTGCTATTAAAGTAATGGCAAAAACTGCAATGACTTTTGCACCAAGTTAATATGTACATTAAAAATCCTAGAGGAAGGTTGCCATTTAATTTTGAAAAAACTGACAGCTTTATGGTAGTGAATTTTCTTATCCATAACAAGATTTTTACCACCTGTTTTGGTATTCATACATATCTTTCACAAATATTTTAAAAATTATTATTCTATAATGGTTTTTCTTTTATTAGATTCTTTGACATCATAAAGGTTTTTCTGATATTTTAGATATTTTTTCTCTCTATCCTTTTTTCTCTTATTGTTGCTAACTATTTCTTCCATTGGCCTTTGCATATCGATCTAATTTTTGGAAATAATAACAAACTGTAATAACAGTTCCAATAATTTCTTAGCAGATAAACAATCATAACATGAAAAACCAAAGACAGTAATAAACTTTCTTGACAGGTTGTCCTCCTTTTATAGTGTCTGGAAAGGTCATAATATATAAGGATTATTTGTACCTTGGAGATTTGGCCACAGTTATAATTAGTACTATAAGGTGAATTTTGAGACACTGGGAATTGATTGTTTTTAGCTATATACTCTTTATAGTATTTAATTGATCTATTCCTTCTGTCATTTTTGATACTTATATTTTCTCTAGAAACAAAGGCTAATTTTACCTATGCTTTCAAGCTTTCTTCTGATAAAAATTTTTCCATATCATTTTCTAAAAAAAGAAAAAAAACCCAAAGATACAATTTTTTAGCATTAACCTCAGTAGAAAGAGAGATTTAAAATCTTGTCTTAATTCTACTAATCTTTTAAACAAAATAGCTTTCTTTTTGGTTAAGTAATTTTAACATTTGTTTAATATATTGCTTATTTTATAGTTGTTTTCAGATTCTTGAATTAAATACTTAGATTTTTTTTTTACCCTCTTTTAAAATAACAACAATTCATTTTACTATGCAAAATGAATGCAAAATTTTACTAGGTAAATGTGCAAGGGATAATATCAAAACAGATTTATAGCACCATTTGGCTGTGTTTTGTTTGTTCTTCATAACCATACCACAATAATGGCAGGAATTAATATTTCCATTTTACAATGAGGAGACATACTGTGAAAAGTGTAATGGCTTTCCTGCCAACACTCACACATTGATGGATGTTCAAGCAGAAAATAGGACTATAATCGTTCACTCACTGACTGGTCTACAGTGCTCTGTATATGAGTTTGCACTGTAAATACAATTAGGCCCAACAGCACGTTTTCAAGACAAGTCCATGCCTGAAAATATCCTTTAGTATAATTAATCACAGTTCTTGAGGTTTTGTTCTGTTTTTTTCTCTGAGCAAGGGCTTCACTATAAAAAATATTTTTCAGGGTTTATTTGTTCTTGCATCTTAGGTGAAATATGTTGAGGAACTTAAACTTAATTAAACTTAATTTTCTTTCTAGGATAAGTTGGGCTATGATTAACATGGAGTGTCCACTTGTCTATTTGGGCCTTCAAGTCTACAAATATCCAAATTCACCCTGAGAACTAGATAATCAGATACCAACGGTTTGGGACCAAGGGTCAGGATGACATTATGAGTTTAGGCTTGAACTTCTTCATCACCTCCAAGCTTAGCAGTCAAAGAATAATTTTAAAGAATGGCAAAATGACTAAGATATGGTAAACTCAAAAGAAGAGAAATATCTCCACAGACTAGAAAGGGAAAAAAAATGTCACAGTGATAAGTTAATGATTAGAGACTGGAGCTAGGCCTACTGGTTCTCAGTCTAGAGGAAGCTAGAATTTGTCTCCCACAGATTAATGAGAGCTAAAGCTCAGTGAGCATGGCAGGAGACCACAGTCAAGTTAATTGCATGAAACTTGGGGCAGGTGCAGGACTCACCAGCCTACAAAATATGGTTGAAACAAAATTATGGCTGCCCTTGGGGTATGGCTTATATAAAGTATATACCTACAATTTTAAAGGATTCAGACCAAGTCCTATACACAAGATCTAAAATTAATCCACCCTACGTTTAGTAACTGATTTTGAGACTGCTCTATTATCGAGAGAGAACTGGAATTATGAGCCTTTATAAAATTGGTCTTGGGGTAGAATTCCCTTTGTGTCTCTGAAAGAAGGTGAGATTTCTGTGGCAAACAGAAAACAGGTTGGAGTAAGAAGGATGGAAGGAAGCTTGATCAAGGGAGTGAGGCTCTGTGCCTTTACCTCAGGCAGAGTCTCAGGAAGATGATATGCCCCCACATAGGAAATTGTTGTGAAATGCATTTGGCAGATGAGTTTTTAGATAGCTTGCAGTCATTTCCAAACCCCCATCTGAAAAATGGACATAGCAGAGATCTTTCAGACCCAAAGAGACCAGAAGACAAAAGTGACCTTAAGACCAATGAGGGATGATCATTTGGAATGATGGACATCTTAGGGAATAATGAGGAATAGCGTCCTCTCCATTTTCTCCCCTCCTCACCACATACCCAGTCTTGGAATTAAGTAAGCTCCTTAGGCACAGTCCCTTAAGAAAAAGAGGCTTCAATTTTATTGACATTATTTTCTGCTGCTCTAATAAATTGTGAATTTAAAATAGAAATTATGTTGAACTACAGAAATATGTTATCCATGTTGCCTACAACATTAATACCTAATTCTACCCAAACAATTCAAACAAGTAAAATATGTTGCTGTACTACTATGAGGTTAAGAAAATGAGCAGGTAAGACTGACGATCTAACCACTCAGGAGTACCAGGGGCCAGCTATGCTATTCAAACCCACTCCAATCCTGGCAGGGATTTGTCATCATTTGTTGGTGGTGGTGGCTCTGGCTTTAACCTTGATGAGAATGTCTCTGGTCCTCTAGCTGGCTGAGATTTCCAAAGGGGTAACAATGACAGCAATTCCAGTTATGTCCTCCTTGGGGGATCCATTTTGTTGCAGCAGGGAACCATACTTTTTGCATATCATTTCCAAAGAAGGCAGAAGTTTCTTTCAGGCTAGCCCTTCTTTCATCATCTTTCCTGAGATGGTATAAGAAGAATAATCAGTTTACATCAAGATTTGTGTTATTGTAGCAATTTTACTCAGTACAAAAACATCACTTTAAAAGTTATGGATGGGGTATAACTGAGACCTCCCTCTTCTAAATCCCTTATAACCCAAGATTAAAAAAGAGATACCTGGTGTGAAACCCCCAAAGGGTTGATGATTTACTGAAGTGTCTTTACCAAGTAGTTTTAGTAAAAAGGCGGCATTGATAGCCATTAGACTTGACACAGATTTTCACTCTCCCTCTCTCAGCCTAAATCCAGAATCCCTTCTGCCTGTGTCCAAATGTGCCCGGAAAGAGAGATTGGACTCCTAAGGACCCTTAGAGTTCTTTTGATATTACTTTGCCAATTGTAATTTAACAAATCAAGAAACAAAATGGGGAAACAAAGGAGCTCTGTAAGATTTTTTAAATCATGAATCATTTTATATTTCCATTTTCCATTTCATAGTATTATGCTCAAATCATTCATTGAAAACATATTGTTGAGATGTTAGAAGCTGAAATATTAAAATAAAAATTACCTTGGGTTCTTCCTTTCTCTTGTGATACTAAGTCACCGTTGGAAAAAAAAGCTTTCTTTTTTTTCAACTCCATATTCTGGGGGAAAAGACGGTAGTATATTTCTAAGGCCTGAGCACATGTGTATATATGGGAGAGAGAAGCATAAATATTTTGTGTTTCAGGCTGACAGAAAAAAAATTAAGCTCAATTGGTCAGAAACATAGGGAATGAAGGCTGATGCTTGGAGTTGGGGGCTATTGTCAAAGCTCTCGCTTCCCAAGACTGTCAGGTAGAGAGCTAGGTATGATGCATTTGAATGGTCCGGGTGAGCCTGGGCATGTCAGCAGTGAGAATGAGTGCCCGAAGACCAGAAGTTTGTCTCCAAATGTTCTGGGTAGTATAAACTCCAGGGCGCTTGGACAATCCTGGAAAAGGAGAGGTGTTCACTAACAGTGACTAGTATGGATAAATTGTCAACTTTGGCAAGAAACAGCACAGAGCTAGACAAAGAAAAATTGATTTCAATTTAGACTTAGAAAAATAAAGCAACATAAGCATTTGTGCACATTCATACCTAAGGTAAACAAAGTATCAAGCATATAACTGTGAATATCTACTGACAAATAATATTTTTCAGAAAACCCCCAGGTTTTATAGCTCTATATTTCATTTGTATGAAGTATTCACTTCTCAGCTCTGAGTCCTCTTGAAAAATTGGGACTTTTCTTTGAGCTTAACATTTTATCTTTAAATTAACCTCCTTTGGTCGGATTTACTTTTATTTCTGAAATAATATTTTCGCAGGCTCTTTGAGATCCTCATCTTTCTTAAAAATCTCTGAGTTCTTAAAAGTCAGTTACAAACTATGGAGGGTGGTGGTTTGTTCACAGTGCCTTCTCTGCTAAAATTTTTGAATATTGTTATTTGGAAATGATTACTGCTATGTCCGAATGAGACCCCCCTACAAATTCATAGTTGAAATTTAATTAGTAAATGATAGTATTAAGAGGTGAAGCCATTTGGAGGTGATTCAATTATGAGGGCAGAATCCTCATGAATGGGATTAATGGCCTTAGGAAAGAAGATCTTTGGAAGTATTAGCTCCTTCTTCCATGTGATGAGGCAGCAAGAGATGCCATCTATGAAGCAGAGAATGAGACTTCACCAGGCACTGAATCTGCTGGTGTTTTAATCTTGAAATTCACAGCCTATAGAACTGTAAGCAATAAATTTCTGTTGTTTATAAATTACCCAGTCTAAGATTTTTTTTATATAGTGGCAGGAGTGAACTAAGATAGAATTCATGACCTGAAACTGTGAAACTCCTAGAGGAAAACACAGGGGAAAAGCTTCATGTTATTAGGGTTGGCAATGGTTCCTTGGATATGACACCAAAAGCACAAGCAACAAAAGTAAAAATAGACATGTGGGACTGTATCAAACTAAAAGACTTCTGCACAGCAAAGGAAATAATTAACAGAGGGAAAAGGCAACTTATGAAATGGGAGAAAATATTTGGAAACCATCCATCTGATAACGGGTTAATATACAAAGTATATAAGAAACTTCAATGACTTAATAACAAAGTAATTCTCCAATTAAAAATGGGCAAAGGATTTGAATAGAAATTTCTCTAAGGAGGACATAGAAATGGCCAACAGGTATATGAAAAGATGCTCATTTCACTAATCCTCAGGAAAATGCAAATCAAAACCCGAATGAGATATCACAGCAAACCTGTTAGGATGGCTACCATTAACAAAAACAAAAGATAACAAGTATTGGCAAGGATGTGGAGAAATTGGAACCTTTATACACTGATGGTGGGAATTTAAAATGGTGCAGCAGCTATTTTTGGACTGTATTTTCAACAGTATGGAGCTTTTTAAAAAATTAAAAATAGAACTACATATGATCCAGCAATCCCACTTCTGGGTATTTATAAAAAAGAATTGGCCAGGCACGGTGGCTCATGCCTATAATCCCAGCACTTTGGGAGGCTGAGGTGGGTGGATCATGAGGTCAGGAGATTGAGGCCATCCTGGCTAACATGGTGAAACCCTGTCTCTACTAAAAATACAAAAAATTAGTCGGGCGTGGTGGCACACGCCTGTAATCCCAGCTACTCGGGAGGCTGAGGCAGGAGAATCGCTTGAACCTGGGAGGTGGAGGTTGCAGAGAGCTGAGATCACACCATTGCCCTCCAGCCTGGGTGACAGAGTGAGGCTCCACCTCAAAAAAAAAAAAAAAAATGAGTGCAGTATATTGAAGAGATATGTGCACCTCTATGTCCATTCCAGCATTATTTACAGTAGCCAAGATGTGAAAGCAACCTAAATGTTTATAGATGGATGAGTAGATAAAGAAAATATGATGAATGCTACTCAGCCTTAAAAATAGAAGAAAATCCTGACATATGAGACAACTTGGATGGATCTCCAGGACATTATGTTAAGTGAAATAAACCAGTCACAGAAAGACAAATACTATATAATTCCACTTATTCGGGGTATTTAAAATAGTCAAACTCATAGAAGCAGAGAGTAGAATGGTGATTTCCAGGGGCTGGGGGCAATGGGGAAATGAGGAGTTACTATTCAGTGAGTGAGTATAATATTTCAACTATGCAAAATGAATGAGTTCTAAACATTCTGCTGTACTGCATTGTGCCTATTATTAACAACACCGTATTTTACACTTAAAAATTTTTAAGATAGTAGATCTCACGTTAAATGTCCATACCATAAATCTGAAAAAGTAGGATACCATGAATAACAAGTAGGCTTGAGTAACTAGGTTGTCATTTCAATTCAGTGTCCACATTAGTAATGTGGACTTTGCTTACCTACCAATGCCTCACCTCTTCTGTGAAGACTAAATTGTCCCAGCCAGCTTAAAGGAATTTTTCATCCCTACGAAATTTCCCTGACTCTCATTATCTGTATCATTCATTGTGTGGTATTATTTGCTACATTTTCAGTAGCTTCTTTCTATATATATAACTTTTAAAATTCTTTTCTTTTCTTTTTTTATTTATTTTTATTTTTTTTGAGACGGAGTCTCACTCTGTTGCCCAGGCTGGAGTGCAGTGGTGCGATCTCGGCTCACTGCAAAATCCGCCTCCCGGGTTCACACCATTCTCCTGCCTCAGCCTCCAGAGTAGCTGGGACTACAGCCGCCCACCAACATGCCCGGCTAGTTTTTTGTGTTTTTAGTAGAGACAATGTTTCACCATGTTAGCCAGGATGGTCTCAATCTCCTGACCTCATGATCTGCCCACCTCGGCCTCCCAAAGTGCTGGGATTACAGGTGTGAGCCACCACGCCTGGCCAACTTTTAAAATTCTTGAGGGACAAAAAACCAAGAATCTTACTTTTTTCCATCTCCCTTATTTAATCTTGCCTGCGTAGAGTTGCAGCATTTTGATTGATTTATTGCATACATAATGTCTGTTCAATTTCTGTTAACTTCCAAGCTCATTGACTTGATAAATCTCAACTAAATAGTAGAGGCATTTCTTGCAATTGATGACAGATTTTCAAATATCTTTAAGTTAATTTTCTATTATTTATAATAAATTTTAACTCTTCTGGAGAAGGAAGTATATGATATGGTTCATCGCATTAATACTTAATTTTAAAAAATTGGAAAGTAATATGAGGCTTCTCTGAGATTCAGATTCCTAAATGATTTCTAAATGATATATTTTGCTTAATAAAGTTGGTGTCTGTTACATGAATATTCATAAAGTGAGTAGGTGAATGTTTCCTATTTTATAAAGTATTCATTAGAAGTATTTTTTAGAAGTACTTGTTCTTTAACTATTTAGGGAACTAAATCTTCTATTTGTGTTGTTTACTGATGAAAAGATTTTTCACCACTAATATATTTTTTTCAATGATTCAGTTTTTCTATTTTTCTTTATTTCAGTTTAATCTGTCACTCTTAAGTTTTGAATATTATTTGTATAAAGTTATTCATAGCTCAGATTGATACTCAGTAACTTTTTGATGAATGAACGAATGAATCAATAAATCAATGTTAGGCTCAAGCACCTAGAATGAAGTCTGTATTCATGAACCTATACTTTAGACTCATAACTGAAACAGCGTAATATTAAATCATAACATTGAACAAAAAGTAATGCACAAGTAAATGCATAAAGAATAAGCCCATTTATAAAATTTTGAAAAATTAGCAAAAGTAGACAGTATATTCTAAAAATCATAAGACAAGAAAATTATTATTACAATATTCAGGCTATGGTTTCTTTTGTCCATGACAAGAAGGATGCTCTAATGAGAAGGAAATGATGCATTTTAAAGATGAGAGACTTTTTGTCATGATTGTAATACCATTTACCTAAATAGAAGGTAGGTTAACCAGTGTTAGAAGCGTGGCAATATTTTAAATGTCAATGTTACATAATATTTTCTTATGTGAATATAGCACAAAATATGTTTCCATTGTACTGTAGATAACTTAAATAACAATGTAAGTAATATTTATTGGTAATTATGACTAAAGAATATATTTCAATTTTTACTTTTTTTCTTGAAAGTTAATGTAAAATACAGGGAGAGATGAGCTCATTTTTGAAACAATTAGAAAAGGCAGTTATTCTAAAGTAATTAAAATACTAATTATTTCAGGACATGTATTTAGTTCTTTTTATGTATAAAAGACTGAGTAAGGCACTGGAGATTTAAGGAAAAATGTAGAGAAACAATTTTTACCCTTTAAGCCAGCAGTCCCCAACCTTTTGGGCACCAGGGACTGGTTTTGTAGAAGACAGTTCTTCCCGATGGGGGCAAAGTGGGGATGGCAGGCAAGTGGTATAGTTTTGGGATGAAATTGTTCCACCTCAGATCATCAGGCATTATTAGACATTAGTTAGATTCCCATAAGGAGTGTGCAACCTGGATCCCTTGTATGCGCAGTTCACAATAGTTTTCGCACTCTTATAAGAATCTAATGGCTCATCTGACACGAGGCAGAGCTCAGGCAGCAATGCTGGCTGGCTCACTGCTCACTTCCTGCATGTGACCTGGTTCCTAACAGGCCGTGGACTGGTACCAGTCCATAGCCCAGGGTTGGGGAACGCTGCTCTAAGAATATAATCTAGTTAAATTTCAGATAAATTCTAGACAGTACCATATAGTTTGGGCCGAGTTATATGAAATGAGTGTTATTTAACAATATTTGGCCGATAAAAATATCAATGTCATCCCACACAGAGAATTACTGAAGTTAAAAGTAATTCACTATGATTAGAACATGGAATTTTTTACTGAAAGTGAGGAACCTGGAGAGAAAAACTGGGGTAGATAATTTAATTTTTTTGTGGTATATTCATAAAATTGAATGTCACACAACAGTAAAAATGAGGGAATTTTTGCTACACACATCAGCACTGATAAATCTCAAAAGCATAATATTCTTTAAAAAGGTAAAGCACAGGAGAAAACATACCACAACATTCAATTTTTATAAAATTTAAAAACAGAAAACATGAAACAAAATATTGCTTTGTAATACATTTATAGCATAGTTTATTTTTCTGTATTACAATTTTCATAATAAAAGTAACACATTTTTATTTCATTTAATTTTTAAAATAAACATGTTTGTTTCAATTGAAAAATATTCTAAAGAAGGGAAGAGTAAAAAAATTAACTTTAATATAACCTTACTTTTTTCCCACTATCTCGACTCCAATGATGTAATCAACTATTCAGACCAGATGAATATCTTTCTGCTCTTCCTCTAAACACATGCACACAATGTAGTGTTTGCGCTTTCTTTTTATATATTTTATTTTGTTATTTTTAAATACATATGACATACTAAAGAGTGCATATCTAACTTGGTACACTTTTTAAGGAATATGTGCAAAAGGAACAAACATTTCCCTCCACATAGTTTAAGAATGTCCCCTCCCTAATACAGCCCCTTCTCCTCAAACCAAAGAAGCCATAATTCTAAAATTTATATTAATGATACTTTTACTTTTCTTTGTAGTATTTAACCACATATGTAGGTATCCTGAAGCATTGTATTTCCTATTTTCTTGTGATTCTTTTTTTTTTTGGAATGTTTTATTTCATCTAAATTCCAAATCTGTTGTCATGAACCTTTTCATATTATTCTCTATTATCTTATTATCAGGATATAAATGCCTGCTTCATATGTGCCTATACCTTGACTCTGTTTGTATTATTGTTTATATGTGCCTTCCTTCTGTTTTCTTGATTAATTTTTTTGCCAATTTTTAAAACTTTATTAGGTTTACCAATTCTTGGCCTTTTTTTTTTTCTGTAAAATGTACCATTGTTTCAATGTCTGTTTTTATCTTTATTTTTTTTGCTGACTTTTTCTTATTTGTGGTCATTCTCTAGTTTTTTTCCAACTGATTTATTTTTTTTCTTTTTTTGAGACGGAGTCTCACTCTGTTGCCCATTGTGGCATGACTTGGCTCACTGCAACCTCCGCCTCCCAGGTTCAAGCAGTTCTCCTTCCTCAGCCTCCCGAGTAGCTCAGATTACAGGCCTGCACTACCATGTCTGGCTAATTTTGTATTTTTAGTAGAGATGGGGTTTCACCATATTGGCCATGCTGGTCTCAAACTCCTGACCTCATGATCTGCCCATCTCAGTCTCGCAAAGTGCTGGGATTACAGGTGTGATCCACCACACCTGGCCTCCAACTGATTTTTTAAGTTAGACACTCAGATCAATTTTTTTAACCTTTCTCTTTTTTTCCTAATTTAATCATTAAAGGTAATCATACAAGTTTACATCATACGTGTTTGAGATATATATATATATATAAAAGATATATATATAAAAGATATATATATATAAAAAATTGACTTTATCCCCAAAATGTTCTAATTTTTATTAATATTTTCCTTGTCTCCTGTATTATTTAGAAGTGTTTTTTGTTGAATTTTCTGAATGTATGCACAGTTTAAAGTTGTTTTCATTATTGACTTCTAATTTATCTGTGAGGTAGCTAGAGAATATGATGAATATGACACCAACCCTTTAAAATCAGTAGAGATTTACTTTATAGCCTAGAACATGTCCAATTCTTTAAATTGTTTCATTTATGCCTGTAAAGAAGGTGTACTTTCCACCTTCTTGGAGGCAGTGTTTTGCTTATAGTTATTAGATACTTTTGCTAGTTTGTTACTAAGTTATTTAAATCCTTTAAATACTACTGTTCACTTTTATTGCTCAACCACACTAAAATAAATGTTTGAAATATTTGTTCCAATTATGATTAATTTGCAAATTTGTGTTTTTAATTCAATCATGTCTTTGAATATTTTGAAACTGTTATTATAATTTATATTTAAAATGTATATATTTCCTCCTGAATAAAAGCTATTATGTTGTGACCCTATCTCTGGTGATGGTTTTTGCCTTCAGTCTTTTTATCTATATTAATAGAGCTATTCCAATTTTTCAGTATTTATTAATTTTATTTAAAAACTTTCTCTTACTATCTCTTTCAGATAGTAATTGTTGAATTTTTTTTAGTCTTTTATGTTCAGCCTTTATTTGAGGTGTGACATTTTAAATAGCAGGTACTTGGAGAATTTTTCTAATCCAGTCTGTCTACTTTTGTCCCTGAACTGTACAAACTAGTTGATGTTACATTGTTCTGACAATAAACACTTTTTTATTTATTTCTCTAGCAAATTAATTTTTTATTTGTATTTGTCCTGCTTCTTTCTCATATTTATTTGAGTTGATTAGTGTGACTTGTTTTCCTTGTATTCCCCTCTATTTCTCCACTCATTTAGAAGTTATACACATTTTCTCATCTGTAAAGGGGTTAAGTCTAGCAGCGTTACGTGCGTATGTAATTTAATGAAGTTGATAAATATCAAGTTGATAAATATCATTACCTATCCGCTTTACAATAAATGATTCTCAAAAGACTTTAAATCTGATTCCTTTACCCTTCACTTAGAGACAGTTGAGTTTTTAAAAGAAATTGAATTCTAAACTCATAAATTAAAAATTTTTATTATAGTATGCAGCCAATATTTACTTAGATTTACTTAGAAGTTTACAGTTATCATTGTTCAAGCTTATTTCTTTCATCTGATATGTTCCTTCTGGTATTCTTTCTTCAAGAACATTTTATAAATATTCTTTTAATATAATATCACCTATTGGTTATGTACACTCTCAGGTACTTACTTTTAGTATAAAAATGTCATTACTTCTTCTCAATCTAGAAAATAATTTTACTGAACCTAATAAATCTAGATGGATATTTATTTTCTCTGAAAAAAAGGTGTCACCCCTCTGTTTCCTGTTTCCACTCTCACTGACTCTGAGTCATCTATGAGTTTTCTTTGGTGGCAATCTTTTTACTTGTGCTACCTTTAAGATAGTTTACTCCTTTCAGCATTCTGAAGTTTCACTAGGATGTATCACAGTGTGAATTTATTATTATTTAAAAATTTGTTTTGGCCTCTGTTGAGATTCCTGGATTTTAGAAGGTTTGTATTCAATCAATTATGGAAACATTTTAACTATTAAGTACTCACATTTTATCTCTGATCCATTGTCTCTTTTTGTTCAATAGCTCTGATCAGATGTATATTTCTTCTTCTCACTGTATTTTATATGTCCCATGATATCCCTTTTATCATTGTGTCTTTCTGAACTGTATTCAGAATACTTTCTTCAATTCTACCTTCCAAATAAATACATTCTTTTCCTTTAATCTGACTCTAATCAGCTGTTTGGTTTATTCTTCACATTTAAAAACAAAAAAAAACTTTTTTTTTCAAGTCAGAAATTTCTTAAATCCCAATTCTCCCCAAACTACTCCCACCCACACACATATTTTCCCAAAGATAAATCATTTATCTTTATGTGCCATTCTGATCTGATTATTAGATGTAAGACATATGTGACATTCTGAAATTTTACCAAATTACTTTGTAGTTTGAAACTAGTGATATTTGAATTCTATGCCTTCTTTATTGAATTGCTGTCTCATTTAGCTGAAGCACATCCTTTTCTTCTGAAAAAAGAAAAAGATATTTTGATTTACTTTTCAATTATTTGTATTTCCAAACTTGATCTCGGGGAACTCCTCATATTTTGATATTTGATCTTCAAATTGATTCTCTGTCTTGTGTCTTTCCTCTCAAATATCCTTTTTTTCTTTTTGTCTTAATTTTTAAGTGATTTACAGGTTTTTATCTCATAAATCATGTTTTTTTTTTTTTGAGACGGAGTCTCGCTCTGTCACCCAGGCTGGAGTGCAGTGGCGCAATCTCGGCTCACTGCAAGCTCCGCCTCCCGGGTTCACGCCATTCTCCTGCCTCAGCCTCTCCGAGTAGCTGGGACTACAGGCGCCCGCCACCACGCCCGGCTAATTTTTTGTATTTTTAGTAGAGACGGGGTTTCACCGTGGTCTCGATCTCCTGACCTCGTGATCCGCCCGCCTCGGCCTCCCAAAGTGCTGGGATTACAAGCGTGAGCCACCGTGCCCGGCCATAAATCATGTTTTTAATTAAAAATATTTCTTTTAAATTTCTTATAGCTGTTTCATGTTTCTTGATACTTATTTATTCATACTGACTCTTCTTGTTTTATAGAGTTCTTATCTAAATATTGTTGAGGATAAATTAAGTATATGTTTTAAAGCTTTTTCTTGTTCTTGAACTAATCTTTCCAAGGCATTTTTTTTTTTTGCTTGATAAAGAATTTTCTTTTATATTACAGAATTTATCAATGTCTGGAGAGTCTTGCTTTTTCATCCAATATTTCATGATAAAAAATAAAAAAGTTATAGGGAAAAACTGACCAACCAGCAATCCAAGTATGAGAGTAATGAGGTAGGGAAACATCCTTTATTCTGAGGGACTTCGAGATGTGAAACTGCCTTTACTCATAGGCACCTAAGTCTACTAAGTCTACCCAGCCTTTCTTAATCATCTCAAGACTCTTTTTTTATTATACTTGATTCAATTGTCTCATTAAAAATATCCTTTCCCTCACAATTGTTTTTCTCTCTCATGGCTTCAATATAGTATTTCATCTGATACCATATGCATACTAAATAATAGCCGCGTACTGTATGTATTCTTCCAGCAAGGACAAGATGGTATCCATTCTGTACATAGCTTGTATGTAACCTACCTATTGTTAGCATCAATTGCACCAGCACTGTACCTGTAAGTCTCAAATTCTGGATTTCTCTAGCATTCTGAAAGGATATTCATCCTTCTCTCACCTTTAAAGTCCCTTTTATCTCTATTCTTTGCTGTAGCTTTCTTTGATCTCTTTTATAACATTTCTATTTCATCTTCTTGGTGTCTTGAGGAAATTTGATAAAACATTTCGTCTTTTAAAGCTTTCTTTTGTCTTTATTTTGGTTTGTATCTACTTATTCCTTTATTATTACTTAGTTGAATTTTTACTAGGGGAGAGGAAAGCATGTACAGTAAATTACTCTTCTTGTCCAAAAAGCTTAGTTTATTCTTTTTAATGCTTGTATCATATTCCATAAAATGAGTATTTTTAAATTTTATCTAAAACATTCTCTTACATATATATTTCACATCTCCACATTTTTCAACTTCAATCATGTGTGTGCATATGTATGTGTGTGTGTGTAATTTTACATTATTTCTGTGATATACTATAGGAGAACATACCATAAATGAGGTTGTTTTGTTACTTGCTGTCTTCTGTAATGTTCATTTGACAAACCACAAAACGAGTACTTTAGCAAAATATTTCATCAGTTCACGTTTCCAACATCAATGTATTGGAGATACGTTTACTCACGCTGTTGCCAACAATGAATAGTACTGCCCTTTATAATTATTGCCAAGTTGATATAAATGTATTTAATTATTGCTTAAATTGTTAATATCATTAAATTGTTAAAAACTGTTATTTAGCATTTTCTTTACCACAAGTGAGATTAAACATCTTTGCACATATTTTGTGGACATGACTTCCTCTTCTGTGAGTTGCCCGTTTGTATCCAATGACAATTTTATTATAAAAATATTTGTCTTCTTCCAAATCATTGGAGAGATTTTTCAAATAGTTAATATAATAAATTTTATTTGTCATATATTTTATTGTAAATATTTTCCATTGCTATTATTTTTCTTACAACTTTTCTAAGGTGACTTTTGCACACTAAAGGTATATTCATAAAATGTGTACATATGTCTGGATTCTGGGTACACTGTTAAAGACAAAAAGGTCTCCCACTCACAAGTTTTACAGAAAGTCTATTTTCTATAGACTATAATGTTATATTTTGGCTTAAAATGTCTTATTTATTTTAACACTTAATGTATGTAGTCTTACATTTCCTACACTATGTGAACAACTAAATCGATTTTTTTCTTTCTAGTGAGAAGTCATTTATTCTAGCAAAACTTATTAATTTTCCTTACTTCCTGTGATGTAAACTGCCCTCCTTGTTACATATTAAGTTTTCATTATTTACTTTATTCTCTTTACTGCTTCTGAATTCTGTTAAAACAACCTGTTAATTGATTTCTGAGCCATTTATTATATGGTTTTGAATTTAAGGTAATCATTAGTATCAAAAAGCACATCCTTTTTAGTATTTTTTAATTTTCAAAAATGTTCATGAATATTTGAAGATGTTTATGTTTCCATGATAACTACATTAATTTTACCCAGTGCTTTTTAAATTGAATTCTGTGAAGAATTGCATTCATTTATATTTAGAAACTGCATTCAGAAAGAAAACAACCAGCTCTTAAAGGTCCTCATAAGCATCTCAAGGAGTTTGCATCTTTTCTTGAGGTCGGTGTGTTTAAATGCATTTCTTGAGGTTGAAAATGAAAGGGCTTTGAAAAACAGAAGAAAAATAGTCATATTTGAAATTACAGACATTACTTTGTTTACAAAGTGAGGGGTGATTGAAACAAAGGAAGGCAAGCTCCGAAACAGGAAGTTCAGTAATGCAGCTGTTACTATCTTCAAGTTAAATATAAACAGGGAGAATATGGCCTAAAAAAGGAACACAGCAGTAAGGATAGATAAGTGGACAGATTTTAAAACTAGTAGGATTTAGTGTTGAGCGAGGAATGAGTGAAGCACTGGGATTTCCAACATTCATAATTTGTTCACCACATCCAGGGACCAAAAGGTAATACGCTATCTGTACTGCATGAAACACAATGCAAATTCAGAGCACATAATGCTATGTAAATGTACTTACGACAGAATTATGCTAAATTTAAAAGGCAGTATGCAAATGTCTTAAGTATGTTTTGTAAACAGAAACAATAAACAGAGAAAATAAAATATATCTAAACCTATCAGGTCAAAGGAAAAACATATATCTAATTTATTTTACAGAAAATAATAAAATGATAAATAATTAAAAGTTGCTCCTTTTTTTACTATTGTACATAATGGTTATTCTTTAAAAATACCATTGCTTGAGCATTTGCTATGTGCCTTTCACTGTGTTGACTCCCACTAATATTATTTACTTGCCACAAACTTCCCTTTAAGTAGGACTGTTTCTAGTAACTTTCTTTCTATTTATTTTCTTACCAGTTGAGGAAGCTGCTGCTTACAGAGATAAATCACTTGCTGAAAGTCATTTGTTTCCTAGGAAGTGACAGAGCCAGAACTGATTTGGAAGCTTACTTTCTTTTTCTTGTATCCTTCACTATATTGTGCTTATATTCGGTACTAACTACTGTCAATTAATAAATGACATCTTTTGGTGCCTCAGAGGAGAGACAGTAATTACAGAAGAACAGAAAATATATCCAAAAACAAAACAATACACAAAAGCACAATACATTATTTCCAAGACCATTACTTTAAGAACTCTTAACTTCTATCAACAAAAACAACTGATAGTTGTTGAAGGTTCAAGAAAAACTTGGTTATGTATTAAAATCTATGGATCTATGCTGATATTCATGTTCTGACTACATCTATCAATAGCAATAATGCTTGTTTTGGTTATAAAAATTGTAATTATGAATGTGAATGTCTTCATTTTCAGCCAAGAATACCATTCTTCTTTTATTTGGGGTCATTTGGGTCACTTGGAGAGCTCCATATATGAGAAATCACTTTCTTTCATTCATGATTCTTTTATACAAAGTACCACATTTTGAACCAGGTACCACAGGATATGTCTCAGTATAACTCAGCCTCCAAAGTCCATTCTAATGTTGTACTTGATGACCTCTTTCTCTCTTGTCAATAAATATAGATGAAATAAATTTTGAGGCAACTGGGTTATTCAGGGAAGCAAACATGCTAAATATAGCAGAGTATGATGGTAAAGCTGAGAATTTAAGAAAATAATCTAGTTCATGCACATTTACATG
The DNA here is from genome assembly GCF_006542625.1 of Nomascus leucogenys. Lineage (NCBI taxonomy): Eukaryota > Metazoa > Chordata > Mammalia > Primates > Hylobatidae > Nomascus > Nomascus leucogenys. The sequence goes on along the minus strand of NC_044395.1, from coordinate 89,959,981 downwards.
AAACAAAGCCTAAGCCTTTCAATTAGAATGAGCTGAAAGCCAAAGTTGTGCTGAGTGCTGTCAGCACAATTAGCATTTGTATTTTTAGTGGTAGTCCAGGGCCCATGAATAGTGCCAGCATCACTTAAGATAAACCTGCTAGTCAGATAATCTGTGCTAAAAATAGTTAACTGAAGAAGAGCAATTTCTCTTTTTGACACATAGTCAAGTACCTTCTAATACAGGGTGATGGGTTTTTGGCAGTGAGAGTAGTCAGAATAAAAATGTTCCACAGTGAGAATTCATTCAATTGGGTTCAGCAAGTAGAAGGAAACAAAAGGGGTTATTATATTGGAGAGTCAGACATTGTGGCCAAAGGACTTTGAACTCCACAGAACACCCCTGTATTTCAATTCCAGCTCTAATTCTTGTTAACTAGATAAGCAAGTTTTAAAACCAATTTTAGACCCAGTTTCCCCAGAAAATGGATTTAAAAACAGCTGCCTCAAAGAATTATTGTGAAGAAAATGCTGGCAGAGGACCTGCACATAACCAATAAGCACTGGCTTCCAACTTCTCTTCATCCTTTTTGCCCTTCCATCATTTCTGTTCATTCCCAATTAATATTATGCCTAAGGTAAGAGAAACCACATTCAAATTATATCAAGGCACCATATACATTGTCAATTTCTCTTGCTCCAGAGGTTGCCTTCTTCTTTCTTCCTCAGTGAACTCTGCTACACACTCCCCACCCCCAACACACCTGTCATTTGCTACCCATGCCACTCATCTCATAATAATCTACTTTCCCTGTCCTATTTGCCATTAAGTACTTTTGTTAGATATTTTGTGATCAGGGGTTCATAGGAAGAAGAGATTCATTTGATGCCTCAGTGCAATAAACAATTAGGTCAGGGGCTGTAGAAATATTTCCTTAACTCAAAAGCTCTGAAGAATATTGTTCTCCTTGTTCTTAGCCTCTAAAGCAGGGTTGTCCAAGCTTTTGGCTTCCCTGGGCCATACTGGAAGAATAAGAATTGTCTTGGGCCATACATAAAATTCACTAACACAAATGATAGCTGATGAGCTAAAAAAAAATTGCAAAAATTCTCATAATGCTTTTTAAAATTTATGAATTTATGGTGGGCCACATTCAAAGCCATCCTGGGCCATATGCAGTCCAGGGGCCATGGGTTGGACAAGCTTGTTCTAGAGCTAGAAATCTCTCAGCCTAACAGGAAAAAGAGAAGTGCTAATGGCATATTTTTATGGCTGACAAATGTTGAGTATGCAACATGGCTTGAGAAAAGAATAGCCATTAAGAGTCAGAAGTTCTAGCCCTCACTCCGCCCATGTTTTATCTGTGTGACCTTGAGCAACATAGCTGTCTCCAAAGGGAAAATAAAATGTACATTTGGATTCAAAGATTTCCAAGAAAATGATTTTTTATGATTCCATAAATAATTTTATTGGGAATTTATTTTATTTTATATAAAACACAAACATAGCACTTATAATCACTGTTGCAAGAACTTTATACGTGTGAACTTTTTTACCATAATAGCTCCATAAAGTAGGCACTATAATTATCCTCGTAGTATGAATGAAAAAACTGAAGCCCATAGAAGTTTAGTAATTTGACCTAGGTCACATAGCTTTTAAGAGGTAGAGCCAGAGTTAGAAAATATCAGATTAGTTGCAGCACCTTCTTTTTAACCACTATAATTGGTCATACTAAAAGTAAGATGTTTATATATTCATTTATATATTTTAGATATGCATCCTAATCACTGTGCTGAAAAGGAACATATTTTAACTAATTATTTCACCTACCTACTATGCCAATGTCTGGGGCTGCCATTGACCCTAAGTAATTATCAACTGTGATGAGGAATATCTGCAATTCTTATACTCTTCTAGTCATTCATTCTTCTTTTTGGAAATGTGAGAGAAAATCTAACATTCAAAAATAATTAGCCTGTCTTTTCCAAGATCACAAAGGTCAATTTGCAGGTTAATAGTTACATGCTTTCTTTTAATCACAATCCTCAAGAATAAAACCAATTATTTAAAATGTCTTTGAAGTGACTTTAACAGCAGATGTTTTTCCCTCAAAGAAACTTTTTTTTTTCTAATGCTTTTTGTGAATCAAAGGTACTATATGGAACACATCCTTTGAGGTGGTATGTTTCATGTCACCAAGAACCAAGATGTCCAGGCATAGACACGTGGTGGTTTCCCTGTCCATTTATTTTTATTTATTTATTTATTTTTAATGTCTATATCTTCTTTGGTAGAGATGAGTCTCCCTACATTGCCCAAGCTGGTTTTGAACTCCTGGCCTCAAGCAGTCCTCCTGCCTCAGCCTCCAGAAGTGCTTGGATTACAGGTGTGAGCCACCATGCCAGGTTGATCCCTATGTAGGATACAAAGGTGTTCTTGTTCTGCTCCTCAAAATGTCTTAAGATATAATGATGAAAGAGAAAAGAGGGCATAGTATTATGCAAAGGCCTTTTGCTTAATCTTTTTTCTTCAAGAAGCTCTCTGATTCTCAATTTTCTGACTTTAAAATTGGAAATAATGACCCTGAACTCAAAGAGTTACTCTGAGGATTAAGAGAGATTATCTATGTAAATTGCTTAGTGCAGTATCTGAAACATAATTCAGTGGCTCAATAAATAGTAATTCTTCTTTACTCTTTTCTGTCATCTAGGACTGACCAAGATTTACATATATTCATTGAAAGAATGGAATTCCATGATTTGCCCAGATTCTGCATCCACAACTTAGTTGCATTTAAAAAAATTACAATAGCACTAGACTTCTGTGTCATCAAGTTAAAATTGTATTGATCAGCCAGTGAACACTTCACTGTGCTGTGTAATGAAGATAATAATAAAATTATGAAATCTAGGTAATGTATACATTGAAGGAGCTAAAAAATCATGTTGAAAGACAAGGCTGCCACTTTCTCTCCACTCCCCACAATCCTCTGTTTCTCTATCTCTCTCTCTCTCACACACACACACACACACACACACACACACACATACACTCCACCAACACAATAGTACCAGAAAGGAATACAAGGTAGTGGAGTGGTTGGTCTTGATTACAGTCACTGGCACGGTTTTTGAAATAGAAGTGGATTATAAGTTAGGCCTTGAAAGGTTAAATTTTTAGGGGCAAATAGGAGCAGGGAGATTTTTATATTGCAGAAACATCATCAGCTGTAAATATGAAGATAAAAATAGGCATACTATTGGGATCAAGAGACTAGTCAGAATAAAAGTGGCCAAGACTCATGTCTGAGGCATGGGGTCCAAGGTTTTAGAGACATTAAGTCCTAGAAGTTAAGCTGAGAGATCAGGAGTACATGTACTGGGAGACACTGTAGATCCATTAGCTATTAAATCCACATGGTTTTTCAAGCATTGGTGCCTCAGATCTGGGAATTAATTTGGTAAACCACAACAATACAACTACTTCATACCAAAAAAAAAAATGAACTTAATTTTTAGGATTACTTTTGGTTCTCTCCAGCATTTGGGAGTCAGCACACATATACTCCACTGAGTCATCCACTTGCTCATCCATGACTCTTCCATTTGCAGAGCTCCTGGGCAAAACACTACTTCACCAACATTGGCTTGGGAACTATTATTTATAGTCCCGGGCTCAGCAGCAGCTGAGGAAGAGAGACCAACTGGGACATGGTCTTTCTTATGTTCCCTGAGGTCAAGGAGTACCAGTCTTTTCAGTGGAGCAGTAAAAATGATACCTAGGTTTTCCTGTCACTAGTTATGGGCACTGCATTAATTTCCTAGGGCCTCCATAAAAAGTACCCCAAACTGGATGGTTTCAAATGACAGTAATTTATTGACTTGTATTTTTGGAGGCTAGAAGTCTGAAGTCAAGGCATTGGCAGGGCCATGCTGCCTCTGAGAATGGCAGGGAAGAATCTTTCCTTGCCTGTTTTAACTTCTGGTGTTTGCCATCAGTCCTTGTTGTTCCTTGATTTGTAGACGCATCTCTCCGCTAACTGCTTCTATGTATGTCACAGGGCCATCCTTCTCCTGTGTGACTGTCTGTATGCATCTTCTCTCTCACAAGGATACCATTCATATTGTATTAAGGGCCCGCCCTAAACTCCAATATGACTTCATCTTAATTTGACTACATCTATGAAGACTCTATTTTCAGAACATATCATGTTGACAAGCACCAGTCATTAGGACTCCAACACAGCTTTTTTTGAGTGACACAATCCAACTGAAAACAGAAACAATTAACTGAGAGATGGAAATAAGCCTTATGTGGATCAATAGAAACAGCGTTGCCTGAAGCTCAGGCATCTTGGGAATACGCTAGTAGTGCTGGAAAATTCCTGAGCCTCAATTCTATCCTTCCACACTTCTACTTTTGAGAACTGAGTTTTAGTTATAAGGTATATTGCTTGAATTAAAAAAACTGCACAAGATTATGTAGAGATTTGAATTTATACATCCATTTCAAATTCATCACTACATTTGATTTTCACAACAGAATTTGTAAGTCACAAATTATTATTGCTGACGGTTTAAATAAAACTTGTTTTCCACACCAGAGTCTGAACTAATTGAAAAATGAAATAAAATTCTAAGCAGATCAGCATGTTATTGCCTTATTGCCTAATTATAGTCATCTAAGAATATCATCCAGCTTCTTAAAACTGACAGACTTGCCCATCCCTGGCAATTGGCTCTTCAATGGGGCCTCTTTAAGGGAAGATCTGGCCCTTTTTACAGCCTCTTCCTAAAAAGAAAGGAGAGGTGCTGAACAGAGCGCATTCATGTTATTCTCCATAAATTTACCATTCAAATCATACTATTCCAATTTTTCTGGAGCGGAACAAGTAAAACCCTAGAAGCTAGGAATGTTACCCTAATTGTGTTCTCATCACCTGCAAGGAAATATCAAAATTAGCAAAGAAACATTTGTTCCCACCATTAATTACCAACTTTTTTTTATTTTCAGATAAGAAAAATGAGGCTCAATCAAATACAATGATTTACTTAAGCTTTTTCGGCCATCTGCTAATTCTGTAAATTGTTCGATGCACCATCATTGCCTTCTCTTTGTATTATACACATGTTAAACATAATATGGTCTCTTTATGTTATGCTTGTCATATGGATTCTGTCAGATATGATTTTTATACCAGCAACCCCTGCTATCATGTATCTTGGATGACATAATTAATTCTTAGAAATCATGCTTTGCCATATTTTCCCAGTCAAAATGTATCACATTGGCATCTTGAACTACAGTTGAACTCTGTAGTGCTCAGAATAACTGACTCTTGGGAAAATAAACCCTTTCTATTATTTTAAGAACAAAAGTTGAACCTTGTCAAAAGAAGTTAAGGATGTTAAGTTGCCCCTTTGTAGCGGGAGTCTAATTATAGCCAACAATTGGTAATGATTCTGTGAATATTATGGCCATCAGGTCTCATGACTACAAAATCAACTTGTAAACATACTAAGATACCAATCATGCTTAGAACTGTCTCTTTGGTATTTCATAGCACTTAACACAATCATAAATTATAAATATGGTATTTATTTTCTTGTCTAAGTCTTGCATGAAAATGTAAACTCAATTAGGACAAGAATCACATTTGTCTCTTCATTCTTGTTTGCAAGCACACTTTTAGGCAAATTAACACAAATAAAATGATTGATGAAATATATGAATGAAACATTGTTATTGTTTATACATGTTGAACAATATAATGCTTTCATATTTTAGGTGAGTTACATATCTTTGAAGGTCTTAAGACACTAAAATTTTTTTGACAGTTTTAATTTCCTTCCTCTCAGACATAAGAATTTAGTATTGAGAGTAACAGCATTTTATGGGGATATGCATCTCTTGTCTCCACTACTACTACCACTGTATTTATCTTCCAATATACCATGTTCTGTTTGTTTTGTCTTTTCCTAATTCTTAGCATAGTCCTCATCCTGTTTAGGATTAATCCATTCATGCCTGAAAACAAGCATTTGCAGATACTTGACTCAATTAAGCTGGTAAAATTTATTGAATGTCTACAACATTTCTGATACTATAAATAAAGTATTATCTGCTAATATTTGTATAATGCTAGAACAAAAGTTGGAAAAATATTTTTCCTATCATTATTGAATGTTATGGTCTTGGGTATTATTATTAATTTCTTTCAAAAAATAAAGACACTAAGATCAAGAAAATCTGGTTTCACAACCTTCTGTTCCCACTTGGTTCACACTTCATTATTAATAGGAACTTACATACTATAGTAAGCTGATTAAGAGAATTGACTTTGGAGCTTAAGTGGCTTGGATCTGCCCTCTGGCTAGCATAAACACCTGTTTGCTCTATGACTTCTCTGAGCTTTGTTTCTTCACCTGTACATTGGGAAAGGTTATTTAATTGTAGCCCTTTATAGAGACAGCATGTATTTATAAGAGATGATCCTTACCTTGGGGTTATTCTGCTAATAAGTCAGTGGTAATCTGACACTTGTTGAAGCTATATGGCAATTGAGTGAAAATGTCATTACTTACGGCTCCCATAGCAATTTCTAAGAATTCACTTTCTGCGTGGATAGCTTCTTGTGAATGTAGCCTGTCATGTTCTGTGGGTATTTCCCATGACAACATCTGTAATCTTTTACCTTTCCAGAAGCCCCTGAACTTGGCTATTCTTATTCCTATTTCAACTCACCATCCACAGGCATTTTGTGCATGAACTACTTTACGCAGACACTACTTTCTTTAGAAGGGCCTTTTATGCTTCTGACCTTGGTAATACATAAAAATTCACTGCCAGCCAAGGTTTAATCTTCTTGTTATACAGACAACCATGCCCACCAGACAAAATATCATTATAAAATATTGTTCTGTCAAGGGGTAATATTTTATCGTTTCTTGAGTCTTTCCAAAATTTCTAGTGTATTTGTTTGCCCTTGAAACTTCCAGTGAATAATAAATATCATTCTAGAATATAACCAATAAACACGTAAATTTTCCACTGGGCAAAAAAGAATATAATTTCCCTCACTATGAGAGACATGTTTTTGATTAAATGATTATTGGTTCCTAGGATCTAAAATATAAGAATGGATAAGGTCACGGTGGGCCTCTTATGCTGGGACCTTGGAGCACTAAGCACTATGCAGAACTCTGTTCCCCCTTTCTCTTTCCTCCCTTCTTCTTTCTCATCTTCACTATTTATTGCTTTTCTCCCAGACAGATACAGATGGAGGCAGTAGCATGGTAACATCTCAAAATCAAGCATCCAGCAGCTGAATCCAAAAAAACACAAGGAACAAGGTAAGATGCCAACAGAAAAGGACCCAAAGCAGAGTTTGTGTTTTCCAAAGGCTTTCAATTATATCCTTATCAGTCTCTGCAACTTCATTTGCTGTCCCCATTAGTTAGTTCCCTATTGGCTATGTTTGCAAGGTCATCATTTCTTAACATTATTTAAAAGACTTTAACTATGTAATCTCTTTGCCTCTGGAGATAACAATCCTAGTTTGTGTTATAAAGCGCATTGCTTTTTGTTTTCCCTACAGCATTTTTAGATCCCTTATCCCATTAGGCCTTCATGACCCTTTGCAGCATATAGGACAGGAAATTTTGTTTCAGGTTCCCAAATGAGACTTGGAGAAGCTGAGTGACTTACATGAGGCCAGAGATTATAAGGGCCTCAGCTCCTCTTTGCATCTGTAAACACAGCTTATATCCTAAGGACACTCAAGGGGATTCTCAGAAAGCTCCTTAAAGTGACAAGTTCAGAAAAGCATCCATGTAATCATGGTTCCATAGATTGGTCTGGGTTTCTGTATCTGGGACTGGAAAGGTCTGAGAATCTCTGGCTAAAATATGGTCACATTGCTTTGCTCTGCATTTTCCTAACTGTGCAACATGTAGGTAATAACTGCATCTGGAAGCATCCCCCAGATGAAATTGCAGCAGCTTGGGGGATGATTTATTGTCATTATCACAGTCCTGTCTGATGGTCCCCAGAACCCCAGGAAGGAGTGTTTAGGCCACTATAGCAAAAAACACTGGCACCCAGGAAGAGTCAGAAATTTCCCTCACTGTTTTAGATTTTCTCACTGCCTAACATACCGTGGAATAATTTTAGCATTCAATATCTATCTTCAATGAAGGGATGTTATTCCAGAGTTGCTCTGAATGTTATAGAGGGAGCTATGATAATTGAGCACATACAGGTATCAAGTATTCAGCTTGATGCTTTAAATACATAATTTTATTTAATATTAGTAAAATTATAGGGAAGTTATGTTTGCCTACAATTTATAATATGAAAATTGAACTAAGGAGGTAACCGTTTACTATAAGTCAATCAAGTTTAAGATTAGTAAGGACAAAATTCTATTATAACCTGTTGCCTAAAATACAAGTTCTTCTCTCAACAAATAATGGTTTATTAATCAAATGGCTCTTAAATCTAACTATATATTGAATTTCCTGCCATTTTTGCTATGAAGCATCCTTTATTTTCCTGCTTCAGCTTCATAGCCAGCATTATATTTTCACGGCTCCTAACTTTATTGCTACCAATCATGTCACCATTCTTTCTCTACATTAACGTTTCTTAATGTTTGAGCTTTAAGCCTATGAGTCAATATAAGAATCCATATTTAGACATGTATTTTCTCCATCAGTGGACTCTATTATTGGAATAGTTTCATATTGGGTTCTGCAAAAATGTAACATTTCAGTATTGACTTTTGAGGTTATAACATTGTAAACCACATCTCTAGATAGTTATGATAATTAAAACTTTAGTTGATTCGACTCCTATTATGTGTTTTCTAACATTATGTGATGTAATATTTGCAACAAGCCTACATGTTAAGCAATATTATTCAGAATTTACAGGGGGTAATCTCAAATTCAGAAGAGTTAAACAATCAGTCAAAGTTGCATAGATAGTAAATGATAAAGCTTCCATCTGAACACAATTCTGGTCAACTTTGACATCCATTGTTGTTCAGTGCTAACTTCAGGTCTTAGAATCATGCAACGTTTTCATGCAGGGGTGTGTCAGGATCTTCTTTGTTTTTTAAATATTAAGTTCTGATATAGATTCAAGCTACAGACAGAACTTTAGCTCAGAGGTTTTAAAATCCCAGAAAATATGTCATGAAACTCAAAATTTTAATAATATTAAAATATTTTAGTAAGGTAATTCTATTTTTCATCAGGAGCAAGAGATAGTACAAGAGTAGCTGATGCAAAATCACATTGCCAGCAAAAACAATTCTAACTCTTTCTAGATAAGCCCCTGCAATCAATACGTTATTAAGCCAGAAAAAATATCTAGCAATGCAGGGAATATAAGTTTACATTAATGGCCAGGGTCTTGGTCCAGCATGCTTACACTCAAAATTTATCTTGGATACACTGAATGAATGCTTACTATGTGAAAATTGGCTGTTGAAACAGCGATCTGCCTCAAAATGTTAAGATCTATTTATAAGCTTAGCTAACATTCAGGTATTTCAAGATAAGCATAAACTATAAGTCCCGGATTAATATACATGTGGTAGAGACAAGAAAAAGTGTGAAAGATGAAGCAAGCTTTTGATTATACAGGGACAAAAATTATTCCATGATAGAGTTGGAAAGGACATTAGAGATAAGTGAGTCTGACCTTTTATCATATTTTATACATTATAATAGTAATACACTCTTAGGAAAGAAAACACAAAAACTCTGAAAAGAAAACCAGGAAAAATAACTCATCTCTAGTCCTAACACTCAAACACAAACACAATATACAGTGCAGTATTTTTGTTTTTTCTTTCTATGAAAAAACTATTTTAACACAGTTTAAACCACACTGTATATAGTTTTATATGTATATAATTGTATAACTATATATAATTTGTATATTATGTTTTACTCAATATTGTATCATAAACATTATTCTATGGGATTATATAGTATTTCAAATAATAGGCCAAGTGAGATGTCTCATGTATGTAATCCTAGCACTTCAGGGGGCTGAGACAGGAGGATTGCTTGAATCCAGCTGTTCAAGCCAGCCTGGGCAACATAGCAAGGCCTTGTCTCTACAAAAAAAAATAAAAATAAAGTTAGCCAGGCCTCATGGCACATGCCTGTAGTCCCAGCTACAATGAAGGTTGAGGTGGGAAGATTGCTTGAGCCCAGGAGTCCAAGATTTCAGTGAGACATGATTGTACCACTGTACTCCAGCCTGAGTAACAGAGTGAGACTCTCTCAAAAAAATAATATTAATAATCATTTTAATGTCTAAGTAGTATTCTACTTGGTGAAAAGATCATAGTTTGCTTAGCTAATCTCTTAGAATTGGACATTTTTAATATTTCCAATTTGGGACCATCATATAAAATTCTACAACAATCATTTCCAAAATAAAGCTTTTAGTTTCTTCACATTAATTTTTAAAACTAGGTTCCCAAATGTGTAATTACTAGGTAAATATATACATATGTTCAAATTGCTTTTCAAATGGTTCTATTACTAGTAATGAAAAGAAAGTCTCATTGTCCACACTTTCACTAGTATTACAGAACACAAACACGCATACACCTACACATGCTGTTGTGGGAATCAGAGCACTGGAGAAACCAAATAGGTGAAATAGAAGGATTTATTGAGTGCACTCAGGCCCAGCAGATTCACATCTAAAAATCGGAGCCCTGAACAAAGACAGGGCTTGACTTTTACACATGCAACCAAGGGGTTGGCCATCTAGTGGCATGAAACATACAGGGCAGGCAAGCAGGCTTACAGAAACAGAACAAAGGCAGTGACAGATTGTGCAATTCGAGGAAAAACAGGAACTTATCAAGCTAAGGCAGGGTTTACAGCTGGTAAATGTCTTAAGCATGTCTTGTGACCTTGTTATTTTACACAGAAGAGAAACAGGAATCTGTAAAACTTTGTGAAGTAACCTTGAGTTTCACTAAGGAAGGATTTACAAAAAGGGAGTGGGGAGTTGGAGAGGAGAAAAACCTGTTTTCTCATCCTTGCCCATAACTGGGAGGAGAGGGGGCTCTAGAGCACATTCCTTGAGGGCTCTGGTTTTGCAGATAATGTTATTAAATCCTTTTCAGAGCTCTGCTGCCTATTGCTAGGTCTTGGGGTAAGTCAGCCTAGCAAGAGAAGACTTGTTCCTTTCTTTTATTTGTTCTTTCTTTTTACATTTTCTGCTTCATTCCCCCCTTTGATGCTTCTTATAAATGTTTAGTAGAAAGCATCATCATCTTCAAAATTTATCCCTTCATGAGGTGCTAGTTTCCTATTCAGCAGGGGTTGATATTTAGTTAGAACCATTAGTTGGGTAGTAGTTTGCCTGGTTACAAGAATCTCAATAGCTGACTGCATGTTCCTAACAAGGAGGGGCAAAAGACAAGGAAGTATGAGGCAGCCCCCTAGTACGGCCAGAACTATTCCTACTAAGGTTTTAAATCCTTCAAGAGATGAAAACCAGCCTCCAAAGAGTGAATCCAGAGACCATCCTTTCCAAGTCTGCACTGGGACATGGGCTAACTTCTGGATTCTGGCAGAATCCAAAATTGTTTGACAACTTTTCCATTGTCATCAATCTCTAGACAGCAATTAGTTAGGTTGAACTTTCGGCCTACTTCTCCTTCTTGAGCTAGGAGGTAGTCTAAGGCCAGTCTATTTTGGTAGATGGCATTCTCATTTGTGTAGTTTGCCAGGCTAGCTGATTTAAGACCCTTGCAGCATCATTAGTAATTAGCTCAAGTACTTCCCGTAACCTTATGATGCGGTTGAGCATGTATATAGGGGTGCAGTATCCCCACGTTCCATCTTCTGTCCAGGTGGCTGGGCTATAGTCTTGGATTATTCTTTCAGAGGTCAATTCATTGTCTTTCCAATTCCCTATGGTTATGCTATCTCCTATGGTTATGCCCCTCTTGTTTTTCCTTTTAGTTACATCATAGATAGGGTACCCTAAGACTTCCCCTTGCCTTAGCAGGATTAGAAAGAAAGAGGGCCTAACTGTTTCAAGTACACAGGCCCCTGACCATTTAGCTGGCAGTTGTCAATATGCCTGTGGCCCACAGATCCAGTAGAGGCCAGAGGGTGCCTGCCAGGTATTGGAGCTTCAAGCTGGTACCAGGAGGGGTTTAAAGAAGGGAAACGGGAGAATGGGCCTGGATGCGGTGATTTGGAGTCATTCTTTATGACTCTCCATAAAATTTTTCCTAGTGTCTCATTGTAATATTGCTGTCCTAGGCAAGCTAATTCTCCTACTGGGTCTGTAAAGGCTTTTCCCCAGTGAGCAATGCAGAATCTCTTGATAATAGAGGTTTATAAGAGGCAGATGCTCAAGTTTTGTGAGTGTTGGTTCGGGGGAGGGGATGGTCAGAGTAAAGCTATTTTGAGGCATTAGCTGCTTTTCCTCTGATGGTGACTGGTCCCCATGTTTGTTCCCCCACAGACATAACATGAAGAGATGGGTAAGCTGCTGGTTATGCTTTCTGCCAGTTGGGTGAATAGATTTTTGGCTATGGGAGGGGGTTCAGGCAATTTCTGGTTGACCTGCTCATAGAATGACTTGAAAACTCAGAATTGTTGGGTTGAACAGGCCCGAGCTTTCTTTATAATACATATAAAATTATTTTTTAAGATAGTTTTTCACCTTGGATTCTTGGTTAAATAGGAATGTCCTATTGGTGCTCGTATTCCTGTAGTCCATATTGGTAAATTTGGCTTCAGGATTGTGAAATTTACAAGATTGCAAGCATTTGTTTTATAGTTTAGGTCTGCTTGGATTTGGGTAAACATGACCTGCTTTTGTTTAGTGGCCAATGTTGCACAGTCCCAAGTGGAGCAAGCAGGGGTGTTCTTAATTTATATGACAGGTTGCTATAGGGGCAATGAAGTCTTTAAATGTTGCCTGGCAGACGTTAAAGTACAAAGATATAGTGACATACATAAGGCTAGTTATTCCCTGGGTCACAGATTGAGTAGGTGGTCTGATTGCAAGTGCAGGTTCCTAGGTGGGTTCTGGTACACTCATAATGAGTATGGTACGATAGAGTTCTGGTTATAGTGCTCCCTGACCATGTAATATGAGTACATTGGGGGCATCCTTCCAATCCTTCCAAGAGTTCTCCTTTTAACACAGATAAGGAGATTAGTAAGAACAAGGTAAAGAGTGACATACTTATACCCAGCAGGGACAGAAAAGGCTTTCTCCTGGTGGAGGATGCTGACTAAAGTGGCAGAACAATGGAAAAACAACTAGTATTACAAGGAAAACTATTAGACCTAAGATTTCTAACAGCATGACTTTACTCCAGCTTCAGCTGTGCATAGGCTAGTCAGCTCCTGGGGTGACTAGAGCAGGGCGGTTGTCACCTCAAGCTTCAGCTGTGCGTAGACTGGTCAGCTTCCAGAAGGACCAGAGCAGGGCAGTTGCTAGCTCCATTGGCAACCTGGTCTCACCGTAGGATCAGCCGAGTGGGATGGTCTTGTTCCTGCTGGCTGGTCCACTAGTTCTGAGCTGCTGGTTTCAGCTGACTATGGTGGATCCAAGGTAAAATTCCTCCAACTTTAACAGCTGTGGAAGTGGACAAGATTACAGTATGGGGCCCATCCTATATGGGTCCCAAAGTGGCTGGATTCCATTTTTTAACCCAAACAGAGTCCCTGGGTTTAAAGGGGTGTGTTGGATCTGTCAGGCTTATGGGCATTCTTTCCCATACCCAGCCATGAATTTCTTGCATGGCTATTCCTAAAGCCTTCATTTGCCTTCTCAAGGATAATTTCCCTAGTTCACGGAGATCACAGTTAATCTGACCTATGATTGGGGGTGGCTGGCCAAACAAGATCTCATAGAGCGCTTGACTCGGAGGTACCCCTGACTCGGAGGAGAACCATGGGAAGGACCTGATCCCATCTCAGATGGGTTTCTTGGCAATATTATTTCAGTAGCTGTTTGAGTGTCTGGTTCATGCGTTCTACTTTTCCTGAGCTTTGTGGCCGGTAGGCTGTGTGTAATTTCCATTTTATTTTTAACAGTCGTGTTAGTTCTTGAACTATTTCAGCTACAAATGCTGGCCCATTGTCTGACCCTAGAATCCGGGGCAGTCCAAATCTAGGGATAATGTCCCTTATTAGCACTTTGTTACTTCTCGTGCTTTCTCTGTTCCGGTGGAGAAAGCCTCAACTCATCTTGAAAAGGTGCAGATGAGTACTACCATGCACCAATAGCCCCCTGCTCAGGGCAGCTCAGTAAAGTCCATGACTAGGTTTTCACAGGGTGTGGCTCCCATTTCTTGAATTCCCGGGGGCTGAGTGGGCCCTTGCCATGGGTTATTCTGGACACAGATTAGACATTGTTCACAAACAGCTTGAGGGATGGCAGTGAGCCGTGGCACATAGAAATGACGTTCCAGTAGCGTTTCTAGTGCTGTTTTTCCTATGTGAGTTCCTTGATGGAATTGCTTCACAAATCTAGGGGCCACTATTTCAGGGATGGCTAGCCTCCTGTTGGAGAATTTCCACCATCCTCCTTTAATGTAACTTCCAGTTTCTTTGGCAAACCAGGCCCTTTCATTTGGAGAATAATTTGGGACCTCTAGAAGGGGAGGCTCTGGGAGGAGAGGTAAAGCTATGGCTTCCTCTTCACAATGTAGGGTAGCCATTGTTACCTCTCTGTCTACTTTTTTGTTTCCTTTGGCCTCTAGTGTTCCTGCTCTTTGGTGCCGCTTGCAATGTATAACTGCCACTTTCTTTGGGGCCCATACTGCATTTAAAAGCTGTAGAATTTTTTCTTTATATTTTATTTCTTTACCCCCAGCAGTTATGAGTCCTCTTTATTTATATATAGCCCCATGAACATACAACATGGCGAAGGCATGTTTGGAATCTGTGTAGACATTGACCTTTTTGTCTTTTGACACCAGAGAGCTCTTGTCAGGGCTACTGCTTTGTGGGCTGATGTTCCAGTAGGCAGACTGAGCCTCTATCACTGAGTCTAATGTTACTACTGCATACCGGGCCTGCCAGACCCCTTCTAGTACAAAACTGCTTCCATCTGTAAAGTATTCTACATCTGGATCCCTGAGGGGTTGGTCTGTGAGATCCCTCCGGCTTGAGAATACTTCATCTACTGCATCTACACAACAGTGAAGGGGGGCTCCAGGTCCCAGTTCAATTGGGAGCAAGGTAGCTGGGTTTAGGGTATTTACTGTCTCTAGAGTTATGCGAGAATTCTCACATAGGAGCTGTTGGTATTGAGTCATTCTCGGATTTGATAACCAATGGTGTCCTCTCTGATCCATTAAAATTATAACAAGTGTAGTACTGGATGGTCAGTTGCTGTCCCAGGGTTAGTTTGTCAGCTTTTTGTGCCAGTAGGGCTGTGGCAGCTAGTGCTTTAAGGCATGGAGGCCATCCTAGTGCCACAAGATCCAATTCCTTGAATAAATATTCCACCGAATGATACCATGATCCTATGACTTCAGTTAGGACCCCTATTGCCATTCTTTTTTGTTCATGGACATACAGAAAGAAAGGTTTAGTTAGATCAGGAAGTCCTAAGGCTGGGGCCTGGGTTAATGCTTCTTTGATTTGTTTAAATGCCCTATCTTGGTCAGCCTCCCAGAGGAGGGGTTCCCTTCCCCCTCTTTTGTGGCTTCATATAAAGGCCTAGCCATCAGTGAGAAATTTGGGATCCAAATGAGGCAGAACCATGCTGCCCCCCAAAATTACCTTATTTGATGCCGGGTGGTTGGAGTTGGGAGTACACAAACAGCCTACTTTGGCTCACTGCCTAGCCATCATTCCCCTTGACTCACTTCGAAGCCTAAATACTGGACTCTTCTGGAACAGATTTGAGCCTTCGTTCTGAACACCTTATATCCGGCTTTCCACAGGAGGTGGAGGAGGCCTTGGATTCCTTGGAGGCAGTCCTCTTGGGTTGGGTCTGCTGGAAGCAGGTCATCTATATATTCCAGCAAGGCACAACTGTCATTTGGCTAGGTGTAGGCCCTGAGGTCTGAAGCCAGTGCTTCTTCAAAGATTGTGCGAGAGTTTTTGAATGCTTGTGGAAGTCTTGTCCAGGTAAACTGCAATTTGCCCCATTGAAATGCAAAGATGGGCTAATTGGTGCCAGGCAAAGACAGAAGAATGCATCTCTCAGGTCTAGGCAAGTAAACCAGACAGCACTTGCTGGAATAAGTCCCGTTAAAGAATATGGGTTAGGTACCACTGGGTGGATGGTCACTGTAGCCTCATTCACAGCACATGAGTCCTGCACCAGCCTATATTCAACAGACGGTTTCTGTACCGGCAGGAGAGGAGTGTTCCAGGGTGACTGGCATTTGACTGTGATTCCATGTTTGAAGAGTTGCTCTAAGTGTTTGCAAACGTCCCATATGGCTTCTTGGAAAAGCAGGTACTGGCGAAACTGAACTGGGGTTGCCCCTGGTTTCAACTCTACTACTACTGGTGCCTGATTTTTAGCCAGCCCAGGTGGGTTGTCTTCAGCCCATACTCCAGGAATTTTATTAAGTAGCCCATACAGTTCATTTATTCCTGGTTCTGGTGACTCTTGTGTGTATAGTCTCCATTTGTCAGTCTACGTGATGGTAAGGGTTATCACCATGGCCTTTGGGAGTGTCAGGTTTAAAGTCATAGCTCCTTGTGGCCCAAAAACAATCTGTGCTTACAGTTTTTGGAGTAGGTCTCTTCCCAGCAGGGAAACTGGGCAATTTGGGAGGTATAGGAACGCATGTTAGACTTCTCGTCCTCCTATGACACACCTCCTTGGTTGATAAAATGGCCTTTTCTCTGGGACCCCTGTAGTCCCAACAACAGTTGTATGGTGTTTGCATAGTGGCCTTATGGGCTAGGTCACCACCGAATGTTCAGCCCCGGTGTCTACCATAAACTCCATCAGTTGGCACCCCACTTCCACTGTGACCATGGGCTCCTGGGGGCCTACGGTGATGGAGCCTGGTCTGGCCTAGTCTTCATATCCTCCAGTCCCTGCTGACCTGATCAGGTCAGTATCCAGTTCCCTCAGCATGTGGCGGCCCTTGGCTGGTGGCCTGTCTCACAGCCTTGGCTATCTTCTTCATTGTCCTCTGGACACTCATTTTTCCAGTGTCCTCTCTTTTCACATCGTGCACATTGATTCCTATCTAGCCTCGGTGGGCTTCCGGGCCTCTGCCCAGCCTGGCCCTTTCGTGCCCACGTCTGCATCCCCTGATGATGCCAGTTTCTCTTTCTGTGAGGGCTGCCACAAGCAGATCAGCCTTTTTCCTAAGTCTCTGATTAACATCTGTTTTTGCCTCCTGGTCATGGTTGACTTACACCTTGGTGGCTACTTCTATAAGCTGAGTAGCATTCATGCCTGCAAAACCCTCTGGCTTTTGCAGCTTCAGCCTGATGTCCCCCTGGGCTTGTCCTACAAACACTCTATTTACCATGCACTGATTTTCAGTAGCCTCAAGGTCAAACAGAGTGTAAAGCCTGAATGCCTCACAAAGTCAGTTCCTTGAAGTACTTCTGAGATCTTTCCTAAATTGATTGGCTTATTTTTGCCTTCTCTTAGCCCTTGCAGAAGTGCTTCTTGGTACTTCTGCAGGTGCTGAAACTGGGTTGCATCATTTGGGTCCCAGTGAGGGTCTGCTTCTGGGAATAGGTCTTGAGCTTATGCTCGGACATTAAGTGTGCCTTCTGGCACATTGGCTTCTAGCCAGTGGAGGGCTGCCTGGATCACTCTTCAGCACTCTTCAGTATTAAACAGCATTAGAAGGACTTGCTTGCAATCTGGCCAGGTTGGATTGTGTGCCAGGAAGATGGACTGCATTAGATCTATGAGGGCCTGTGGCTTCTCCGTGTGGGATGGGGAGATCAGTGATTGAGAAAGGCTGATAAATGAAGCTTTGTTGCCCCCTTTGAATCTGGCCATGTTCATCATAATAGAGGGGTCCCCATATTTCCTGGAGGGGTATCTGCAAAGCCAGAGTATGGCCAGACTGGAGGCAGCTTGCCTGATCGTCCTGACTTTCCTCCTTGATCCCCTGGGGTGGGGGCTCTAGTTCCTCCCTGTGGGGTGAAGCTCGGGGTGTATCATCCTCTGAATCTGACTCCACACTGGCCGTTGGTCTCAGCAAATGGGGGATAATGGAGTACAGGGAGGAGGGATTTCTGTTTCCTCTGGTGGCTCCTGTAATGGTGGTTTTTCCTGCCCTTTAGGTGATTCCTCCTTTATTTCCACAGCTGCCAGTGAAGCTGACTTGACTTTCACTTTAGGCTCAGCTCGGGCTATGAGCATCTTGCAGTAAGACACCAGGCAGGGCTGGAATCATGCAGGTTGGTTTTGGACCACATTTAGCCATGAGTCAATGTAGGGAAACTTGTTTGGGTGCCCTGGCTGTCCTTCGACACTGGTTACCACCCGACATACATAGCCAATTGTTCCTTTATATACTGTCCCTTTGGCTGGCCATCTGACTTCAAAAGAAGGCTATTTTATTTCACACAGAGTTTTTAACCTCTAGGGGGTCAACTGGGTTCCATAATCCCCCTTGTAACCTTTTTTAAAGTTCTTTAACATGGATTCTAATGGGGTGGGTTTTGATGACTTCCCTCCCATTTCTCCCAGTTACGGTGCAACACACTCTCTCTCTCTCTTTTGCTTCAGATGGATTAGACCACCCCCCTCGCAGGAGTTTTCAGACACTACTTAGCTTTGGAGTGTTTGTTAATTTCCCAAAATTACTAAATTGTGGGGCACCTCCCCAAGCCATATGCAGATCACCACTAGTCCCTGTTGGTCCCACAATTCACTTGGAGCATACAGTCTATGCTAAGAGACCTGTGCCCCCCACACATCACTCCCCACATCGAATCCTCCTGGAACTGCTTCTTTCATAAGCAGTCACACACTTCCCTACTCCCAGTTCCTTTCTTGACCAACTTTGCAAACCACTTTCACATCCTGGGTCAGGTGGGGTGTAAGTTTCCCCAATTTTGCAAGCCACTCTCGCATCCTGTGTCGGGCTACTAGTTACACCCCGGGAGGTGATCAGGCTCCCCTTCCATCCTTATGGGATGAGTCCTGCCTTGGGCCCCAAATCTTACCATGGTCCTGAAGCACACTGTCCCAAGAATTGTCCTACAGCCCCTTAGGTTTCGTTGCACTATCAGAGAAGGGCACCGGGTTGCAGGACAGCCACTCTCCTCTCTGGGTTGAAGTTCTTCTGATGGCACCAGGGGTCATGGGTCTCCCCTTGCCTGGGGTTCAGGTCCCACAGGCGAAAGAGACAGTAAACCTGTCATCTCCAATCCCACAGGAGCCCCCAGAAAAATACTGCAGGAATCAGAGGACTGGAGAGACCAAATGGGTGAAATAGGATGATTTATTGAGTGCACTCAGGTCCAGCAGATTCACATTGAAAAAGCTGAGCCCTGAACAAAGACAGGGCTTGCCTTTTATAGATGCAACCGAAGGGGTAGGCCAACTAGTGGCGCAAAACTTACAGGGCAGGCAAACAGGCTTATGGAAGCAGAACAAAGGCAGTTAATCCTACAGTGACAGGTTTTGCAACTTGAGGAAAAACAGGAACTTATCAAGCTAAGGCAGGGTTTACAGCTGGTACCTGTCTTACTCAAGCATGTCTTGTGACCTTGTTATGTTATATAGAAGAGAAACAGCAATCTGTAAAACTTTGTGAAGTAACCTTGAGTTTCACTAAGGAAGGTTTTACAAAAAGGAGGGCAGCTGGGAGAAGAAAAAAAACCTGTTTTTTTGCTCCTAACTGGGAGGAGAGGGGGCTCTAGAGCACATTCCTTGAGGGCTCTGGTTTTGCAGATAATGTTATTAAATCCTTTTCAGAGCTCTGCTGCCTATCGCTAGGTCTTGGGGTGAGTCAGCCTAGCAAGAGAAGACTTGCTCCTCCCTTTAACTTGTTGTTTCTTTTTATATTTTCTGCTCCAATGCAAAACACACAAATTTGATAGGCAAAACCATTTTGCTTTACTCTTGAATACTACTCCCTTTGGACCCAGGCAACCTTGTATAGGTTGTATGAGGGCCTAGTTATACTTATGGGACCACTCTGACATTCTTCAAGACTTACCTCTCTCCAAGAGACAAGGATTTCACAGGGCCAAGTGGAATTTCCACACCAAATCCATGTTACCCCTTCTTGACCATGCTCTGAGTACGTTGCACTCTGAAATATCATGCTCAAATAAACTTAAACGCATTTCCAGAGATTCTAGAGGCCCCCGACCCAGGCTAGTACTCCTAAGGACAAACTGCCCATGGAGTGGACAATAGGCAGCTCTTTGTGGAGACAGTGACATGAGAAGACAATGGTCATGTGGTCTCAGATGTACACACACATCTACTGTGGCTACCCACAGGAAGAAGAAAAAGCAAAACAAATGAGTTGGTTGTGATTTCCATTCTCTATGCCATTATGATCCAGAACAAAACAGTGAGGAATATGAGAATTCTAAACTCAAACTTGGCCTTACAGACCCATATGAGGATGTATGTATCAAAGTAGAAAGACAAAACACATTATTCACAGCTTATTGCTTAGTTTATAACTCTGAAATATTTAGAGACATTATATAGATCTCCATTGCCCTGGGCCCTACCAATCACAGAGGCCTGACTGCTTTTATAGGTTAAATAGAGGGTATATTAGGGCTGCCTATTTTCCCAAACTTACTAACTTCTGTAAGATAAATAGAGAAAGCTTAGATGAACACACAAATAAATTCTACCAAATCTTTAACGATTTGATACAGTACAAAAAGAAAATTACAGAAAAACATCACTTATAACACGATTAATCTTCATAGATGCATGAGAAAAACAAAACAAAAAACTTTGACATATTCTACACTCCTTGCTGATTTCAAAACAGGAAAACTACAAGAATGAATTGATGGACACTTCCTTAGCCTGATAAAATGCATTAACCTCATTCATAAAGCCAGCATCTTAAGATAGTAAGAAATGGGGAAGCCCTAGCAACATTTTCACTAAGATCAGAACAAAAATGCACCACCATATCCGCTACAATTTAATATTGAATTAATAGCCAGTGCAGCTATATAAAAGAAATCAATAACCATTTTCGGATGACATGGAAGTGTTCTTAAGAAACCTTAGGGAAGCAATAATAAAACTAACATACTCAAACAGTAAGAGTTTAATAAGGTAGCTGACATAACATAAAGAAATCTATAACCTTAATAAAATGATAACCAGTTAGGGGATTTAATGGTAAAGAAAATCATACACACAATAGAAATAAAAAAGAAAAAATATTTACGAATAAACAAGGAATATATAAAACCCATATTAAAAATATGTCTGCTTTCCTTAAATTATAAATTCACTAAATATCAGTAACTATATCACAAACTTTCTAGTTACTAGGGTTTATATGGCAAAATAACAAGAACAAATAATTAGGAAAAAATTGAAAAAGAAAGCAGTTAGGGACACTAGACTTACTAGATATCACAATCTAGTAAACCAATGTGGTATTAGAACAAGAATAGTCAGACACACCAGTGGAATAGAATAAAAGTCCAGAAATAGTCCTATGTACACAGGAATATAGGTGGCATCTTAAATAACTAGGGAAATATAAACATTTTCTAAACAGTTCTGAAGAAATGGGATTACTATATGAACAGAATAAAATTTGGTTTACACTTCACATTAAACACAAAAATAAACTCCAAGTAGATCAGGGAGCTAAATGTAAAAATGAAACCATGAAAGTAATAGCAGAAACCTGAGTTAATTTTTTTATAACCTTCGTGTAGAAAAGGATATTGATTTTGAGTCAAAATGGAGATGAACTAAATGCAACTTCATAAGATTAAAACAACAAAAACCTTTGCATAGCAAAAACTATATAAGCAAAGTCAAAAGAGAAATAACAAACCAGGAGAAAATATTTATAATATATATCACACATAAAGGGCTAATATTTCATATGTCCATCATAAATCAATATATGAGATATTAGTCCTATTAATTTATAATTAATATGCAAATGGATACTCTTTATCCCTAATATATACTGCACATATTATATACGATGTATAACATATTATTTCTAATACATATTTGAAAAATATATACTTGCAAATATATATATGTGTAACATGTATAAATGTCTATTACACATATATAAGTCTATATGTATATATATTAATATGCATATAGAGTTGTATATGTAGATATATTTATATACATATGTGTATATTAATATAAATATTAATATGTAAGTAATGTATATGTAGACATAAATTCTTTAACATTTGCGGAAATTTTTATTATTTTTCATATAGTTTTTCAGTTTCTTCAGGATTCTTTATAAATGAATTCTTTTAAATTTCGGGGAAAAAACTCAAATATTAATAATGGGCCAAAGAAATGAACAATTTACATAAAAGGTATTAAAGATGTCAAAAAGATGTTCAACTTTATTTATAATCAGAGAAATGTGGTTTGAAATTATACTGAAATATTGTCTTGAAATTCTCAAACTGGAAATATCAAAGCTTGACAACCTCTTCTATTGGCAAAGCTGTAGAGAAACAGACATTCCCACACGTGGCAGGTGGGAATACAAATTGGTGCACCACTTGTGGAGGAAAATTCGGCAAATCTGTCAAAACTATGTACACTTTCAACCCAGTATTCAATTTCTTGTCATTTACCCTAGAGTACACATTCAACAATATGAAATAGATCTATTCAAGGTTATTGAGTCATTGTTTGGAATTACAAAATATCAGAAGTTACCAAATGCTCATGTATGAGAGTTTGGTTGTGGCCCACCCAGACAATAGATTATCATGTGGCTGCAACGAGTAATGAAAAATGACACTGTGTGATTCTAGGATATATTGTTGAGTGAAAAAAAAAAACAGTGCAAAAGCGTATAAGCATGTATTTAATATTACCCATTGTGCAAGAAAGGGAAAATAAGAAAAAAATACATGTATTGCTTATATTTTTAAAAACAGAAAAACATCACCATGGACACTCACATGAAGGATAAACCAGAAACAATGTTTGTGATTATCTCTTGGGAGAATTTGAAAGTGAAGCAGGGGGATTTTGGTGCGGGCCTGATACTTTTCTGTTATCTTTTTGTATAATTCTTACTTTGGAAACATGTTAATGATTTGCATACTTAAACGTAAATAATGGATCCACAAAGTTGTTGGGGGAGTACTTGAAATAGAAGCAGAGACTCATAAGCCTAATTGTGTTTCAAATAAATAAAGTCATAACACTTGATGGTGTGACAGCTAATTAAAAAAATACATTTTGAACATTTTACT
Organism: Nomascus leucogenys; assembly: GCF_006542625.1. Classification (NCBI taxonomy): domain Eukaryota; kingdom Metazoa; phylum Chordata; class Mammalia; order Primates; family Hylobatidae; genus Nomascus; species Nomascus leucogenys. The sequence goes on along the minus strand of NC_044395.1, from coordinate 89,936,579 downwards.
GTATATTCTTAGACTAAAGCTTTAAAGAACTGTAAACAAATATTGAAGTCTAGTTACTAGATTTGTTTGTAGCTGTGGTATGGGTTGATATTTCTGAAGCAACTTTTTGTGTATTCTAGGAAAGAACAAGTAAGTAATTTTAAAAAGTTAAGCATAAGGAGAGAAGCCTCAAATTAAGCATGTGGTATTGGATTCAGACTAAAGGTATCAGTACAGATTTATGGTTTTTCAGATAGATTAGATAGATATGTATGTTTTTTCATGTGTGTGTGTCTCTGTATTACATATATTTTCTAGCTATGTCTCCCCAGACAGGTCTTAGAAACTATGCCACCTACGTAGCAGTAACTACACCTAGCATCCAGGTCAAGGTTCTTAATTATAAGCACATAAATGGCAAACAAACAAGAAACACCTCTCTTTTTTATAGTAAACTGCTATTCTTATAGAAGAAGCAGTCAAGTTAGAAAATTAAAATTTGGCAACTATCATGCTAAGAATTTAAGCAAAATCATCAAACTCATGGGTAAAATTTAATGAGAAAAAATATATTTACATAGTCTCAAAGTATCTTCTCAAAAGTTAATTATCAATAACAAGAGAAAAATCTAGTGACTGTAGTGGAGATATTGTAGACAGCACTTCAGCCAGCAGATCAAATTTAACATCACTATTAATGGAACAAAATGATACTGTGGACCTTCAGATATGATACACTAAGAAAGTCACTTCATCACCATTGGAATATTCCTTCTGAAAATGAGTCACCTAAATCTTCTTACAGGAAAACATCAGTCAAGCCCAAACCAAAAAACACTTAAAAAAAAAAAAAAAAAAAAAAAAAACCTGTTCTTTACTTTTCAAAAATCGAATTTCATGGAAGACAAAAAAGATCTGACAAATCTATTCTGGATTGGATCCTGAAATACAGTGAAGGACACTGTTTCTGAAGATTAGAGAAATTGGAAAAAGATCTGTAGATTTGATAATAGATTGTGCTACTTTTGGTTACAATTATTTTGATAACTGTACTGTGCTTATATAAGACAGTATCCTTGTTCTTAGGAAATTTACTCTGAAGTATTTAGCAGGGAAGTGGCATTCTGACTGCCACATTTTGTGAATTTATTCAGAAAAAAATTACACATAAACACACACAAAATGAGGGCAAATGTGACAAAATGTTAATACCTGAGGAATCTGGATGGCAGTATTATACAGTAGTTCTTTATGTTATTCTTACAGCTTTTCTGTAATACTGAAATTATTTGAAAGTAAAAATTATAATAACAACAGAGGAACAAATCACAAGGATATTGATATTCCAGAAAATAACGTTCTCCTTTTATTTTGGATTCTTGCAAGTTGGGTTTTCGCCTCACTGAGCATCTGTAAATACTGACACATGGTACCCAGAAGTGAAAGGGGAAAAATACCAATGTCTGGTGTGACAAAAAGGGTGAGATTGTTTCTCAGCCCCCTTAATGACTGCCTTTCTTCAGATACTATTTATATGGGACAGCAAGAGCAAGAATATACTCTCAGCTAAGGGTCTATTAAAAGTCGGCTGAATCTAGGAATTGGTATCTCATCACTACCACACCATGTTGGCCCACAGGTTATGACAGAGTTGCAAGGTATGTCATCTGAGGTAGAATACAATGTTATCCAATCATCTCAAATGACCTTTTATTGTATACTTCATTTGTATGCTGTCTTTTGGGAAGCACTCATTTATAATTATAAAGTTCAAATTGGGAAAGGTTGAGTCATGGCTTGCTTTCTCAAATCTCAGTACACCAACTTATTCAGAGGAATAAGTGTCTGGGGCCTGTCTGTTCTCGGGGAAGCACCAGAATTATCACAGTTCTAATTAAAAAGAAATCATCTGAATAGAATCTATCAGGGCCTTGCTCTGGACTGAGCCTGTGATCCTAAAGAAGGACAAAATTAATAACTTTACCACTTGAAAAATAAAAACCATAAAGGTGTTCCCATCACTCTGGCCACATGCAGTGTATTTCAAAATGAAGACAAAGCTACACCCTAAAATAAGTGTAAAGAATTTAGAGCTATGATTTTTAATAATTATCATGTCAAAATTTTAAATAATATCAAATATTAAATTTCTTTTCTTTATATTTTGCCTATGCTTGCATTGGCCTAAACTTAGGGTTAGCCACATAACAGCTTGGGAAAAATTGAGCTTCCAGGCAAAAGATCCTTACCATAGCATCTGAGGAAGGAAACAACGGTTCTCATTTTTCTAAGATGTATTAGAATCATCTGCAGTGCTCTTCCAATTTACTCATTCTCTCTGAGATCCTTATTCACACGCATCAAAATGAGTACACCTGATCTTTATTAAGAAAGACTACCACCTTTGAGGCGCCATTACCAATGGGTTTGTGTGTGATTTCTCAGCTGTGTAAATGGTGAAAGGTGAGATGGAAAGAGGTTAAGGTTTATTGTTCTAAAAATGCCTTTTTAATGCCAAGGAGAGTGTAGATGTGTATTCATGTTTGGTAGATTTTCTCATAGATCTCATGATATATCTTGTAAGATTATTTCATGATATTTCTTGTAAGAGTCTCTCAAGAGATGTCCAGTTAATCCAGAAAATACAGTAAAATGAAGGTGATACCTGAGTACTTAGAATAAAAGAGGATAACAGTGAAGACACCTTTGCAGAAATTGTAACTGAGAAAATTGTAAGAGTCAAACAGTTCTGACCTTACCGACTCCATCTTGCTTCTTACCTCTAAGCTGTCCTTGTTCATTCCTGGGTGTAGGACTTCGGCAGGAACTTAGTTAATAGTTTAATTTTTGAAACAAAGATGATACCAGCCATTTCCCCAAACACACCCCCTTCTAGCCTGAGGACCAGACTGCCTTTGTAGGATTAACAAATTAGCCACAATGGTTTAGGAGTCATACATCTAGAGGCCACCAGATTCTAAACTTTCCCAACTGTTCGTAGGGATAATATCACTATTGTAAAACCTAAGATTGGTGCTCCAGATATTTGTCAAATCCTGCACTTGATGGAGCAGCTGGCGCCAACCAGGTCGATAAACTGGCTCATCTTGTCTTGTGACCTCCACTCAGAAACTGAATCAGCACAAAACAGCTTCCACTCCCTGTGATTTCATCTATGACCCAACCAATCAACAATACACGCCCCACTTCCTGGACCCTTCCCACCAAATTATCCTTTAAAAACTCTAGTCTCTGACTTTTCAGGAGATTGATTTGATTAATACCTCTGTCTCCTGCATGGTGCAGCTGGCCTCACATCAATTAAACTCTTTCTTTATGGCAATGCTGTGGTCTTTGTGCAGAGGGCAGGAAGAACCAACCATCGGTTGGTTACAAGGCTTCTTTAAGATTTAATATATATGGAAACAACAACAACAAAGCATAGTTAGGCTTTGATAATAAAAATTCCTCTGATTTAGGTTCTTTCTGACCCCTTGAGAGCCTTCTCCTGTAATGTTGCTTTGCCAGGCTTGCACTTGACCTTTGATCTCCAGTAACACTGAGGCTAACTCCCTGTTCCATCCATGCTTATCCTGACGTTTAAACTTGCACGGAAATCTGACTTTTGAGAATTGGAAAGTAAATGACTTTATACCTACCATGTTATAGTTCATTATTTGTGTTTCTCAGTAAGTATCATTTAACATGAAGTAAAAATAATAAATGATGATTTTCTCTAAACTTCCATGCTTTTTCCTGTCAATGTTAAATAAAAAATTCCATGAATTTCCTCTTTAAGGAAATAAATTTTTAATGATTACTCCAGTTGTGTGATCATAGTCAACAATTAAAAGAATTTCATTGACTATGATTATAGGCACTGAGTTTCTTTCTTAAATACTTCAGATGATTCACTAACCTGCACTCTCTTGTGAGTTAAATCCAATTTGAGCCAGATTTTTTTAAAAAGTGAGAGACTGTGGATCTTAGTGCCTGTTCTAGTGTCAGTTTACAGATATGAGTCTGTGAGTCTGCGTGTTGGACGATCTTCTAAGGAAAAAAATAAAATGTTTTAACATAAAACATCAGAAAATCAATGTAGCACACTGTGTTCCATCTTTCATGTTGTGAAACTGTCTTCACCTCTAAATCCTTTAGCAGAAAATTACCTTTTCGAAAACAACGGAAATGTAGTGTCATCTATAACCACAGTCCTTTTCATTGGGCTAATAACAACTTCTAGATTACTTGAAACAGACTCTGCTATTGTTTAAATAGGTCAAGTGAGTACTAAAAATTCTTAATAGTATGTGACAAAGCTTGCTTTAGAAACGAAAAAAATGAGTTTTTCTGCAATTTGACTTGTAGAATATAAGGTAAGTGCAAAGACCCAAAGATCCCCTAGAACTATTGCCATGACATATTCTCATTCCTGGGTCCCTTCAACCTTTAACAAGCAATACTGGCAGCAATTTTGAATCAGGAGCATTGAAATTGTGATACACTGAGTTCTTACAGCTGTGACCTTGCTTTGCTTACAGCAGCTCTGTACATGTTGCTGAGTAATCATTAACGTTGTTATTTTTGGTTTTCTTTTTCCATCATGAGTTTTACCCCACAGTGGAACTACTGTCAAAATGTCATAAAGATCTTCCTTTCTTTTTTATTTTATTTTATTTTTTTTTTTGGAGACTGAGTTTCACTCTTGTTGTCCAGGCTGGAGCACAATGGTGCGATCTCGGCTCACTGCAACCTCCTCCTCCTGGGTTCAAGCAGCCCTCCTGCCTCAGCCTCCTGAGTTGCTGGGATTACAGGCGTACGTCACCATGCCCAGCTAATGTTTGTATTTTTAGTAGAGACGGGGTTTCACCATGTTGGCCAGGCTGGTCTCAAATTCCTGACTTCAAGTGATCTGCCCACCTCTGCCTCCCAAAGTGCTGGGATTACAGGCATGGGGATCTTCCTTTCTCTACAGCAAGGTTTTATGTTTCTCTGCTTCTCTGGCATATATAGGATTTTCTGCTGAAGACAGACATGAAATAAAAAGAAAAGAAAAAAAAAGTGAGAGACAGAGGAAGGAAGGAAAGGGAAGCGGAGAGGAGGGGAGAAGGGAAGGGGGGAGGGAAAGGAAAATTGGGTAAACACAAAAGTTGAATAGAATTTGGTTCTAAGTCCATTCTGAACTTTGTCATTCCAAAATAGCCTTATAAATATTTGCAAATGAAAACTTAGTCCTATTCTGGAGAAGTTGTAGGACTTCATTCATTAAAAAAAATCGTAAAATTAATAGCAATAAAACTTTACCTTTACCTGGTTTTACATTTACATTTATTAGTTCATTAACACAACAAGGATTCCCAGTTAGAAATTTGTAATAAATTGTCAAATGGTTTTTCATCTTTTATATATTTGCAATCTAATAGATTCCAGGAGATGGCCTTTTATAATAAATATCTACAAATTTAGATAGCATACCAATGAAATGTTGCAGTAGCATGGTCATGGATAAATTGCATCTATACATAATGTTATTTATCCAAAAATGTTTTGAGAAAACCCAGGCCAGCGATTCACTGATCCCAGATTCCTTCTTCATTTGCCTGTATAACTGTATTCATGCAATTCATTCTCATAGGACACCCTGTCTCTCTACCACCATCTCACATATCTTCAAGTAAAGATATGTGAGATGATATATGTAAAGAATTTAGCACAATACCATGGAAAATAAAGATAGAAATAATAGAACATAGACAGAGAAATAACAATGTTACCTTCCTAATGAGGACCACCATTTCCCACCACAAGATGTTTAAAATTTATTTTACAATAAAAGCCCACTTTGTAACATTATTAGCAAGTGGTGTTAATTAAATAATTTTAATTTGTTGCTTTCTTTCAAGCCAGCCTGTAATAAACCTGGTATCCCTATAAATCTTCCATTGCCTTGCTCATCCTTCAAGGCTTAGTTCAAATTCTACCTTTTCAGATTCCATAAAAGTTAATCTTACTGTCTAAATTCACAGTGTTACAATGGCTCTATTGTCTGAGCCATCCTCTTTCTCTTCAGTATTAAAATCACAAGCTCTGAAATCAAAGTTTGAGTTTAAGATGCCCTAAGTTTTGAGTTGAAGGTTTGAGTCTAAGATTTTCCACACATTGCTATGTGATGTCAGGCTTTTAAATCCTTTGAACTTCCATTTCCTCTTCTGTAAATGGTGGTAGTAATATTTATTTGAAGATATGTGAGATGATGTATGTAAAGAATTTAGCACAGCACCATAGAAAATAAAGATATAAATAATAGAACATAGAGAAATAACAACGTTACCCTTATCATCACCATGACTAATAGTCTTACTAAGCTGGAATGCCATATATGGGCACATATTATAATATTTAAAGGAAGACCCCAAGCTGTCCATCTTGTTTGCATGAGATTATCTTTGTTTCCCAGTACATATCCACCCTCAGTTACACAGTTTTCACAGAATACACATAGCTACTTTAACCAAGACTTTCCAATATAGCCACAATATCTGCCCGGAAAGCACCCTTTCCTGGTATTAGAGAGTAGCTTTAGTTCCTCCCTGAGTTCCTAATGAGGACCACCATTTCCCACCACACGATGTTTAAAATTTCTTTTACAATAAAAGCCCACTTTGAACACTATTAACAAGTGGTGTTAATTAAATAATTTTAATTTGTTGCTTTCTTTCAAGCCAGTCTGTAATAAACCTGGTATCCCTAAAAATCTTCCATTGCCTTGCTCATAATGGTTAGTATAATAAATAGTTTGCTTTCATGACCATTGGCCCAACTAACAAGTCTTCAGTTTTACTTTGTCTCTTCTAGTACCTTCTCTTGGATGAAATTGTTAACAAGCAGTGAAATGACCAAAGGTGAGATTCAGAAATGTGAGGCTGGTGGCTTGAATAAGCCATATTACAGGGGAGAAATCCCTGAGTAATTCACAACTGTGCTTGTTTCCAAAAAAAATTGAGCCTTTATTTTATTTCTTGACTCTCCATTAGGATGGGTTTCTACTTCAGGAAAAATAACTCAAATTTTAAGAATAAAGTTATAGCACATTTTTTCTTCAGTCCCAATATTAGACCTAAGGAGTAAATTCTTTGTTCCACTGTGAACAGAACACAGCACCATCCACACTCACATATCATTGATTGTGGACTGTACACTTTGCTAGTCTGTTGTCAGCAGTCAGAGATGGAGGCCTAATTAGAAAAAAAAAACACACGAAACATAAGAAGCATCTGAGAATTTTTATGGGATTAAATTGTCATGCAGTTGCTACCAAAATAAATTAAAATAATATTTTTTAAAAAACTACCTACTGAGATTTTAGTTAAACAGAGAGACAGAGAAAGAGTTAAAATGGCAGCCTGCTATTTTTTCCTATAAAGTTATAAAACTTAATTCAAAAATTTTCTGAAATTTATAGTGCCAGAGGCTAAGCTAAAAATAATTTCCCCTCATTAGATCTTGCAGTTTAACCTCTGAAGTGGAAGGTCTGTGACAGATACATCAAGACTCCAACTCACAAAAGCACCATTCAAAAAGGAAAAGAATAAAGAGGAGCTGTTGCCATTAAATGACCCATAGAGAATCAAAGAGACAAAGAAGACTATTTCTGTAGCTTTCTGGGACTGAGCATAGTGTTGCCGGGCCATTCCAGGTGGATCGCTCCTGTAAGCTTCAAATGTATCATGTGCTAAATGAGCATGAAATTTTATACGGAAGCAAAGCTTTGGAAGCAAATCTTACTAGATAATGACAGAAATCTTGGGGGAGAAAAGAAACATAGGGTTTGCTTAATAACCCTAGTGAAAATTAATAATCATTAATTGTCTCCTTTGACTATCACTGAACAAAGCTTCTGTATCATTTCTGTAGAAAAGAGAAAAACAATGCCACAAATACTTTACTCCAAGCTACTCCTGAAAATCTGGAACTAAGGAGGAGGGGTGGGCTTAATTCCTGAAATAAAGACTTCTAAATTTTAGTATCACTTTTATCTTTTTTTTTTTTTACTTTCATGATCCCAGAAGGTAAAATGCTTATTACATTATTCTGGATTCTCCATTCATACTGAAGAACAGATCCTAATATTCTGTGTTACATTCTTAGTCATATTTGTGATCATATCATTAATAAGAGAAGAAGAGAACCCATGTATTAGTTAGCATTCAATTAGGTAAGCAGAGCTACTATGAATGATATGGAATAAGGGACTATAACAGGAATTAGACCATCCACAACTGTGGAAGCCAATGAAAAAATCTATGGAAATTGCCTCTCTGTCTGGTAGGAGCTTGAAATGCCATAAATCTGCAGAGCCAGTAGTTTGCAAGAAAACCTGGACATAAAGTTGAAAAGAGTGAGGACAAACTGTAATCCATAAGGACAAATTGCAAACAGCACTGTCTTTTAATGCCTATAACCTTGTTGATCTGAGCAATCTGCAAAAGAAGGTGGCATCCTTACACCTGGCTTAGGACTCAAATGGAAAGACAGACTTGGTGAAAGCTGAAGGAGCTATGGATCCAAATGCTTCCCAACACCAACAAAATGAGCCAGTAGATTAATAAAGCTATGTGTGCTCTACAACAGCCCCTAGCCCTATATCTATGTTCAGAGCTAAATAGCTGCTGCTTCACTTTTGCCTCCCAAATCTCATGCACGCTTCTTTTGGAGCCAACCCTAAGAGAACCATCCAGGGAAGAAATTATTGATATTGACATAGCTCAAAAACTACCACAACACATATTTTTTCAACATCACATTTTCCAGGCTCTGCACCAATTTCTGTTCCATTTATCCTTTATATTAAAACAATTATCTGAGAAATTATTTTACCTTTGAGAAAACTAAGGTTTGGAGAGTCCTACTAATTTTTAGAAAACTTCCTGAAACCAGCAGAAATGAGATTCAATTTATTTATTTATTTATTTATTTATTTATTTATTTTTTATTATTGTACTTCAGGTTTTAGGGTACATGTGCACAATGTGCAGGTTTGTTACATATGTATCCATGTGCCATGTTGATTTCCTGCACCCATTAACTCGTCACTTAGCATTAGGTCTATCTCCTAATGCTGTCCCTCCCCGCTCCCCCCACCCCACAACAGTCCCCGGAGTGTGATGTTCCCCTTCCTGTGTCCATGAGTTCTCATTGTTCAATTCCTACCTATGAGTGAGAACATGAGGTGTTTGATTTTTTGTCTTTGCGATTGTTTACTGAGAATGATGGTTTCCAGTTTCATCCATGTCCCTACAAAGGACATGAACTCATCCTTTTTTATGGCTGCATAGTATTCCATGGTGTATATGTGCCACATTTTCTTCATCCAGTCTATCGTTGTTGGACATTTGGGTTGGTTCCAAGTCTTTGCTATTGTGAATAGTGCCGCAATAAACATATGTGTGCATGTGTCTTTATAGCAGCATGATTTATATTCCTTTGGGTATATACCCAGTAATGGGATGGCTGGGTCAAATGGTATTTCTAGTTCTAGATCCCTGAGGAATCACCACACTGACTTCCACAATGGTTGAACTAGTTTACAGTCCCACCAACAGTGTAAAAGTGTTCCTATTTCTCCACATCCTCTCCAGCACCTGTTGTTTCCTGACTTTTTAATGATTGCCATTCTAACTGGTGTGAGATGGTATCTCATTGTGGTTTTGATTTGCATTTCTCTGATGGCCATGATGATGAGCATTTTTTCATGTGCTTTTTGGCTGCATAAATGTCTTCTTTTGAGAAGTGTCTGTTCATGTCCTTTGCCCACTTTTTGATGGGGTTGTTTGTTTTTTTCTTGTAAATATGTTTGAGTTCATTCTAGATTCTGGATATTAGCCCTTTGTCAGATGAGTAGGTTGCAAAAATTTTCTCCCATTCTGTAGGTTGCCTGTTCACTCTGATGGTAGTTTCTTTTGCTGTGCAGAAGCTCTTTAGTTTAATTAGATCCCATTTGTCAATTTTGGCTTTTGTTGTCATTGCTTTTGGTGTTTTAGACATGAAGCCCTTGCCCACGCCTATGTCCTGAATGGTATTGCCTAGGTTTTCTTCTAGGGTTTTTATGGTTTTAGGTCTAACATGTAAGTCTTTAATCCATCTTGAATTAAGTTTTGTGTAAAGTGTAAGGAAGGGATCCAGTTTCAGCTTTCTACATATGGCTAGCCAGTTTTCCTAGCACCATTTATTAAATAGGGAATCCTTTCCCCATTGCTTGTTTTTGTCAGGTTTGTGAAAGATCAGATAGTTGTAGATATGTGGCATTATTTCTGAGGGCTCTGTTCTGTTCCATTGATCTCTGTCTCTGTTGTGGTACCAGTACCATGCTGTTTTGGTTACTGTAGCCTTCTAGTATAGTTTGAAGTCAGGTAGCGTGATGCCTCCAGCTTTGTTCTTTTGGCTTATGATTGACTTGGCGATGCGGGCTCTTTTTTGGTTCCATATGAACTTTAAAGTAGTTTTTTCCAATTCTGTGAAGAAAGTCATTGGTAGCTTGATGGGGATGGCATTGAATCTATAAATTACCTTGGGCAGTATGGCCATTTTCACGATATTGATTCTTCCAACCCATGAGCATGGAATGTTCTTCCATTTGTTTGTATCCTCTTTTATTTCATTGAGCAGTGTTTTGTAGTTCTCCTTGAAGAGGTCCTTTACATCCCATGTAAATTGGATTCCTAGGTATTTTATTCTCTTTGAAGCAATTGTGAATGGGAGTTCACTCATGATTTGGCTCTCTGTTTGTCTGTGATTGGTGTACAAGAATGCTTGTGGTTTTTGTACATTGATTTTGTATCCTGAGACTTTCCTGAAGTTGCTAATCAGCTTAAGGAGATTTTGGGCTGAGACAATGGGGTTTTCTAGATATACAATCATGCCATCTGCAAACAGGGACAATTTGACTTCCTCTTTTCCTAACTGAATACTCTTTATTTCCTTCTCCTGCCTGACTGCCCTGGCCAGAACTTCCAACACTATGTTGAATAGGAGTGGTGAGAGAGGGCATCCCTGTCTTGTGCCAGTTTTCAAAGGGAATGCTTCCAGTTTTTGCCCATTCAGTATGATATTGGCTGTGGGTTTGTCATAGATAGCTCTTATTATTTTGAGATACATCCCATCAATACTTAATTTATTGAGAGTTTTTAGCATGAAGGGTTGTTGAATTTTGTCAAAGGCCTTTTGTGCATCTATTGAGATAATCATGTGGTTTTTGTCTTTGGTTCTGTTTATATGCCGGATTACATTTATTGATTTGCGTATGTTGAACCAGCCTTGCATCCCAGGGATGAAGCCCACTTGATCATGCTGTATAAGCTTTTTGATGTGCTGCTGGATTTGGTTTGCCAGTATTTTATTGAGGATTTTTGCATCAATGTTCATCAAGGATATTGGTCTGAAATTCTCTTTTTTGTTTATGTCTCTGCCAGGCTTTGGTATCAGGATGATGCTGGCCTCATAAAATGTGTTAGGGAGGATTCCCTCTTTTTCTATTGATTGGTATAGTTTCAGAAGGAATGGTACCAGTTCCTTCTTGTACCTCTGGTAGAATTCGGCTGTGAATCCATCAGGTCCTGGACTCTTTTTGGTTGGTAAGCTGTTGATTATTGCCACAATTCCAGAACCTGTTATTGGTCTATTCAGAGATTCAACTTCTTCCTGGTTTAGTCTTGGGAGGGTGTATTTGTCGAGGAATTTATCCATTTCTTCTAGATTTTCTAGTTTATTTGCGTAGAGGTGTTTGTAGTATTCTCTGATGGTAGATTGTATTTCTGTGGGATCTGTGGTGATATCCCCTTTTTCATTTTTTATTGCATCTGTTTGATTCTTCTCTCTTTTCTTCTTTATTAGTCTTGCTAGCGGTCTATCAATTTTGTTGATCTTTTCAAAAAACCAGCTCCTGGATTCATTAATATTTTGAGGGTTTTTTGTGTCTCTATTTCCTTCAGTTCTGCTCTGATTTTAGTTATTTCTAGCCTTCTGCTAGCTTTTGAATGTGTTTGCTCTTGCTTTTCTAGTTCTTTTAATTGTGATGTTAGGGTGTCAATTTTGGATCTTTCCTGCTTTCTCTTGCGGGCATTTAGTGCTATAAATTTCCCTCTACACACTGCTTTGAATGTGTCCCAGAGATTCTGGTGTGTTGTGTCTTTGTTCTCTTTGGTTTCAAAGAACATCTTTATTTCTGCCTTCATTTCATTATATACCCAATAGTCATTCAGGAGCAGGCTGTTCAGTTTCCATGTAGTTGAGCAGTTTTGAGTGAGTTTCTTAATCCTGAGTTCTAGTTTGATTGCACTGTGGTCTCAATTAAAGACCAAGTATTTTGACTTTAGATTGTAATTAATCTTTAAATTTTCACTTATTAACATTAGACTATCCACATCTGAATACTTTTACACAATGAATCAGTACCACATGGCATATCCATTCTGGGTTAGGAGAGTTCACCAAATGAACTATTTAGAAAGATATGTGGGTAGGGATTAGGGAAACCAGCAAAGGACAGTAAGTTTCCCATACTGGCAATAGTAAGACATCATTACAAATGCTAAATCTGAAGATAGAAGGAAAGGAAGCAGTTACTGTTACCCAAAGGGGATAGCTATATGAAAAGGGCTACTATATAGGAACTGAAGCTTTTGGTAAAAGAAACAGCCCATATTGCCAAGAAGGGAACAGAGGTAATAAATACCCTAACCTTACTGTCCTTCAGCCTCCTAGTACTTTTGCTCTATACTCATGACTCATCTTCACACAAACTAACCAGAAACCAATGAGCTAAGGAGTCTTTACATGCAATCTATAGAAGTCAGTATGCTGGGGACAGAGCAGGATGAAGAAGAGTGAGGATTGACCCAGAGTGGCCAATAAAAATAGCTAGCATGGATAAATTATTCCAAGAGTAAAGCGTTAATAAAGATTTTGGAGAAACATTTTGTTTTACGCAGACATAAACCAATAGCACATTTTCCTAGGTAATAACTAAACTTTCTTAATTACTATCTAACAAATCATCTCTATGCTTTTCCTCATGGACCATTTTTCAAATTCTGGTTTTATGATGAGCTGGTAAAGAGAGCCAAGGTAAGACCAAACTTTTGCTAGAGTTTCAGCTTCTAGTGGGAATGTTTTGGCAAAATTGGTGGGATGTTGGCTGGCAGGGGAACAATCCTTTGGCCCATGAGTAGATCATCAAAGCATTTGTTTCTTTAATAAAACATCAAAGGCTACTGCATGCTGTAGGGTATTTGTGAGACCGAAATTAAGGTGAACTTCAAGTGCTTCACAGCAGAAAACAAGAGAGGAGTTATTTTGTGAATCTTTTGAGTTCTTTCTGGTAAGAATTTTCCCCTTATTTTCTAAATATTCATTTATGGGTTTTTCTACAATGCAGAAAGATATATTTTAAGGTCTGAAGTTGAGATTTTCTTTTATGTTACTTGGAAAAGATTTGCTGGATATTGAATCAGAATCTCAGCAGTACCTGCCCAATGTCTGTGGTAAGTCAGCCTCACAGGTAGTAAGAGGAGGAAGATACAGTATCTTTCTACTTCCTGTTAAAATTGGGGCCTAGGCTCTCATCCATCATGGAGTTGATTGAAAGGAAGAGGACAGTTTAACAAGGATGGAAACTGTTGCTAAGTTAACAGCTTCCTTAGGCTCCAGTTCCAGCTTAAGACAGTGTCTATGCCAGGTATTAACACAACTACGCAACCCAAATTCATGGTATATAATAGAAGGAGAATGAAGAAACTGAACCTTCTAGGTTTTGGTCCAGAATGTATTATTTATGCAACTCTGAGAAAATTGCTGAATCTCTTAAAACTTTTGTTTCATCACCTATTCAGTAAGAACCTATTGTTGCTTAATTTGCTTTCTGTAAATAATTATTGAAACAATATATGTATATATATATTATTGTTATATATATATATTATTGATATATATATATATATATATATATATATATATATAAACACATCAGAGGGTAGGCAGTTCAAATGAATGTAACTTGGGAATTCTGGGAAGATGGTGACTTGAATGTTTTTAGGATGCCCTCTCCTGCTTATCCCAACCTAATTAACAATCATCTTTTCTGAGCTGAGTGGCTGTTAGGGTCAGTAGGAAGGCCAGGCATGAAGTTATGTGGGTGTCTTCAGGTTCAAAAGAAGAGAAGAGAAGGGAAGAAAAAAGAGAAGGCTGAGCATGGTAGTTCACGCCTGTAATCCCAGCACTTTGGGAGGCCAAGGTGGGTGGATCACGAGGTCAGGAGTTCGAGACCAGCCTGGCCAACATGGTGAAACCCCATCTCTACTAAAATTACAAAAATTAACCAGGCATGTTGGTGGGTGCCTGTAATCTCAGCTACTCGGGAGGCTGAGGCAGGAGAATCACTTGAACCTGGGAGGAGGAGGTTGCAGTAAGCCAAGATCTCGCCATTGTACTCCAGCGTGGGCAACAAAAGTAAAACCAAAAAAGAAAAAAAAAAAGAAAAGGGAAAAAGTATAATAAGCAGGTTATTGTAGGTGGAAATTTAACAATTGTCTCTACTTACAGAGAACATACCAGAGAAAGTTACAGAATTAAGACTCTAAGGAAAGACAGCAAATATAAAAAATATCAATGAGGAGCCAGTCAGGCCAGTACTAAAGTTGATGTAGGAGCCTTCCAGGATAGGGTTATCTAAATCAGAGAGATGAATAAAAACATTATTTTCTGAACAGAAGTCACTGATTTCATGTATCTTACTGTGGGTGACTACATATTTCAAAATCTAGGGGAGTATATATGAAGAACAAATATATGCTCCAGAAAACTAAGGGAAACTGAAAAGGACAAAGGCATTGAGTTCCAGCAAACAAATATGACTTCTAGATACGTTTGAGGAGGAGTGGATCTAACTAAACAAGCAGATTAAACTGTGAAAACTTAAGTCAGACCTCTCTGAAAGGAACCGGAAAATAGACTCTACTGTTGCCAAAAGAAGTACAGCAGAAACAAAGGCTGCTCAAGGCACATCACAGTAGCTGAGGTAGGCAACTGAAGAGTCTTTAGGGGTTCACGCCAGATGTATTATCCCTCAGTAGGTGCCTAAAATACAGATTTTAGGAGCAGCTGCAGCTTCAGTTCAAGAAGCTGTGAAGGGTGATTTTCCAGCTGAAACAAATGAAAGATGATTGTAAGGTTCCCTAAAGAGCTGGTTTCACAGGCCTAAAAATTCCAAATTAAATGGCAGTGTCAGTAGGAACTTTAGCAACCAAGTGAAAATCCTTGCTCACAGGGGAAGGAAGAAGCTCTGTGTACTAGGCAAGATGGGCTAGATTGTGCTGTGCCAACATTTGGTGCCCAAAAAAAAGGCTTATTTTGTACTAATATATCATGGAAGAGGGAGGGCAATTGTTCTACACTGACTTTTACAGATCCTGAAACAAGAGGACACAGTTGTTAGTTTCTCTTTTCTTTTTTTCTCTCTCCCTTCCTCTCTCTTTCTTTTTTTTCTCTTTCTCTCACTCTGTCACCCAAACTGGAGTGATGTGGTATGATCTGAGACCACAGGAATGCACCATCATGTCCAACTAATTTTTCTTTTTAAAAAAAATGTTTGGGGCAACCCGCTTGGGTCCTCTTCGATGCTGTGGAAGCTTTGTTCTTTCTCTCTTCACAATAAACCTTGCTACTGCTCAAAAAAAAAAAAAATGTTTGGTAGAGACAGGGTCTCATTATGTTGCCCAGGCTGGTCTTGAATTCCTGGGCTCAAGCAATCCTCCTGCCTCGGCCTCCCAAAGCACTGGAATTACAGATATGAGACACTGAGCCCGGCCCTAGAGTTTCTCTTAGTGAGTTTACATTGCTTCAGGCTGGGAATGATTTACATTATTTTATACTGCCCACTGGCCAAATCTAGTCACATGGTTCTCCTTAACTGGAAAGCAACTGGAAAATGTTATTACGTATGTGCCCAGGAAGGAGAGGAAAGTCCAGTCTAGGTGAATACTAGTAATGTTTGGCATACCATATTGCTAGGGTCATCCCACACTCAAAGTAGCACGGGTGAGCCAGGATCATAGAACCCAAAATGAAATAAAAATGAAGGTGTGAATTTTATGGATAAAAATTTAGAAAAAAAAACTATCAATAATAAACCACGGTGATGAAGGCTACTATCATTGCAAATCATCAAATGCCACCCTCTGAGAAAAGAAAAATTATGAATAGGTGGATTCCCTACTACCAACAACCACATGGTATATACATTCTACCAAACTAATTTCTTGACCAATTTGAATTTATAGGTCATGAACTTCATACAATTATCATAGATGACAAGTGTCATGGAGGGGAGGAAATCAAGAATAATCTGTGTTTTCCCCTTTCTCACTCAGTAATGAATCACTCTTACAGCCTTTGTCAACATAAAGTACAGGGCTCCAAAAATTTAACTGTCTAGACTGAAGACTGGTTTATTTAAAAATTTTTATTGCTGTGGAATTACTGGCATTATTATTCAAAAAACTCTGGGTTCTTTAACAAGTAAGACTATTAAATATTTTAAATTGTACTAACTCAGTTTGCAGTTGCTAAAATAGTCATAAATTTTTTAGTAGTGCTCATTTCATATTGCAGCTTTTGAAAAAATGAAGTCTACCAAGTTATAAAGAACATTTTTGGCCATGATTGAGAATAAAGAATTAGGTAGAATATTATTTTTTTAAGACTTTCTTTTTTTCAAAACATTATAGCAGGTTATTTTTCAACTATCAATTATTAACATTTCTAAACTATAAGAGATTATGATAATGAACAGCATATACCCACTCTTATATCCATTCATACACCCATTCAACACTCATTCATACCCACTCACACAGCCATTCAACACTTGTTAACGCTTTGTGCTCTTGCTCTCCTCTTGCTCATTTGCTATCTGTCTTCTGTCTCCACCTTTCAAACTCCTTCCTGACCATTTCAATAAATGTTGCAGAAATCTTGATAATTAACTAATATAAATTTTTCGTGAATGAAGACATACTCCTGAAAATCAAATAAAATTATTATACCTGGAGAAATTGAAAATAATCTGTTATCAGTTCCTTCAAGCTAGAATCCAGTCAAGTTTCCAGTTTGCATTTGATTGAAGTCTCTTTTAATCTAAGACAATTGTCTTTCTTCTTTCCCTTATTTTTTCTTTTCCTTTTTTTTTTTTTTTTTTTTTTGAGGCAGGGTCTCACTTTGCCACCTAAGCTGGACCTCATAGGTTCAAATGATCCTCCTGCCTCAGCCTCCCATATAGCTGGGACCACAGACACATGCTGTGCCCAGATAATTTGTTTTATTTTTTTGTGGAGACAAGAGTTTCGCTTTGTTGCCCAGGCTGGCCAGAACTCCTGGGCTCCAGTGATCCTCCCACCTCAGCTTCCCAAAGTTCTGGGATTACAGGCATGAGCCACTCTGCCAGGCTTATCATTTTTTTTTTTAAATAGCACTCACTTTTAAAGAAATAAGACCAGTTTTGTTTTATTTTGATATTTCGTTGTTTCCTTAAGGGTCATTACATCTCTTTATATATTTCTTTTAAAATGCAAGTTAGATATAATAGCTTGATTATACTCAGGTTAACTATTTCTTTTGCCAGGAATAGTTTTAAGAGGTGTTTGTTTTATGATACATTACATGAAGCAGGATATATAGTTAAATAATTTTACAATTAGTGATGGTAAATTGGGTCATTTGTTTAAGGTGTTTTCTGCCAAACTTCTCTATTGTACAAATAAAAGTTTCACTTTGTAATTGTGGAGTGATTTGTGTGGTGATATTTTGGCAGTGTACAAATATTTTGTCCACATAATTTTTGCATCCTTTTATCATCCAGTGATGACCTTTGCCCCACACAATTATTTTACTTGATGTCAAAAATGGTGGTTTAAAAAATCTGTTATACATTATTCATTAGCTGTCATACTTTTCTTTAACAAAAGTTTCCTTTTCAGCTGTTAATGAGCTGCATTTTCTCATGAAAAAGCAGGGCAAATAATACTTTGTCTTCTTTATTTAGAGAAAGAAATTCATGTGACAGTCACCTTTGAGGATAGAATATATATGTCTTTGCTCTTCCTTTCTCTTGCTATTTCCCCAAGAACTTTTTATTTACTCAGTTCTCCTTGTCTTTCTATTCTGTAAACTGTTTATTTCTATTTTGTTACTAATATGTTTTTATAATGCTTAATTTTATTTTGTTCTTTTTAAATATTTACTTTCACTTTCTTGTTTTTACTGATATAATGTTTCAAGGTTATGCAGTTTTATCGGAACATTTCTTTTGCTAAATCATGTTTATTCCAGAATATACCATTTTTATTAACATTACTTTATACAATTTCTTAAATATTCCCTTGTATTATATGTTAATTTCTAAAGGGAAGAGACTTCTGTTTAATTTTCCTGTGAATTTTTGTTTAATTGGAATCAGATAATTTTATTTATATCATTTTTTCTTGATACAATGTATTGATATTTTGTTTATGGTATTAAGTGGTAAATTTTTATGACTGTTATCACTATACTTTGAAAGCAGGTATATTTTCTATTTATTGGAGGTACACCTTTTGATAAATATTCTACCTTAGATTTTCCTTACTATGTTTCCTTAAGATCCTCTATATCCGTACTTAATTTTGTTCCTTTGACTTAGTTGAAAGGATAAAATTCTGTTAAAATCCCCTTACATTAATATATTTTTATTTTTTCTTTCACATTCTATAATTTATTCTATATGAAGGTTGTTACAGTGTTATTTAGTGCTTGAATATTCATAGCTATTTTATCTATACCTTCATTGAGAATTGTGGTCTTGAACATTAGAACATGTATATTTGATATTATTTAGTGTTTTTTGGTTTGTAATCTATGTTATTAAATATCAAGGTAGATTTTAATGCTTCTATTTAAATGGCATACATTTGCACATCTTTTTTATCTTATCTTTTTAAAATAACTTTACCTCTTGTACATAACTAGGCTTGTACTTTGTTTTATAAGCCAATCAGAAACTCACTTTCTAACATATGTGTGTGTGTGTGTGTGTGTGTGTAGATAGATACATAGATAGATAGATATAATCAATCAGTCATTTTGGGAATCTCAATTTAGTCATATAACTTTATGATACACTTACTGTGTACTGTGTTATAATTACTGTGTATCTTTGTCAATGTAGTCTGTTTCACTACTACTGTCCATTGGCTGATTTTCTCTCTGTCTTTTTCTTTCTTTCACTATTTTTTAATTCACCTTTAGCTTACTTCAGCTTCTATTATTTGATTTGTCTGTTATAAATTATATCACTAGACTCTCACCTTTCCCTGTGAAAACTTCCAGACTCTTATTATACTTTCTTGTTTTCATCTCCAATTTCTACCAAGTGTCATTTCTAATTTGTCAGAGCATTAAGTTTTATGTATATTGTCCCACAGTTATCCTCATTTTTTTGACAAATAGATTCAATTCTTTAGATATATTTGAATATATTAATCTATAAATAATAATTTGTATACAAATAAATACAGTCAATTGTTAAAATAATTTTATTAATTTTTCTTAAAAAAACTCTTGATTGAATGAAGCTTATTTTTAGTAGGTTCCAAGAAAGGCTTGTTGGAATACTTTTTTTCATAAATTTTCTGCATTAGTGCATATTTAAATCTGGTTGATTGTAGCCTTAATAAATACTTTATGGATACCTGGCTGAATATAAAGCAATTGTCTCACATTGTTTATCCTTGGCATTCTTAAACGTGTTTGTTTCTTTGATGTTCTCTTGTTCTGTGTGTTGACATTAAAATGTCTGAGGCCAAATCAAATTTCTTTTGTTTTATTTTGTTTTCTCATTTTTTAATGTCATTTTTTTTGACTACATGCACATATGAGAGTTATTTTTATTTTCCTTTTTCATTGAATTGAAGCTTTCCTGACATATGTCGTAGTTAAATGTCTTGAGAAATTTTTCCTGCTACATGACTGGATTATTAACTATGTAGATAAGAAAATTCTTTTATCTCAAGAATGTTTTCTCAAATTAGAGTTTCAAATACCAGTTCAATTTATTGCTTTGTTTTTCCACTTCACAAGTTTCAATTATATACGTATTGCTTATCCATTGCCTCTTTTCTATGTGTGATCCTTTTTCATCAGCACTTTCTACCTTCATCTTTATTTTTGTTTCATTTTAACCATCCCATTCCCAAACCATATGCCCTTCTTTGTACACTTGGTCATGGCTTTTCTTTCATTTGGTGTCATGTAATCTGTATTTTTTAGAAGATTCTGGAATATTCTTCAAGGTCTTTTTTGAGTAATATGGGATTCCATTTCAGATTTCTGTTACTTGTCAATTTTTATTCTAATTTTTTAATCTGTGATTTAAATTTTCTTATTTCAGAATTCATTAAATGTAAAATTGCTTGATTATATTTACTTTATATCAGAGTGCTGTGTAACATTACCTTCTACTCTGTAGTTGGTTGTGTGTGAGCTTTTACAAAACTCCTGAAGCATTTTACCCTCTCTCTTTTTTTTCTTGTAATCTAGTAACATTGCAGAGATTTTAGAATCTTTTTACTTTTCTTCATTTATTTTAGATTTTTTTCTGAACGAATAACGTCAGACAAATAACATTTGTAGTTTTCTCTATATACTTTTTAGGCTGTGTGAATGGGAGATAAAAATTCTGTTTCATTGTATTTTCTTATCTGTACAGTTCTGAAGAGGAGGTTTGCATAAATTAGCATTTAAATATGGTCCTAGAGAGTATTTTCATGTATGCAATGTAGTGATTTTACTTTGAATAGGGTGGATAGAAAAGACCTGTCTGCTAAGGTATCTATTGGAGAAAGAAACTAAATGAAATAAAACCATAAGTCCTTTGGTATCTGGGAGAACATTTTAGACAGAAGAAACCATAACTCCAAAAACTCTGAAGTATAATCATGCTTGATATATCAATGTGAGAAATGTAATCATCTAGTGTAGCTATAGCAGAGAGAGCAAAAAGTTAAAGCAAGATCATTTAAGGTCTTAATGAAGATTAAAAAATACAATGTATTCTGGACTCAATGGAGTATATGATCAAAATTAAATTTTTAAATATTCACTCTAGATTATTTTTGGAGAATACAGTTAGTGGCATAAGCGTGGACGTTAGAAGATCAGTTACAATGGACATTTCAGTAGTCCTAACCTGATGATGGCAAAGTGGTCTAAGGAAGCGGAAGAGGAAGTGATGACAGAGTAGAGCAGAGCAGGTTTAAGCGCAGTAACTATTAGTTTGGTTTTATTGTTTTAAGTCTAAACATTCAAACGGAGATGTTAGGAAGTTGAATTCTGAGGTCCAGGAGAAAGATCAAGAATAGAGAAAAAAATTTGATAGTTTTCCTGGGTAGACACTGGAGGCAAAATGACTGACTTAATACTTATCCTAAATAAAGTAACATTATTCCTACTTTTTAAGTATTTGGACCCCCAAATTCCTTTTGGAGAATACTCTTTCAGGGAAGGGATTGTTTCATTTGGTTTTGTGTGTCCACATTCTAAATATTGCCAATTTCTATTGAATATATGTAGAAATTATAAATGCATAGAAGAATTTTGCATCTATAAAGCCAGGGATTAAACCTGAATAAGCCCTTTAATATTCAGATGTCATGAGGGGTGCAAAGATGAATCAAAATCAGATCCTGATTTTAAGATGTTTAGGTAATTCCACCATTTATTTTATCAGGGGTGGAATACCATTTCATGGTTACATAATGAGATGATTAAGGTATTAATTAAGCAGAAACAGTAGTATTCTTTTACCACACATAGAGAGGTTTATATGTCTTTTAATTTTTTGGTCATAAATTAGAAATTCAACTTTATGAATCTTAGAGGGTTTTATTAATTAACACAGTTGAAGTAAGTAAAGCAATATGCCAACATCATGTGATTGGACTATGCATTTATGAAAGCTTATGTATTTCAAGACTCTCCTGGCTTTGTAATTATTTTCTGGTCACCTCTATTTTACCGCAATATTCTTTCCACCATCATGACAACCCCTATCCATTAATAAGCAGTATAGCATTATGGTTAAAAGAATAAGCTTTGAATAACTACTTAGTTTCACACCTTTGGACTCATTAAATATAGCTTGTTCATTTACAACATGAGTATAATTATAGTAATTACATTATAATGTTGGTGAGAAAATAAAGGAGAAAATACATGTAAAACATAGTGTCATGTACTTGATATCCAGTATATATGTAGTTATTTTCAACAGTATTGAGCTACCTTTTTCTTTGTAAATATTTCATTTTACCAATATAGCTGCTTATTTTCTCTTTTACATAGCTCAAATTACTCTCTCCCTTAATAATTCATTAAAAATATAGCAATTCTTGGTTTGGGTTGCAAGTAACTGAGTAGCTTCCATTAATAAGGAAAATTTATTGGAAGAATATCAAGTAGTTCACAAGATTGACATAAATGTTTCCAAACCAGGTTTGAAAACAGACATGAATCAAGGAAGGATAGGCTATTGAAAAGTCAGCCAAAAGGTCACAAAAAGTTTAATTAAGCATGCCATCACCAAATATGTATTACTGTAAGATTGCATCATTTTACTATTTTTCCATAATTCAGAGTCCTTGAGGGAAAGTCTAAGTGGCCGGGTCATCTGTCTGTGTTCTACATCACTGGGTCTCAAAGTTGGCTGAATATTGGAATCACATGGATAGGGCATTGTGTTAAAATACTGATGTTTAGGTCTAATTTGCAGAGCTTCTAATTTAATTGGTGTGAAGTGCAACCTAAGCAAAAGAAATTTTTTGAAGCTCTTGAGATAATTCTGATGTGCAGCAAAATTTGATATTTACTCTTCCAGATGGTTAGAGTCCAGTTGCTGAAGAAACAGAGGAAATATTCAAATAACTCCTACTTATATATTAGTTAATTGATTAATAAATTATCATTTTTCAAATATAATTCATACTCCTTTTAGAAAGTTAAAAAAATAAGCATCTTATGAAAGTTACCCATAATCTCCTATCCAAGGATAACTTCTATAAATGTTTTCATTTATCTCCCTGGATATTCTACTATGTGTGTACACACACATCTCGTGCACACATACATGATTGATTTCATATATTTATACATACCTTGTTCCATAATAGTTGAAGTTTCATGGCTGCTATGTCTCTAGAAGAGATTTTTTTTTTTCATTGTTGAGTTGTGCCTTTTAAAGGCCTCCAACGGTTAAGGATTAATTCAGCTGATGAACTGTGGATATTGGTAAACTGACATTTCAAAGGGCAGTGACATTCAGCTATGCTTTAAAACTCACTATCTTAGTGAATTAATATTTAGGTGTGTAAAAAATCAGTTTCCCTTATGATCAGCCACATCAGACCTTATGGATTTTTCTCATTTGCCTCTTTCAGGATCTTTTTCCTTTCATTCTAGACTTTTTTGCTTAAGTGCATTTTTTTCTTTTTTTTTTTTAACTTTTTAAAATGAGAAATGAAAGAGATTTAAAAATTGGTGCTTTATTAAATTTGTAATTGACTCTATAAATAAAACAAGTAGGTACTTTATAATTAAAGTGTTTTATAATTTATAAAAACTTAAATTATATATTTTAAAAAATTATTTGTGTATAAGCAGCCCTAGATGGAATAATATTTCTCACCCATCCTCAATGCATAGCCAGGATGTTAAATTCACAATCAGTATTCAACTAATTTAGGTTTTCCACATTTGGATAACTTAAATATATTTAAAGCCCTCACTATACTCTTAACTCCACAGAGAGCCCTTGTTCTTGAGATGTTTGTCATGAGACTCTAGAAACATTTTGAATTGTTTGTGCAGTAACTCTATATTTTATGAAGTAAAAATCTATAAATGGTGAGAGTGAGGAAGGAAAATATGTATTCAAAATCTAAGTTAATGCAAGTACAGGCTATTCCTTTGTTTTTTGTTTTTTTTTTGAGATGGAGTCTCACTCTGTCTCCCAGGCTGGAGTGCAGTGGCGCCATCTCTGCTCACTGCAAGCTCCGCCTCCTGGGTTCACGCCATTCTCCTGCCTCAGCCTCCCAAGTAGCTGGGACTACAGGTGCCCGCCACTACGCCCAGCTAATTTTTTGTATTTTTAGTAGAGACGGAGTTTCACCATGTTAGCTAGGATGGTCTCGATCTCCTGACCTCGTGATCCGCCTCGGCCTCCCAATGTGCTGGGATTACAAGCGTGAGCCACTGAGCCTGGCCCAGGCTATTCCAATTTATGCTGGGGGAGACATAATATACAACAGGAAGCTAAGGCACATTTTGGACCACCTCTCTCAACTCCTCACTTGATAGATAAGGAAATTAAAATTCAACAGGATAAACTGCACATCTCTTATTACATATATTGTTAATAATAAAACAGAACTACAATCTCAGTTTCCTAATTTCTGATTGAATAACAATTCCAATGTACTACAGTGGCAACTCTAATTATATTATCACAGATCCGTATTCTATTTGCAACACTGGAAAATTTGGACTGACAAACCAGTTGTACTCATTAATTTAACACTAAACTATCACCTGATTGATTTGAAATTCCAGCAAAGAAGACAGAAGGAGGGGGAAGGAAGCATGTTATGGTGATTCAGTATATTGGTGAATAAGCAGTTACCTATACATAGTCTACGCAGCTTTTCTGAGATACCTTATTAGCTGAATATTCGATGATGAAAAAATTGCAATATTCTCGGTACATATGAAAATCAGCAGTATGAATAATGAAGTGGCAACAAAGCAGCATTCTTAGGGAACCTGTTAACTGGGGGGAGATTTGGCGGTTGTTACCTAGTGGCTAGTACTCTAAGACAACTCTTAGCATAGTGTGCAGCGGATTCTGGGTTAAGCCAGAGAACCAGGTTAAACTGACTTACCAATTCAGAGACATCAAAACTGAGTCTTCATGGATAACCTCTGTTCCAAAAATGTAAATGCTATCTGCCTCAAAGTTTTTTCAAATTTTATTTTCTCCAAAGTGTTATAAAATTTTTATCATTGAAATTAATTTTTCAAAGCCCCCAAATTCAAACTTTGTTTATTAAACCATAACTTTTTTTGAAACAAATGCTATGACTACAAAACAACACTATAATATTCATTATGGTTGGACAGAAAATATAAGCTAGCCAGTGATTCATTGCGGATTGAATAAATTAAAATATTCAGTCCCCAAAATAATAAAAGATAAACTAAAGTGTCTAAGAAAGAACAGAAATATGTTAACACCAGTTCTATATAGTACTGAAATACATGAATACAAAGTATTAACTCTGGTTGAATATCTGGATCCTGGACCTGTTCTATGACAAACCTTTGTATGACTGAGAGAACCGAACATTTTTCATGCAGCTGTTTTAGCATATTTTGTTGTGTCTTCTAGAAGAACTGCACTGCAGCTTCCTTTTTTCTCTTAATTTTACCATAGACCAAAAAGATAATTTATATTAATCAAAAGTGTTTTCTTTGGGGGTCACTGCCATTTTTTAAACTGTGACATAAACACTCTCAAGAATTGATCAACACTTGTGGCAAATCTATAGTCTGTACTCATTTGGCATTAGTTGGTGGGGGTAGTCTCAATGGAGATACTGGGCTATGTGTCTTGATTTAAGAGAACCAAGGAGACAAAATCCAGTTTTCGCATTTGACAGGTGACTAAAATGAGTCTCAGTGATAGTAAGTAACCTGCCCAAAGTCCCATTGTTAAATGTCGCACCAAGTCTTGGTTTGGTTTGAGGCCTATGGCTTCCTTGCTAGAAACAGCATCTTCGTTTAAAATACAGTATCAGTATCTATATGGTGATTTCTAATTCACAAATATTTTCTAATTCATTTCTCTTTCTTTGCATAATTCACTGTCACTATAGCCATCCATGTTAATATTGAATTTTTTTTTTTTCATTTTTATGGTGTGCTTTAGGAAAGCCCAAAACTTTTCAGGCTTAAATATCTAAAGTAATCTTATAAACAAACCATTCCTTAGAATTGCTTGAAGAACTCTCCACTTGTATCAGTAATTAGAGTTTCTAAAAAATGAACAGCATTTCCTCACCTAAAACATTGTGTTTTATCATGAAGTGTTGCTTGCCTGCCTGTTTCACAGCGTTTATTAGTCTGGTTTTCTCTAAGATCTTTGTTAACTGTGGCTGTCAGTAAGTTATCACAGTCACTGACAAAAAACAGTCATTTCAGCATTTCATTTTTTAAAGAATAAATTTGGAGGACATAGGAAACAGACCTTTAGTGCTTTGGAATTCCAGAATCATGTTCTTTTGCCCCTTTTTGCAGTAAAAATAATCTTTCCCTGTTGCATCCGAATATTTCTTGGTGGGTTTGCCAATCTCCACATGTATCATCCCTTCTCGCCATTGTGATTTGCTTACTACGGGCACATGACCAAAACCAAGCTAATAGAGTCCTCCTTTGGAATTTTTTTCCAAGTTCCTTTTCTTCATTGGAAATGAAGTTGTAAGGATATGGCCTCTTAGTAAATAAAACCACTATCCAGGGAGTAACCAAGAGGGTTACTTACATGCGAAAGAGGGGCATGCTGGATCCAATTTTAATTACAGTAGTCCCTAAAGCTGCATTGATTCTTCCTATGATATTACTAAACCACATCTGGTTTTCAAAAAACTAACTTATATATTTTAAAATATTAGTTTATTCATTTATTCATTGATCAAGTGCTGTTCTGTGTGTAAGAGGTTTATTGAATAAGGTGCACTTGATAAGAGAAATTTGCGTTAATGTTCATATTCTACTTTCTCACCATTAAACTTACTCTATAGACTCACTCTTCTCTACATCTAAATAAAAATGTGGGCAGATCCAAAAGCCTTTTCAGTATCTCTTAGATAATAAAGTGTCCAATCTAATCTCACTTAATTTAAAATGTAGAGTTTCCCTTTTCCCTCCATAGTTTAGCCTGGCTCAGCTTTGGAAGCCTGAAATACTGTGGAGAGTAATCAGTTTTTTTCTATGCCTCATTTCTTACTGTGCAACTTTCTCACAAGTATTTCTGACACCTTCCCTGTTGGGATAGGAAAAAAACAATAATTAGAGGGAAAAAACATGGTTTTACCTGGCCATGAGGTTGAAATCTGATATTGGTATCCTTTAAATGTGAAAACAAGTCTGTCAGTACTTTTTTTTTCTTGAATTGCTTACATGGATTTTTTTCTAAAATTCTCCTTAGAATTTAGGAAACTCCAAGTGCTTACCTCATCATAGATTATGCTTCCTCAGGCACCTGATTTTGACTCTCTCATCAGCCAGTGGGCTTCTCATAGCATGATACCCACCGTGATTGCACATAAGCACAAGATCTTACCCCTCCCATAGTTAACCCCTCCCATGAGTGACCTACTAGAATATTAAGTCACGTTAAAGACAAATGAGTTAAGAAAGCAAAGAGCCACCAAACTTGTCATTTAAAGTAAGTGCACACATACGTTGAGGTCCTTTTGCCTCTCTAGGGCATTGTCTTGAGAGAGGTTCCTTAAGACAATTCAGCGATTCACTTCCACAAAGATCTCATTTGTTTATTCCTCTGAATACACAAACAGAGACACACACACACCAGCTTTTTGTACACAGAGATATGCAGTTCCCTTGTAATGCACTTACCTCTCTTTGCCATACTTGCCAACAGAGACAGCCCTAGTTGCAACCTCTGTATTAGTCAGTGTTCTCTAGAGGGACAGAACTAACGGGATAGATGTGTATATAAAGGGGAGTTTATTAAGGACTATTGACAACCACAAGGTGAGGTCCCACAGTAGGCTGTCTGCAAGCTGAAGAGCAAGGAAGCCAGTCTGAGTACCAAAGCTGAAGAACTTGGAGTTTGGTGTTCGAGGGCAGGAGGCATCCAGCATGGGAGAAAGATGCAGTCTGGGAGGCTAAGCCAGTTTAGTCTTTTCACGTTCTTCTGCCTGCTTTTATTCTGGCTGCACTGACAGCTGGGTGTGCCCACCCAGACTGAAGGTGGGTCTGCCTTTCCCAGTCCACCAACTCAAATGTTAATCCCCTTTGGTAACACCCTCACAGACACACACCAGGAACAATACTTTGCATCCTTCAACCCAATGAAGTTGACACTCAGTATTGACCATCAACCTCTCATTTTTAGATAATTTCAAGGAATTTTAGGTGACAGCACTACGTTCCCTAAATTCCAAGGAGCTGATTTGCCAGTGGTCCTCTTGGAATCTTTTGAGTCACATTATTGATTAAGGAGGAAAGAAATGTCAGAGCATTCCAACAATTCCCTAAAATAATTCTCTTGACTCTTCATCTTTTTTATACCCATGATATGATTAACGGCCTAAGGCTTACATGGGTAATCTCCAGCTTGGCTTTAGAAGACAGACTGCTTAACATATTTTATACTGTTTTCCACCTTCAGACACTCTGCCCAAACTCTGACACCACACAAAGTATTGCATTTAACCTTTGTTTTACTAGCAAGAAAATAATTTGAATATCATTTGTTCAGGCGTTCATTTATTTATTGATTATCTATGTGACAGACACATACTAGGACCTTAAACAGTTTTAGAGAGTGTGGTACTGTTTTAATCCCTGGGATGATAGAGGGCTTTGCCACTTCAAAGAGAATAAGAATTTAAGAGTACTGTTATTTTACGTGTTACTCAAATTATATTTCTTTGTTCACTCTTAAATAATGTATGGCCGAAACAGGTAGACAACCTGGAAGTATGATTTGAAAGACAAAGCCATGCAGAAATGGGTAGTTAGAAGCCCCTGAGGTCAAATTTGGCTATAGTCTAGTGTTCTTCACCATGCAAACTGCTTAATTTTTGTTTGACTGTCTTTAGATGGGATATATAATCCCCAATTGCATAGTTTCCAAAAATATTATAGTATTCACAAATTTTGTTTCCTTCCTGGCCAAATAAGCCTTGGATTTTTTTTTAAATCTTTGGGCAAACGCTTTACATATAAAAAGAAAACTCACACCATCACATCTTCATCGTTTCCTGAAGACCCTGCCTCTAACTTGAAGAGATTTCTCAATTTTGTAGCTATACAAACATTTGTGCTTAGACATAATTTACTTGATATTTTTCATCACCCCTCTAAAATGACATAGAGACAGTCAGTGAAATCTGAAAATTCCTGGGGATTACCATTTTAAATAAATAAACTCTTCTGAAAAGAGCTGAAATGGCATCAGTGTTGGAATAATGTGCAACTCACTTTAACAATTCAAGAACCAAAGGTCATCATTTTTCCAGTTTTTCTCCAAATAAACCTGAGCTCTAGAAGATAAATATATGCCATTTGAAAACGAAAATAAAGACTATTGGTTATTCTGTGTGTTTTGAGCAGGGTTGCCATTCTTCCTTTTCTATCATGGACTTTATACTTTTGTTCAAGCACCAGTCACAAGCTAAAGTAGAAGAGAATTATGAAGGTACTTTAATGTAACTACCTGCAAAGCATACCATGTGAGGGTACACAGAACATAACCTGATGGAACCAGCTATATTATGTCACCTTGGTGGGTATGAGCACAAGGTCTTACTAAGGTTAACCCTTCCCATGAGTGACCGACTAGAATATTAAGTCACTGTATTAGTCTGTTCTCACACTGCTAATACAAATATACCTGAGACTGGGTAATTTATAAAGAAAAGAGATTTAATTGACTCACAGTTCAACATGGCTGGGGAGGCCTCACAATCATGGCTGAAGGTGAAGTGAATGAGGAGCAAAGTCACATCTTACATATGCTGGCAGGCAAGACAGCATGTGCAATGTGCAGTGGAACTTTTTTTTTTTTTTTTTTTTTTTGAGACAGAATCTGGCTCTGTCACCCAGGCTGGAGTGCAGTTGTGTGATCTCAGCTCACTGCAACCTCTCCCTCCAGGGTTCAAGCGATTCTCATGCCTCAACCTCTCAAGTAGCTGGAACTACAGGCACACAGCACCACGCCAGGCTAATTTTCATACTTTTAGTAGAGACAGGGTTTCACCATGTTGGCCAGGCTTGTCTCAAACTCCTGACATCAGGTGACCTGCCCGCCTGAGCCTCCCATAGTGCTGAGTTTACAGGTGTGAGCCACTGTGCCCAGCCAGTAACTCCCCTTTATAAAATTATCAGATCTTGTGAGATTTATTCACTATCACGAGAACAGTACTGAAAAACCCACCCCCATGATTCAATTACCTCCCACCAGGCCCCTCCCATGACACATGGGATTTATTACAATTCAAGGTGAGATGTGAGTGGGAACCCAGAGCCAAACCATATCAATCACGTTAAAGACAAATGAGGTGAGAAAACAAAGAGTCACTAAATTTGTCACTTAAAAACTAAGTTATGTTTGTAAATTTTTGCTTAATTTATAAAAAGACAGGAACATTTGCTAAACATTTTAAATAATAGGAAAGGGATTAAAATGAAAGTAATATCCCTGTCCTGCATTAGACCTCCCCTACCATTTCTCAGAGGTAACTGCCACTAACGATTACTTATCCATTTCTGGTATATTATTCCAACAATCTTTAGCATTTATCAGAATGTTATAATTTTTAATTATAAAAATTTATGT
This sequence comes from Nomascus leucogenys, assembly GCF_006542625.1. NCBI lineage: Eukaryota > Metazoa > Chordata > Mammalia > Primates > Hylobatidae > Nomascus > Nomascus leucogenys. The sequence continues at coordinate 89,905,879 of NC_044395.1, read as the reverse complement.
TTTAATTAAATGATATAAAAATGTACATGATATAATTTTTAATTTTCTTTTTATTTTTGCTTAATAATAGATCTTAGTAATCTTTTCAAATCAGCCTAAGCAATTTGAACTCATTATTTGAATGGACCATAAAATAATAGCTAACCAGGAAATCATTTCTACATATCAGACTTTTTGTAAAATGCTTTACATATATTAACTTAATCCTCAAAGCAGCCATATGATGTATGAACAATTATATCCCAGCTGAAATAAATGAAAGAAAAGTAGCAAGCAGAGGTAAAGTAACATGTTTAAGGTTATATCACACAGGTAGCTGACCTTCAAAGCCAGGGAGCCTGGCTCTTACACTATCTTTAGTAATAGTCTTTTATTATTGATCCCATTAATGGACCATCAGTTTGGGGTGTGTGCATGTGAGAAAGAGAGAGAGTACAAGCTTGAATTTCAGTATTACAAACAATGTACTCATGAGCCCTGTGGTATATCTATTGGATTAAATTTCAACCATTGGAATTGCTGGATCAAATGTGTATGCATTATATATACAGCATATGTGTGAGTACATATATATGTACATATATATGTATGTATGCTATGTGTATATATATGTATATACATATATGTGTACATATATACATACACATGCTATGTGTGTATATATACAAACATATGCTATATATAAATTTATATATGTATATATAAATTATATGTGTAACTTGATTACATATGTATAACTTATTAAATATATCACAATTCCTATGTGTACACACACACATACATATATATGTACACACACAAAAAAATGTATCCCAAATATCATACCATTGTACCAATTAACACTCCTGCTGGGAACTTTTGCCATTATCAACGGCTTTTAAACACAATTTTGAAATGTTTCTAATCTGACAAATAATAAATTATATGTTTTCTATTTATTTCTATTTAATTTCAAGCAAGATTGTGCATCCATAGAGTATATGTGATATGATGAGAGGAGCCAAGTGATACCCAACTGTATTACAGCACATAACCACACTTAGCAAAGCTAACTGAGCTCCTGAAATCAATGCATGATGCATAAAAAGCTTGGAGGTTATTTCATAGATGTCTAGCGCTGTTTCTCTTTGTTTGCTAAGTAAAGATTTTTTTAGAAAAACTACCTACAAGAAAATATAATTCATTTACTTAAAAGCAAGATTTTCAATTAAATTTTTAGCCTAGGCCTCTTTGGCTACTAAGGACTGCTTACGTTCTGCCTGCTTCTCTCTCCTGCTCTGATTCCAGAGCACATGCATGTTGTGTCTGCTCCCCTGCAATGTAACACCATGACATATTGCACCTAAAAGGATTTAACAAATGTAATTTCATTAGAACAAAGACCACTTCTCCAGATGGTTCAAATCAACCATGGGCACTTGGAAAGCAGATAGGAATAAAGACCTGAACTTCTGAAGAAGTAAACTGCTAATACTTTCTTAGGTCCAATCTGATGTTGTGAGCAACAGAAGCAGTTGGCAATCAGAGTGAGTTAGGACAAAAGTCTAGATCAAACTGATGCTTCCCAAGATTCCCAAGGCATATCTGACCTAGGACAACTGTTCTATACTGGAAATTTGAAATATGAATTGCTGGATCAAAGGCATATGCATTGTATGTGTGTGTGTGTGTGCCTGTGCACACGCACATGCTACATACACAAAAATTATATATGTAACTTAATTACATATGTATAACTTAATTACATATAATTATATATACACATAAAATTTATATACATATATATACACACATACATACATCACACATATATATATATATATATATATATATATATATATATATATAAAATGTGGTGTTTCCAATTGGAAAAGTAGATCTTAAATAACTTTCTAATTGCTTGCATTTAACAGAGAGATGGCCACATTTGGGTAGAAGTAGCCTGCATTGAGATCCATTTTTTTCTAAGAATTCCAGTGTTTGTATATTCTAATACTTATGCCTCTGGCTAATGGCCTTGTGGTTGCTATCTACTTAATAAATCCATGGCTGCTTTCTTCTTACAGTAATTGGCTTCTTGTTTTAAACTTCAAGTTTTATTTCAGCCTCTCACCATTTCATGAACAAATAATAGATGACAAGGATTTACATAACTAAGAAATGATTTTGAGTTTCAAACTATTAAGCCTTCCAACCATGCCTGGTGTAGGAAAGATTGACTAATAATCCTTGCTGTGCTGCTGGTGGAATTACTGAATAATTCAAATAAGAGATTATTTAAAGTAATGTTGCTGAAAAGAGGAGGCTGGGTAAGTGACTTGTTGATTTATTAGCCTGTAGTTTCTTATTGCTGCATATGAAAATAGTGAAGCAAGAAAAATGTCATTTTCTGATCTCTGTAGGGGATTCTCCTTTTTAGGAGATATCACCTGAAGGCGTTAACAGCCAGAGCATTTTGTCTTGTTATGTTGTTAGATTATTTCAATAGTTTTTCATTGTAAAAGATAATTTCATTGTTAAAGAAGCAAGTAATCACTAAAGATTTCTTAAACAGAGGAACTGCATAAAAGTTTATGGAATTTGTCCCTTCACAAACTCCAATAAGCCTCATTGTCCCATTTGCTGCTCCCAAGTTCTCTGTAAAGCTACCATCCTTTCCCTAATAATAATAATTACCCTCTTTACACACAATGTGTTTTTGCCATTTTTAAAGAACATTCATGTGCATTATCCTGATCAGTGTGCCTAACTCTTCAAAACAGGGATCTAAAGCTCCATGTTCTACATACTTTTACAAAGCAAAGTTCTGAAATATTCATCACTTTGCTGTGAGTCAGTCAAAATAGAATCTTTACTCTTCACATGATAGTGAGTAAAACTGTTAAGCGACATGCAGAGTGGGCTGTATTTATTATGAAAGGTCTTACTATAACAGGGCTCCCTTTATATGACAAGTCAGGTCATAGCAAAACACTGTTAAATGTTGGGGTAATGATAGATTTTAAAAATATTTATTGAGCCGATTCCTTGCACCAGGTAGTGTACTGGGAACTTTGAAAACATTGTTTTATTAACACTCTCAAAAACCAAATGAGGAAGATCCTATTATCATCTTTGATTTTTAGTGAGAAAAGTGAGTCAAAAAATTAAATATCATCTTCAGTTAGAGGTGACTGAAGTATCCTGGAAATAAAAAAATGAGATTTTCTTCGGCTATTTATACTGTACTATCAACTCACAATGAATGAGAGCTGAGAGATAAGAATATTTTGTAAAGGGAGAGTTGTTCCTGGCGAGCAAGAATTGACTACTCTGATGGAAAACATCAATATTTCCGAAGGAAAAAGAGGTCAATCTGCCAGGAGGTTGATAATAAAAGTTTAGACATAGAAGCAAACAAATGGAATGTCCGTTCAACGAACATTCTAAGGAAAGAGAAAATTAAACAATGAAATTTAAATGCAGCAGTCTTGTTAACGAGGGCACCCGTGTTGTAGAGGTGGATTTATTAAACTTTATAAACCTGATGGTAATTAAAATTCTCACCTAGTGTTCCTTGTTCAGATTCCACATAGAATCCTAATTATGGTTTGGTTTCCCATGACATCTACCAACAGAGATAAAATAATAAGGGCTCATGTTTTAAATGAATGACAATTATGTTTTAAGTAGAAAATTAATTGATCGGCATTCTGATTTTATACTTCAGTGTCATAAGTTTGTTAATGCCAATGTTTTCCTGAAAATTTTATTTGCTCACTCAAGTTAGTTTTTTGATCTTGTATACTTGAGGGGTAAGCATTGAGCACTGAAGAGTTCACAAAGGTATTAAATTAATTACTACACAATAAAATTTCCACAAACAATAAGGAGAAAACTTCCTAAAATCATGTGCCTTTTTTTAGCCTCTTATAAATAATGATATGTGAGCAACCAATATATTTCTGGCATTGTGCCAGATTCATCTAAGATTCATGTGAATGCTAGTTGAAATATGTTACAATGTACATTTTAGAAATAAGGAAATTGAACATCAAATATACAGAGGTTTAATTTCTTGTGGTTGAATGTATATCGGACTGGGTGCCTCAGTAGCATACCTCAAATCAATTATATTTCAATCATAACTCTGTAGTGTCCTTGAATTCTGCCCTTTCAAACCACTGCATGCATCCTCACATCCACAAGTCTCGCATCAACTTTCTTTAGTGACCTACAACAGAAATTTGGTTATCGTTATCCTTACCATGCCTGAAGCTCCCTTGCCAGACTTAGGAATGTTTAGAGAGTAGACAAGAAATCCTAATCTCGGGGCACTTGGAGAGGAAAGGACATCTAAACTGAATAAGAGGCCTATCATAAAACTTGAAGATTCATCTGGAAGGTAGATACTTCTGGCATAAGAATGGTTAATGAATGAGTGACCAAAAAGAGGAAATAGCTCAGAAAATATAAGAGTGAGAGAGTGTGTGTGTGTAGAGAGAGAGAGTAACTTTAAAAACATTATTTTTCTTACACATCCTGTTTTATAATTCTCAATCCTGGGCCTGTATATTACCAAAATTTTAGTTGCTTATTGAAATTAGCTACTAAAATTTCCTTAAGGAGAGAAAGAGAGGCTGAATGATTCACTCACAAAACAATTGCCGCTGTGACTGAGTCATTCTGATGCGGTGTTTTGCCATCCTCAGTTACCACTCAATTTTTCTAGAAAAAAAAAAACCTATATTCAGTGACCAGCAATAACTAGGCAACAAATTGGATCTCATTGGTCAATAAAACTCACAAATCAGCCAGTATATGGCAGTGGTTGTGCTTAAAAACCAAATAAACTGGTGATTTATCTAGGTATTTTTCCTCTTTTAGTTACTCCTGACATATATACACACACACACACACACACACACACACACACGCACACACACATATGTGTATATATACATATGTATGTATATATACATATATATTTATTATGTAAATAAATACGCATAATAAGAAAAGAGAAGGAGATAGTATGTGGCTAATTGCTACTTCTATATTTATATCATGGAGCTTAGTTTTTGAGTAAATAAGTCTAAAGAATTAAATTTTCATACTAAACTCTGGAAAGAGATAAACATTTGCTACTGAATTTTAATAACCTTTAGATAAAATTGCTGCAAAATAACAGATACATTTTCATTTGCAATGGATATTGGCCTTGGCTGTTTATCAGTAAAGGACTTGCTGGTGAGAAGTCATGTATTCAATTTATTCAACAATTGGTTATTTAGTGCCTAGCCTGTATCAAAGGCCAGAGCATGGCATTAGGGATATGTCATAAGTCTCCACCACCAAGATACCTGGACCTAGGCAGGGATACAAGTGGAAGAATGAACAATTAAAATTCAATGGGATGAGTTCTGCTTCTATTTCAGATCCTAGTTCTACCACTCCTAATCTGTGCAACTTTAGGAAAATTGCTAACCTCTCTCACTCTCAATTTATCTCTATGTTTATGACAATTAGAGACAGTGTTAAGAGGAACGGGTTGAACAGTGACTCCCAAAAAGATATGTCCACGTTTTAACCTCCAGTACCTGTGAATGTTACCTTACTTAGAAAAAGGATCTTTACAGATTTAATTAAGTAAAGAAATTGAGATCATCTGGATTATTGCAGTGCGTTCTAAATCTGGTGACAATTGCTCTTACAAGAAACACGACAAAGTGGCAGATGAGGATAAATAGGCCAGTGCAGTGGCTCACACCTGTAATCCCAGCACTTTGGGAGGCCGAGACGGGTGGATCACTTGAGGTCAGGAGTTCGAGACCAGCCTGGCCAACATAAGGAAACCTTGTCTGTACTAAAAATGCAAAAAATTACCTGGGCGTGGTGGTGCACAACTGTGATCCCAGATACTCAGGAGGCTGAGCAGGAGAACTGCTTGAATTTAGGAGGTGGAGATTGCAGTGAGCCGAGATCATGCCACTGCACTGAAGCCCTGGGCGACAGAGCAAGACTGTCCAAACAATCAAACAGGGTAAGTGACCATGGAAGCAAAGATTGAAAACATGTGGCCACAAACCTAAGGAAATTTGCAACTACCAGAAGCTGGACAAGGAAAGGAACAGAATCTTCCGTATATCCTCAGGAGGAAGTGTAACCCTGCTGATACCTTGATTTTGAACTTTTGGCCACCAGAACTGTGAGTGAATACATTTCTGTTGTTTTATGCAACGAAGTTTTGTGGTTATTTGTTACAGCAGGCCTAGGAAACTAATACTGTTAGAAAAGTCCCCTACACATTATCTGATGCTTGGTAAGCATTTAACAAATCATATATAGGGTGATTAGGATGATGATTAAGTTGATCATGGTACTTTTTTAAAAAAATCAACAGATAAAAAATATTTATTCAACATGTACAGTCCTATAGAAGACCTGTTTTTAGATTTTGACAGGCTTAGGTACATTTTAAAAATATTTACATTAACATGCTTTCCAAATCCATTGGCGATTTCATCTAGGACATTTTTTATCTATATATTCACACACAGATTTACCTATTAAATAGGTTTTATTTTGCTTTTAGAGTAAAAAGTGAGAGAGAGACAGAAGACAGATGAGAGAATTAAATAATTATTTAGTAATTATGCATACATTACAAAAAGTCACTTTGAATGTCAATACCTGGCACACTGATGTAGGCAAGGACAAGAATAACATTGGCAAGTACAACTCACTGACTCAGAGGGTAAGAACTGATTAGTATAGAGTGAAGAAGAGATGGTTATAAATACAATTAACATTGTTTTCCATGGCCTCATGGAAATTCTTCAAAGTTGCAACTCATTCAACTTCCAGTTGCTGATAAGACCAGAGCATGACATGCTATCAAGGCCACTGATATCTCATGTTAGACCAGAGGCACTTTTTTGTATATCTCTCAAAATTTATGGGTATGAGATTTCAAAGATTGGCCCTAAACCTTGACATTCAAACCTGAAAGTTTACATGATTACAATATTTGGTGAAAATAATATTTGCTAGCAAGGAAATTGAAGTGAAGTTTTTGACTGTTTTTTAAATTAAAATGTTTTGATGTTTTTGTGTGACACATTATGAGTATGCTAGTTACACTTACAACAAGTGATGCAGGTGTTTTTGAAGAACAATTGTTATTTTGCCATGGAAATTCCTTAATGAAGAAATTGCTTTCTTGAAATTAGAGACAGGATTATCTATAAGCAAAAATCAGATAGTAATATCTACCTTAAATACATATTAGGAATCCTATAACTTTTCAGAACCTTTGCCCAAATAATAACACTTTCACAGAATTCATTTCAAGGACACAAAGTCTAACAGCTTTAGACCCCAAGATTTCTATTACAATAGGGGGAAAGCTTTGACCCACTCACTGTTTAACACTAGGCTAATGGTTATACAGTGACACTCAAGTTTGTGATTATATTTGAGAAACGTGGGAAAAGAATTTTAAAAAGGAAGTGTTATCAGAAATCAATTTGAATGAGTCACTGAGGATGGAGCTGGAAAATAACTCATTCTGTGGGGAAAACAAAGCAAATATCTCAAGCCTGCATCATGTAATAAAGCCTTAGAACCAAAGAGAAGGTTAATTCTAAATCTGTCATTGGAGAATACGCTGAAGTCTATTCACATGGGCTTTTGTGTGTATTTCCAGGATGAAGATCATTAGTTAAATTAAAGCTGATACACTTCTCTGTTATCAGAGCATAACCAACAGTACTTCAGTGTATCACAAGAAAGGTATTCCTTTCCACTGTGCTGTAGATTGCTGCACTAGTCTAGTATCCATGGATGCTTTTGGGAATTTATGACGGATTCTAGTAGGCTACTGTGCACCTAGAAAGTACTCCTAAAAAGTTACATACTTTTGCAATAAAATATGTAACCATTTAAAATAATTGTCAGAAGATCTTCTAATATAAATGAAAAAGCTTTCTGCAATCATGTATTTAAACAGTATCTCTAGGTATATCTTTCTGTTTATTGTTGATGCAGGCTAAAACACTAAATAGATTTTAAGCAAATCTAGAGGTAAAAGATGAACCATATGGAGCACATAAAATTAATTTTGAATTGCTATGTTTAGCTCCTCAATTACTTTCTTATTTTGTATGGTTTTATCACACCAATTTTTAACTATCTTAATTAATAAAGTTCAGGAATTTACTTAATGTAATTATTTTAATTAATATATTTGAGACAGTATCTCACTATGTTGCCTAGGCTGTTCTCAAACTCCTGGGCTTAAGCAATCTTCCTGCCTCAGCCTCCTGAATAGCAGGGATTACAGGTATATAACATTATGTCAGCTTATTTTATTTTGATGGAAATTTTTGGTAGGAGCTGAAAATTCCAAATGTTAATTTTTTTTAAGATTTTAATTATTCAAAAAATCGTCATTTTGTGACTATGTACTGTTCTAGGTGCTATGGCTACAACAATAAATAATATTTTAATATATTAGGTAGTAATAAATATTTTGATTGAAAAAAGGTAATAGGGAATGATAGGTATGGTCAGAAAAATCATGTCTAAAAATAACAAAATGATTATTAATTTTATTTTCATCTGTAGCTCAGTATATTTAAATACATTATGCCAAATAGCCATCCTGACAGTAGATAAATTTGGTTTTATAGCATCTCTTAGCTCTTAATTCTATCAGCTGAAGAAATAAAAAATTTGAGAAAATTTGAACTAGAGAAATACTGCATATATGTGTGTCTGTTTTAATATGTATTTGAGTATCTATGTAACAAACCAGCCAGCCAGCCATTCTAAAAGCAACAAATATCTACGCTAAAGCTTATATTCAAGAGCTAAAAAAAGTCTTAAATTTCCTGAATTTAATGCAAAAAGAGATGGCTGCTTAAATATTCATTAGGAAAAAAAGACCTTAGGACACATGCAAGTGATTTACAATAAAACCAATGTTTGGCAACCATTCTGAAAAACTTCACTCATTAAGCATTTGTTTATGTCCAACAGGAAGAATGTTTGCACACCCAACGAGGTGTCAGTCATCTCCCAGGAGGTAATAAAAGGACCCTAGGGTGAGTGGTGTGAGGAAGGCAATCATGCACACCTTTTCCCAACAGCCAATTCTTCCAATCAGGTTTTTTGTTTTGTTTTTGGAAAGCCAGTTTTTGAACGCTTACTAGTATACTATTGCCTACTGTTGCAAATTGAGAGAGGCAGAAGCTTTTACTGGAATTGAATCCAAACTCTAGAATGAGGTACATGTGACTTCAGATCTGAGAAAACATTACATATATATTGAAATGTCATGGACAGAGAAGGCAAATAGTGGTTTCAAGAAAACCTCAATTCAAATGTGCTAAGGAATGTAACTTTGAATCAATGTCTGAATTATTCCACTATTATCAATACCTGAAAAAGGATTGAAGCCTAAAAAGCCATTAAAGCCTTGGTATCCAATTGGTAAGGGTTGGTCTTATAATGTTTACTAATTCCACCCAAATGCTACAACTGACAAAGCCACAAAAAATCTTAATGAGGATAGTACATTAAAGAGATGGTAGGCTACAAATGCACTAAAATGAGGAACAATAGTAGGCAGGAATAAGCATTCATCATTTACATTCCTCTTCACTTTCAATTACCTACTGTTACTTATGAGTGTCATATTTGCCATTACTAGTGATAAGTCACGTTTTCCATTCCAGATTGCAAGCATAGATTTGTAATTGAGCTGTTTTTCATGAGAGAACTGTACGTATTGTGCTCCAGGGCGACTGACAGCAAGGATTAAATCACAAGGTTATGAAAGAATAATAATGATGGTATAAAACAAGATTAGTTACAAAGCAGAAAAATTGTAAAGTTCTGAATTAGCTATTAAAAATAAAAATTATTGCTAATCCAACTATTTGTATTTATTAAGTGTTTCAGATGGCTAATGATTTTCATAAGAAATATTGGATGATACATCTAATTTTAGGTGAAAATAAAAAGATTACAAATTTTATATACATGATAATCACATCTTAAATAAAATTACATTTAAAAAGTGCCAAAAAATTAAAATTTGTTACGTGCAAAAACTTCTGCTCCTGGCTATGATGCAGTCAATGTTACTAGATTAGTCTTCCTGCCATAATCAACTATAAACTTGAACAGACTGTGTATGGTGCCCGTTGTCAGGCAGTGGAAAACTGGCAACATGAGGCTATAATTTCTAAGAAAAGTGAAATGCTCAAGATAACCCCTACGTTTGCCTTGACCTGAGGGATGTTTCATAATTCCAGTGCAGCAATTCAAGCAACACTGAAATTCAGAGCTCCAGAAGGCAGAGATTAGAGTTCAGAGAAGAGCTAAAACAACTGGATTTAGGTAGGTAAAGCACAATAAAGGAAAGATATATGCAGACGCAGCTCCAGAATTCAGTGTGGGGATTCTCTACAAGTCCTTGGCTGAGGACTGGACTTCTCATACCTAGGAGACTACCAGAGACTTATCAGAGAGCAACTACTATATGATTGTAATTGGAATAAAAATACTAAATGCTGAGTAGCCTTTATACCCATGGGGATTGGGGTCCAGCCAGAGGAAAGAAACCTTAAGTCCTTATTAATATCTTTAGCATCCCATTCCAGTTGAGACATAAAACCAGTAAGCTTTATGAATAAGGATTATGCCCTAGAGTGACATAAATTCTATTACTCCCCCGTGACTAAGACTAAAACTAATCTCTGAGAAGACACACATGGGAACACAGAGTTTGAAGGGTAAATCTTAATAAATTAAGGAAGCATGGTAAGCATCTTGGGTTTCACCAAGATTATTCAAGTTCAAGGTAAATATTTAGCAATTTCACTACTTACTAGAACAAAAGCCAATACTCTTCAGAGAAAGACAACAGAATTTCTGGTCTCTGCAGTAATTCATGATGTTCAATATAGAATGAGTAATAATGAATAACATAATGAAACAGAAAAATACAACCAATAGTTTTTAAAAATGACAATTCGTAGAAACATAAAGAAACTAACCCCATAATGGCATGAAATTGGTTACAGTAGACAAGGACTTTCGAAAGAGTGATGATTAAGTATGTTAAAAAATGAAAATATGTTTAAAGAATTGAAAGAAAACCTGATCTTAATAAGTAACCAGATAGGAATACCAACAGAAAATGAATACAGTGAAAAATAATTACATGAAAATTCTAGAATGTAAAAATACTATAAGTGAAACTAAAAAAAAATTACTGGATGTGCTTCACTTCACATGGCACATGGCAGAAGAAAGAGAAAATGAATGTGAAGCTATATAAAGAAAAAATAGCCCTCTAAAGACAAAGGAGTACCAACAATCTCTGAACTAATATCAAATGGTCCAACGTAAATTCCATTTGAGTCTAGAAAGACAAGAAAGTGACAATTGGGCAGAAAAAAATTTAGAAAAAAAAATGAGGTCAAATATTTCCCAAATGTGACAAAAAACATTGATTTAGAGATTCAAGAAATCAACTCCAATCAAAATAAGGACAAAGATAACCACACGAAAGCAAATTACACTCTAATTTCTGTAAGCTAAAGTAAAGATTAAATATTGAAATCAATCAGAAGAGAACAACAACACATTGCCTGCGGAAAATAGCAACATGAATGACATCTAACATCTTACTGGGGGAAAACATAGATGAAATGTCAGGAGACAATGAAGTAATATTTTTAAAGTGCTGAAAGAAAAAAGTTGTTCATCAATGCAGGATTTATTACTCAACAATTAAAAAAAAGATAAGAGAATTAGAGAAAGAGTTTCAACAGACAACCAAAAAAACCAATACATATGAATAATGAACACAAGAATATTTATGGTCAAAGTCATTAACTTTCAAAGGAAACAATTAGAATTGGTTTATGTTGTTGCTATTGTTTTAGGCTATCAGATGGACAAAATATGCAATATTAAAAGATTGATAATCCTTAATATTGGCGAGAGTTTAGGAAAATGAACACTTTCTTATAGAGATGGTATTATCTAACATTAATGTTTATGTAATTTCCAGAGGACATTTGACCTACATTTTAAAAGTCTTAAAATATTTTAGAAATTTTGGTTAAGGTTCTCCAATTCAGTTAGATTTTTGCTAAATAAATTGTACATATGAATAAACAGATTCATAGTGGTAATGTTTAGAACAAAAGAAAATATTGAAAATATTTAAATGTCTCAGAAGCAGATCTAATAGAGTGTACACTAAAATGCAATCTAGTAAAATGTTAGAAATGTTTCTATGTTTAATTGAATCAAAAAGCAAATCAAGCCTGGGCATGGTGGCTCACACCTGTAATTCCAACACTTTTGAACAAGTAGGCAGGAAGTTGGCTTAAGCCTAGGGAAACAGTGATAACTTGTCTTACAAAAAAATCAAAAAATTATCTTGGCATGGTAGCACATGCCTGTAGTCTCAATTACCTGGGAAGGGAGGCTGAGATGGGAGGATCACTTGAGCCCAGGAGGCTGAAGCTGCAGTGAGCCCAGATTGTGCTACTGCACTCCAGCCTGGACAACAAAGTAAGACCCTGTCTCAAAAAACAAAACAAAAAACTAAATCAGCAATATGTACAGTATTGTCTTATTTTGCTTGTTAATGTCTATATAAATTCAGCAAATATAACTAAATATAAATAGGAATGTTTGTCTTTAGTGAGAAAAAAAATCAGTTAATATCTTTCCACTTCACAAAAATTTGTAATCAAAGTTTAGTGTTGCCTTTTTGTTATATAATTTTTTGTTCTATTTTCAACATTCAATTTTGTTCTATTTTTTGTTCAAGGTTATATAATTTCTTGTTCTATTTTCTTAGTTTTCTATGTCTTCTAAATTCACCACAATGAATATGTACATGTTTTTTTTAATTAGAAAATACAGGCTGGGTGCAGTAGCTGACACCTGCAATCTCAGTAATTTGGGAGGCCAAGGCGGGAGGATCACTTGAGGCTAGGAGTTCTAGGGCAGACTGGGCAACATAGGGAGACTCCATCTCTGAAAAATAAAATTAACCAGATGGCCAGATGTGGTGGCCCATGCCTCTAGTCTCAAGTCTTCAGAAGGCTGAGGCAGGAGGATCAGTTGAGCTCAGGAGTTCAAAGCTGCAGTGAGCTGTGATCACACCACTTCCTATCCACTGTGGGTAACAGAGCGAGACCCTTTCTGTGAAAACAAAGAAAATATAAAGTTTGTTAAAAAGTAAAGCCATTTCATATCTTTCCTCTTATTTTCATCAAAATGAGTAAACAATTTGCCTATAACTATCTGTAGGTATATTGGCTTGGGATTGGAAGCTTCTGTGAGGTTTCAACTGTGTGTCTAGGATCATTGTGTCTATGTGTCTATGATCAGTGCCCAGAACACTAGCAAATGGACGTAAAGATAACTTAAACATAACTTACATTCCTTTAGCTAAGGCTTTCTCTAGATTTATGAAATAAAAGGAGCATAAAGTATCCAGTTTGGCTGTTTTGCCTACTTTGAAAGTAGATAATGCTCCCCATGGCCAAGTTAACACAGAATTCTCCACTGTGATATATTCTATGGGTAAAACGGATGAAGCAACTTTCAACTGTCTGTTCAATCCAAATGAAACAGGGTATATATTTTAAGACCTTTATGTTAAGGTTTGTCTAATTGGAGCTTCAAGGGACAGATACTGTAGTTCCTTTAATTTGCAAATCTGAAGGAAAATATCTGAATATTGTGGTTCCTTTTATTTGAGAATCTGAAGGAAAGAAAATGTAATCACCATTATGGTAAACACTGTTATGGTTACACTATGTAGTTTTAAAAAATGTTTGCTATAACCTTGTTAGAGAGGTATCATTTTTATTTTAAAAATAGGAAAATATAATAATAGATTATTTGACTAAGTCAAGTCATACTTCCAGGAACTGAAAAAAAATGAAATTGACAATAGTTTTTTTTCTTTTTAATTTAAACATCACTGATCTTTTTTTTTCCTTAGGGAAAGACTAGAAAAATGATTAGTCTGAGGCCGGGCGCAGTGGCTCACGCTTGTAATCCCAGCACTTTGGGAGGCCGAGGCGGGCGGATCACGAGGTCAGGAGATCGAGACCACGGTGAAACCCCGTCTCTACTAAAAATACAAAAAAATTAGCCAGGCGTGGTGGTGGGCGCCTGTAGTCCCAGCTACTCGGAGAGGCTGAGGCAGGAGAATGGTGTGAACCCGGGAGGAGGAGCTTGCAGTGAGCGGAGATCGCGCCACTGCACTCCAGCCTGGGTGACAGAGCGAAACTCCGTCTCAAAAAAAAAAAAAGAAAAATGATTAGTCTGATTATAATTGTCTACCTTTTTTGAAATGGGTAAACAGTCTACCTGATTGAGTGACATAAAAATAGCTCTTCATCTTTTTTTTTTTTTTTTTTTTTTTTTAAATTTCCTTCATTGTTCCATAAAGCAAGAGGATCAAGTTCTCTTAGAACTTATCTGAAACTCCTTCTGTTTTGGGAGAACTCAGTCACCTAGGGCATAAGAATCTAAAGAGGAAATTGTTTTCAAAATGCAGAAGAAAAGGTCACCTTTCTTTTAAAACTATTTCTAGAAGATCTGGAAAATTGACTGAATGAGTTTCTAAACATGTTTAAAAGAATAGGGAGAATAAGAAACTTCCTTTACCCAGCAATAGTCAATGTTCTGTCTTTAGGTTAACCAAAGGCATTGTAGCATATGGAAAGAGCAACTATATCAAACTTAGAAGCTGGCTCAAAGTGAGTCTATTACTTTCCTAGTTTTACAATCTGTACATTTTATTATACTTGTAATCTTTAGTTCCAATATATGTAAGATAGAAACAATAATGTATACTTAAGAGATATATAACAAGATGCATGTGAAAACATCTTCATTCTATATTAGATGCTTGATAAATGCTTTTTATAATAATCTGAGAGGATAAACCCTTCTGTTCTATAAGATTGTGATTGAAGAAAAGACTGTTGTCAGAGACTAAATTTAGTTTTAAACAGAGAGAGAGAAGTTGTTTATATGTCTAACAGACAGATACCTCATTTATATGTTGAACAAGCTGGCTCCACCAATCAGAATAACTGTATTATGCCACGGTAACAATCCCCTCCACCAAATTTCAGTGGCTTTTACCGGCAAAGGTTTATTTATTGCACGTGTTTTATGTATGTCATGATTCTGCTGGAGCATTTGCTCTGTATTTCCTTGAGGGCTGTTGGAGCAACCACTGTTTTCAATGTTGCTGGTGACCATGGCAATAGAAAGGACACAGTACAGAAAAATGGATGTTAAAATATGAAGCTGGAAATAATAGACACTGGGGACTCCAAAAGAGGGGAGCTTGAAAAGGGGATGAGGGTTAAATAATTTTCTATTGTATACAATGTGTTCCCTACTTGGATGATGGAAACCCAAACCTCACCATTATGCAATGTGTATCCATGTAACAAACAAACAAACGTGGACTCCCTGAACCTAAAATTAAAAAAAAAATTAAATATTTTGATTCTAAAGACACAAATCACTTTTGCTTACATTTCTTCAGCTAAAGCATATTATGTAACCACATTCAGCCTTTATGGGGTATAGAAATTCTACATTCAGAAAGCAGGAAGCCAAGGAATATAATTAATGACTGGCTTTGTTTTTTTTATTTTATTGTAGTAAATAGTACTATGTTTGACCTTTTTCTGAAATTCATACCACCCATAAATTATCATTTGTCGGGTGTCTATCACTAAAGTTTATTTTTGCAAGCCACTTTATTGAGGTAATGATTGACATATAAAAATTGTGTGTATTTAATGTATACAACATGATGAGTTTGGAGATACATATAAACCTGTGAAACCATTTCCACTATTAAATCTATAAACATATCTGTCACCTCTCAAAGTTTCCTCCTGCCCCCTTTATTATTTATTTATCTTTATTTAGTTTTTATGGTAAGAAAACTTTACAATCTACCTTCTTAGCAAATATTAAGTATAAAATACAGTATTGTTAGCTATAGGTACTATGTTGTATAGTGGGACTCTAAGACTTACTTATCTTGCATAGCTGAAATCCTTTTTGTACACTTTGACCATCACCTCCCCATTTCTTCTACCCCCCAGCTACTGGCAATCACTATTCTACTCTCTGCTTCTATAGGTTTGACTATTTTAATTTCTACACATAAGTGACATCATACAGTATTTGTTTATGTCTTCGTATATGGAGTCTGGTAGGATTGGTTTCCAACTCTATAGGCCTCATTTAACTTAGTCACCCTGTGAGGGTCTTATCTCCAAGTACAATCACAGGGATTAGGGCACACTCATATGACCTCATTTAACCTTAGTTACCTCTTTAAAGGCCCCATCCCCACATACAGTTATATTCTGAGGTATTCATTGATAGGGTTTCAACATATAATTTGGGATGGGCCCACAAGTCATAAACAACATCTTTTAAAGCCCATAAACACCATCTTTTCAATATTTTCTATGTTAATAAATTCAGCTTTGTATTTCTGTCTTTAAACCCCACTCAGCAAAACATAAACCCCTGCAGTTAACCAAATGTAACATCTTAATTAAGTTATAAGAATCTATACATAGTTACTCCAAGGCGAAGTTAAAACAAACAAACAACCTGGTATAGAGTCCACACATTTTTTTTTCTTTATTTTTTTGAGGTGGAGTCTTGCTCTGTCGCCCATGCTAGAGTGCAGTGGCGTGATCTTGGTTTACTGCAAACTCCGCCTCCTGGGATCAAGCGATTCCCCTGCCTCAGCCTCCCAAGTAGCTGGGATTACTTGACAAACACTATGCCTGGCTAATTTTTGCATTTTTAGTAGAGACAGGGTTTCACCGTGTTGGCCAGGTTGGTCTCAAACACCTGACCTCATGATCTGCCCGCCTCAGCCTCCCAAAGTGCTGGGATTACAGGCATGAGCAGCCACATAGCTTTCTTAGCATGCCCTTTGTATGATCCCAGCCCTAAATCCAAGGGATTTATCAATGATATGCATCCATCTTCCTAAGGGGAATACTACTGCCAAGATTTCTGCTTATTGTTTAAAACGTCTCTGGAAAAAAATATCTACTGTAATTGTAAAATCTAATATAAGTTTTCTCTGTAAGATATAGATATGGAATATATATAGTGTTATATGGGCCTCTTTCAAATTCCCTCCTCTCCAATATCTTTCTCTTTTTCTTTCTACCCCACATTGATTAACTCCTAAGTGCTTTTCATCCTACATTTATATTGTCTATAAAATTTAGCACCCTTTTAAAATCACTACTCGTTCTCATTATGATTCACCTCGACTATTAAAATCACATCCTCTGATTTTTGATCTCTGACTTCCAATGTTTTAACCAGACAAATTATAGTCTATATTGTTATTAAAACACATTTCCTTTAGAAATTAAATATTGTCACTATTCTACACAAAGCCTGTTCTTTATGATAGTTTTTTTAAAAAAGCAATCAAACTTTCCATGACACTGAAATCCTTCCAATAGATCTCAATTTATGTTTTAGTTAATTCTTAATTTAGCCATGATGTTGCACCATTGAAACTTTAAAAAAAAAAAAACTTTCCCAGCCTTATTAAGGCATAACTGACAAAACCTATATATATATATATATTTACTGATCACAACATATTTCGATATATGTATACATTATTAAATCATTAAGCCAAAAGAATTAACATATCCACTACTTCATATATAACTACATTTTTAATTTTAATTTTATTTATAATTGACAAGTAATAATTGTCTGTATTTTGGGGTATAATGTCACGTTTCAATGCATGCATCATGGAATGATCAAATCAATGTAATTAGTATATCTATCACCTCAAATATTTATTATTTGTGGTTAGAATGTTTAAAATGTTCTCCTTTAGCTATGTTGACATATACCATACATTATTATTAACTATAATCACCATGCTGTGCAGCATTTCACCAGAATTATTTATTTTTTTCTATCTAACAGAAACTTTGTATCCTTTGACCAACATCTTTTTTTTCCCCCTGTCTACTCTCTTTCCTACCACCACTCCAGCTCCTGGTAACTACCATTCTACTCTTTATTTCCCTGAGTTTGACTTTGTAAATATCACATATAAGTGACATCATATTCCATTTGTCTCCTTGAGGCTGACTTACTTCGCTTAGCATAATGTCTTCTAGATTTCTCTATATTGTTGCATATGACAGAACTTCCCGCTTTTTTTAAGGCCGAAAAGTATTCCATTATGTATACATACCACATTTTTTATACCCATTCAGCCCCTGATGTGCACTTGGGTTGTCTGTATATATTGGCTCTTGTGAAAAATGCAGAAACATTCATGCAATGGGAATGGAGACATTGCTTTGTCATACTTGTTTCAATTTCTTAAGATATAGACCCAAAAGTGGGATTACTGGATCATGTGTTAATTCTACTTTTAGTTTTTGTGAGGAATCTCGATAGTGTTTCCCAAAATGACTGTACTAATTTACAGTCCCACTAACAACGTACAAAGGCTACATTTCCTCCACATTCTTGCCAACACATGTTATCTTTCATCTTTTTGATAATAGCCATTCTAACAGGTGTGAGGTGACATCTCATTATGGCTTTAATTTGCATTTTTCTGATAGAGATGACAAACATTTCTTCATGTATCAGTTGGCCATTTGCATATCTTTTTAAAAAAAAGTCTATTCAGTTCCTTTGCCAATTTTTAATAGGTTTATTTTCATGTTATTGAGTAGTTTGAGTTCCTTGTATATTTTTTATATCACACCCTTGTCAAACGTGGTTTCTCCAATTCTATGGGTTGTTTTTTCACTCTGTGACTTGTTTCCTTTGCTACTTTTAGTTTGATGTAATCTCATTTGTCTATTTTTGCTTTTGTTATCTGTGTTTTGGGGATCATATCCAAGAAATCACTGCTAAGACTAATGCCATGGAGCACGTTCCCTGTATTTTCTGCTACTAGTTTTACAGTTTCAGGTCTTATGTTTAAGTCTTTGATACATTTTGAGTTAATTCTTGTATAAAGGGTGAAATAAGGGTCCATTTTCATTCTTCTGCATATGAATATCTAGTTTTCCCTCCAGGATTGTTGAAGAGACTGTCCTTTCCCACTTGTGTATCTTGGCACCTTTTTGTCAAAAAATCAGTTGTCTGTAAATATTTGAATTTCTGGACACTCTATTCTGCTCCACCAGTCTGTGTGTCTGTGTTTATGCCAGTACCATACTGTTTTGATTACTATAGCTTTGTAGTATATTTTGAAGTCATGTAATGTGATGCCTCCAAGCGTTGCTCTTTTTGCTTAACATGGCTTTGGCTATTTGGGGTCTTTTGTGGTTCTTACCATTTGAACTTGATTCTGTTTTTAATAACCTATGCCTTCTTTCCCTTATTTCCCTACACATTCTGTTTTTCCTCTCTTCTGTGCCTTTGCTTAAGCCAGTTGTTCTCAAAGTATGGTATAAAGACCACTTAAGTTCCCTAAGATACTCTGCTAGGTTTTCAAGACTAAAACTATGTACACAGTAACATTTAGATGCTACTTGCCTTCTAAAATCTTAATCTCGTATCACTGTATAAAGTGGAGTTTTCCAGAGACTGTAAGATATGTAATATTGCAACACATTGAATGCATAAGATACGAAAACCCAGCCACCTTATTAAGATAGACAGACACAAAAGAGATTTGCAAAAAAAAAAAAAAAAAAAATGTAAACAATGACACATTTTTCACTAAATGCTTTGGTTTTGTAAATTTTTTTAATAAAAATATGTTGTCTATGTCGACATGCATGGGCTTATTACTTTATTTTAGATTAGTAAATGAGTATTTACTAATTTACAGTCCCACCAACAGTGTAAAAGTGTCCCTATTTCTCCACATCCTCTCCAGCACCTGTTATGAAAAAAAATATGTATTTTCTATTCTTTTTCCTTGATGCTAGAATTCTATATGTCCTTTAAGAATCAAATAGAGTATTACTCCTATAAAAATCTTAAAATATCAGTTTTAATTCAAAATATGGAAACATCAATGAGTATAGTGCACATTTTAACAAATCCTTTCTGATGTTAGGTAATTTTCTGAGTGTCAAGGGATTCTAAGACCTAAAAGTTTTAGTACTACTGACTTAATTTGTTCATTTTCATTAAAATACATTTTCTTATGTGGTACGTTTACACCATGGAATACTATGCACCATAAAAAGGAATCAGGTCATGTCCTTTGCTGGGACAGGGATGGAGCTGGAAGCCATTATTCTCAGCAAACTAACACAGGAACAGAAAACCAAACACTGCATGTTCTCACTTATAAGTAGGAGCCGAACAAAGAGAACATGTGAACACAGGGAGGGGAACAACACACACTGAGGCTCATTGAGGGGGCAGGGAGAGAGACAGCATCAGGATTAACAGCTAATGCGTGTGGAGCTTAATGCCCAGGTGATAGGTTGATAGGTGCAGCAAACCACCATGACACATGTTTATTTTTGTAACAAACCTGCATGTCCTGCACCTGTATCCCAGAACTTAAAATAAAATTGCAAAAAAAACATTGTTCTTAATTTTTTAATTTAAAATCTTGATGTTGCATTATTATATACCAAATATATAAATTTTATTTTATTTTATTTTATTTTATTTTTTATTTCCATTTTCAGTAATCTTTATTTCTTTTTTTTGATTAATTGCCTTGGTCAGAACCTCCAGTACAAGCTTTATTAGTAGTAGGGGAGGTATACATCCTTGTTTTTTCCTGACCTGAAAGGGAAAGATTGCAGTCCTTCCTCAGTGAGCATTATGTTGCCTCTGTGTTTTTCGGTAAGTACCTTCTTTTGTGTGAGGAAGTTTCCTTCTGTTCCTAGTTTTTTGTTTGTTTGTTTGTTTGTTTTTCAATTATTATTATTATACTTTAAGTTTTAGGGTACATGTCCACAATGTGCAGGTTTGTTACATACGTATCCATGTGCCATGTTGGTGTGCTGCACCCATTAACTCGTCATTTAGCATTAGGTATATCTCCTAATGCTGTCCCTCCCCACTCCCCGCACCCCACAACAGTCCCCGGAGTGTGATGTTCCCCTTCCCGTGTCCATGTGTTCTCATTGTTCAACTTCCACCTATGAGTGAGAACATGCGGTGTTTGGTTTTTTGTCCTTGCGATAGTTTACTGAGAATGATGCTTTCCACTTTCATCCATGTCCCTACAAAGGACATGAACTCATCATTTTTTATGGCTGCATTATATTCCATAGTGTATATGTGCCACATTTTCTTAATCCAGTCTATCGTTGTTGGACATTTGGGTTGGTTCCAAGTCTTTGCTATTGTGAATAGTGCCGCAATAAACATACGTGTGCATGTGTCTTTATAGCAGCATGATTTATAGTCCTTTGGATATATAGCCAGTAATGGGATGGCTGGGTCAAATGGTATTTCTAGTTCTAGATCCCTGAGGAATCGCCACACTGACTTCCACAATGGTTGAACTAGTTTACAGTCCCACCAACAGTGTAAAAGTGTCCCTATTTCTCCACATCCTCTCCAGCACCTGTTATGAAAAAAAATATGTATTTTCTATTCTTTTTCCTTGATGCTAGAATTCTATATGTCCTTTAGGAATCAAATAGAGTATTACTCCTATAAAAATCTTAGATCCTACTTCAGCACTGTGAAATCATGCTCTCACCATCCACCATGCATTTACGTTGTTATTCAATTTTACTATGCATATAGAGTTATTTCAAAATCGTTAACCCACTTCCCCATGGGAAATGATTTTATGAATTAGAATACAGAGTGTATGTACAGTTCCTTTTACCTTTAGTATTTCAGATTTCACTCATTTTCAAACCTACTCAGGTCAGCACCTTTAATCCCTACTCCTATCATTGAGTTTGCTTTATATAGTTGTAACAGTTAGATTCTTTTTTCACAATCTGCATTTCATCTTGGGATTCTTCATCCTTTTAAATAATTTATTAAGTTGTATACATCTAAATTTAATTTTTGTTCTGTAAAGTTTTATGGGTTTTGAAATATGCATAGTGTCATGTATTTACTATTAAAAGTACCATGCAGAATAGTTTCACTTACACTAAAATCCTTGTGCTTCTACTATTCAACACCCCACACATACTTCAAACTCTTGGCAAGCTCTGATCTATCATCACTGCAATTGTGCCTTTTTCAGAATGTCTTATAAATGGATCAGTAGGTAGATTTTCAGACCAGCTTTTCTCAGTTAACAATATGCATTTAAGATTCTTACATGTGCTTGCATGGCTTGATAGCTCATTCCTTTTTATTGATGAGTAGTATTTCACTGTATGGGACAGTTTTTTTATTCATTCACATATCAAAGGACATCTTGGTTGCTTCCAATTTTTGGCGATTATAAATAAAGTTACTCTAAATATTTCTATGTAGGCTTTTGTGTAGACACAAATTTTAAAATTAGTTGGGTGCATACCTAGGAGCAGGATTGCTGGGTGGTGGTAAGACTATGTTTAGTTTTGTAAGAAACAGCCAAACTGTCTTCCAAAGTGTCTGTACCAGTTGCATTCCTACCAGCAATGAATGAGCGTTCCTATTGCTCCATAGCCTTACCAGCATTTACTTCAGTTATTTAAAAAATATTTTGTCCATTCTAGTTGGTATGTAGTAGTATCTCCATACATTTAAAAACAGGCTTACTTTATATTTATAGAAGAGTCATGGTGCTAATGCTTTAAAAATTATTTGACAATTTTACTTCTAGTATCTCTTTTGTCTAAAACCCCAGTTTTAATTAATAATATGGGAATTAGTCACAATATGGAATTACATGAAATTCTGTAATGCATATGACTTTGTATCTGCATATGTATGTTGATAGGAAGCTGCTATTAATCATATTCAGTTAATTCATGCTAGTAGGCTTACGGATTTAATTAAATATAAACAAGGTAAGTTGATTTTGTTTTATTTTTCTCTGATATCAATTGGAATGGAAGACACTGGATATGAATTCACTAACTTATAAATATTGGTTTATTTTCCTCCATAGTCATAGACAAGTGCATGTCCTATAAAATTATTGATGTTAACGTGCAAAGTTGCTACTGAATCTGAGACAATTAGCAGCTATAGAATAAGTAGAAAACAGTGATATGTGATTTGTGCTGCAATAAGGTCACTTATTTTGACATTCTCTTCAGTTATTATTTCAGATTAATATAACTTGATAACATGCTGTTGGGGGCTTACAGGTTAATCTGAAGTTTGTATAATTTATGGCGAAAAACATCAAAAATATTTTAAGTTCAAAAGGAAAAAACTTTAGGCTGATTGTGGAATTAGAATTAGTAGTTTCAAATAAAGAGTGATTGTAGTCCATATGTTTTTTTTGGTTAAAGGGATAAAACCATATGAGATTTGGGGGAAGCTTTTATTTTTTTATTAATATTTCACTATTCTGAGTTTCATTACTAACATGTCAATAAAGTATTTCTACAATTCTGTTCACTAGAAGAACCTGAGATTTATTTAAGAAAATATGCACAACCACAGGTTGCATTTCTTATAAAAATGCTTTTAAAAATGTTATCAAGTCTTTAGAAATTTGTCCAATCTGATGCTGTGAAAGAGATGATAGGATGATTATATGAGAGAATCACTCAGTATTGGGGCAAAAAGCCCAACATATCCCAGGCCTACCAGCAAAGGCTAGCTCTGTTTTTTCTTGCTTCCAAATCAGAACAAGAAAAGTCTCTTTAAAATTGCTATGAAAATGTGACAAACAATGCACATAAAAATTAAGAATTTATCTTATAAATATTGATTAAAAAATCAAAAATAAAATATTAGCAAGTAGAATTTAGTAACCCATTAAAAAACTAATATGTCCTGGCTAAATGGATTTAATGCCTTGAAGGTCTCAGCATCCCCTTCTTGTTTGGTGACTTGATTACATGCACATAGACTACAACCTGTGTTGCTATAAAGCTGTTGAGCATTAGATTTTACACACCTTGATAACTAAGAGATAGTTCTACCTCCTGATTTATACATTCTGCATCACATATCTGGCTAGAAAGCAAACAGGAGAAAGAATAGTGCAATCTACAAAATTTGGGCTTCGTTGTCATAGAGATAAGCATTTGAATCATGCTGTGCTGCTTATGTTCTTGAAAAAGTTATATAACATCTTGGAGCTTCGTTTTTCTACCTGTAAAACATATATTCCGATATTTGTCAAACTGATTTTTAGTTAAATAAATGGAAGGACTAGCACTTTATAGTCACCTAATAAATAGTCTCCCCATTTCCCCGTTTGGTAATCAATAATCAAATCTCAGGGACTTTACTGTTAGGCCCCTAGTGACTCTTCTGTCTTCCCACAATTATTTAGGATGAGAAAAACAGCAAAAGTAGTATATGAAATAATCACCACCACCTCCCACTCCCAAAAGAAAAAGGCCAAGAAGTCTTTATAGAGGAATTCTGTCACATCTTTCAAGTTCAGACAATATTATCTCTTCAATGATTGCCAGATTGGAGCATGCTCTTGAACATTTTTAAAAAGGGTTATTTTAAAAGTCTCTTTAAAATTGTTATGAAAATATAACACTCAACATAAAAAGAAAATTATGGATTTACTTAAGAATACTGATTTAAAAATAAATATTAGCAAATAGAATTTAGTTACCCATTAAAAATTGATATATCCTAGCTGAATGTATTTAATAACAGGAATGCAGTATTAGGTCAATATTAGGATATGTATTGATATAATACATGAATTAATGTATTAAAACATGTGATCACATGCTTACATGCTGAAAATACGTTTTCAAAATTTTCACACACATTCTTGATTTTAAAAGTCTAAATACCAGAAGGATTTATTGATATTCCCTCAGTATTATAAACTATGTTTATCTCAAAGAAGCACCAGTTTCGGCTGGGTGTGGTGGCTCACGCCTGTAATCCCTGCACTTTGGGAGGCTGATGTGGGTGGATCATGAGGTCAGGAGATCAAGACCAGCCTGGCTGGCCAAGATGGCGAAACCCCGTCTCTACAAAAAATTAAAAAAAAAAAAAATAGCCAGATGTGATGGCGAGCGCCTGTAATCCCAGCTACTTAAGAGGCTGAGGCAGAGAATTGCTTGAATCTGGGAGGCGGAAGTTGCAGTAAGCCGAGATTGCGCCACTGCTCTCCAGCCTGGGAGACAGAGCCAGACTCTGTCTCCAATAATAATAATAATAATAATAATAATAATAATAATAAAGCACCAGTTTCATGCTCAATAGGGAAATACTAAAGTCAGGAATAAGATAAAGATTCCAGCCATCATCCATACTAGGTAACCTTTTGTTATGGTATTAGTCATTAAAAGCAGATAAATATTAGAGGTATAAGAATTGAAAGAAGGCAAAATGATCACTATTTTCAGATGAGAATATTGTATACCTGGAAAATCCAGGAGATTCAACTGGAAAAGAAATGTTATAAATGATAAGAATTCAATAAGGTTGTGAGCACACACTTTCTAAAATATTTCATCCTCTCTTGAATTTTGAAAATTTTTTTGGTTAGATTTCCTTTGGTGCTTTCCAGAGATGTTAAATGCCAGCTACAGCTATAAAGGTATATGTAAAAGCAGATTGAGGTATAGCCCTGGGCTCCCACCTCTTCTCTATGATCATCATTTCCATTCTGAGAGTGTGAATATTTAAACACTAAGAGAGGATGAACATGTTGCCAATATTAACAGTCAACTACTTTGTATGGCTTTACCACACTGGGTTTCAAATGGAAAGTGCACTAACTGAGTACCGTCAAAGGGAAATAAGCACCTAGCTATGAAGGATGCAGGAACCACTAGCTGAAGAAAATGAATCTACTTAATTTGATTTCTTAGTTTCATCTCAAATTCCCTCACATTCTACATGAAATTAAGAGTAGAGAAATTAAGTAAAATGGTTGTGACACTTCCTTCCAAAGAGTTCCCTTAAAAAGACTTCTAGAACAAAATCATTTTTTCAATTATTTGCAGAATGCTTCATAGATCCCGTAATTCTTGCTGAAGTTGCAAAAGCATACACCAAGATATACAGACAAATATCTGGGGTAAAATTATATAAGTAATAATAGGGGTATATATTGCTGCTAATACAAGAAAATGCAATGTTGGTTGTGATAAAATTAGGTACCATGAACAAGAGCTTCCTTATTTTCTCCGTATCAGTCCAAGGAAAATTAGGAAAGCAGACTGGATTAAAAGAACTCTTGCAGAAATTAAAATTTGTACAATTTTAGGGAAAATTAGGGAATTTTATTAAACAGAAATTATTAGGTTGTTTCTCATTCAGAAAGGCATTTAAGAATATATATTAAAGTTACTCAAAAGAACTTAGAAAAGCAACTGAAGTAACACATTCTTTAAGTTAAATATTTTTTAAAGTCTGTTTCAAAAGTAGAGTCACCATCTACTTGAAATATATTATCATTATGCAGGCAAGAATCAATGTGCCTTTCTTCACTGTGAATTTCTAACATTTAAATTTCTAGTTATGAATATGACCTCTTCTACTTTTTAAAAACATGTCACACTCAGAGACAAATCCACGTTCTGGGACGCCTCAAGCATACACAATTTTGAGTTCGTCTTTGAGAAAAGGAGTGCAAAATTACAAACATACAAATGGGTTTGAAATTGAATATTAATGTAAAATAATAAAAGACATTCCAATGAATTTCTGTGGACTAACTCAAGTCCCTTTTTTCTGAGACCTCTTTAAGCAATTTACAAGTACTCCTGAGAAATGCTTTCTGGTTGCTGCCTGATTTATCCTACCTGAACACTATATAAATCTTAACGAATCCCAGCACTCACAGAGGCAGAAGCAATTAGGGATACTGAAGCTTAAGCTTCATCAGGCTCATGGTAAATTTACCTCTGGTTCCATTCTAAGCCACTCCAAGTCATATCAAACTAACAAAGCAACAGCAAATTCAGTCCTTATTGCATTTCCATGTTTTCCAAGTATTATGCATTGAAACCAAGTTTAAAATAAATTGATAGCTCCCCTTTTAGTTACGTAGTCCTCTTAGAAAAGTGGTTTCCAGCATTAACTACACATCAGCATGATCCCAGGTACTGTTTAAAATACCAGTGCCTAGATCTCACTCTAAGAGATCCTAATTTAATTTGTCCTTACTAAGCATCCATGTCTTTTAAAAGCTCTTAAGTTAATTCTAATGTGTAGCAAGTCAAGAATCATTGGCTTAAGGAGTTATAAGATTATGAAATATTTATCATACTTGGCCAATAAAATCTGCATTCTGGCTGGTAGTTAAAATGTACAATAGATTTATCTCTTTATTTCAGATTTCTGAAAGTATTAAACCATGTATAGATACTAAATGCCCACTTAACAATGCCTCAAAGAGAGGATAGAGAAGAATCAAAAAAATAACTTAGAAAATGCTAACTTTTCTTTTTCCTAGAAAAAGAGGGATCAGATAAATAAGAAAGGATGTGATACATATTGATATATTTTTGTAGACTGTAATAATAAACCAAAGAAAAAATTAAAAATAAATGAAAAATAAAAGCATCAAGCAAGGTAATGGAATATGAGTAGATGTTAAATATTCCCAGATGACTAAAAATTGCTAGTTGTAGCACATCTGTAGGTGGGGGCTTTTTTTTAAAGACATCAGATTAAAGATTCTGACAGTGTGATATGTTATGACATGATAAGTTCTGTCACTTTGATTTCCTATCTTCCTTCTCTGTTTTATTTAATGGAAAACATGAATTTTCCTGGACACTATTGTAGCAATTTATCATTCAGCCATTCAATCTTCCAAGGGGAAGAAAGAATGGCAAAATAAATGAATAAACTGCTGATAGTTTAGAAAAGTAAATATTTTTCTTAAGATAAGAAAAATTCATTTGCCCTACTTTAAATAAAAATAGAAAGTGTCAGTTTGAAATTTTTTTAAAAAATCTTATATTTTGATATTCAATGTGAGCTAAATTCCCTTTAGCACCAGAGCTGGCAATGGTTGAAAGCAAAAATTTTGTCTATACAGATGAAAATAAGTTGAGAGTTGGAAAAAATGACCTAATTTAGTTGTCTTCAAAATTTCCTTTTGCTCTGGAATTTTTCCTTTCAACAAAATCTTACTCAAAATCTGAATATGGAAACAGGAATAGCAGAGCTGGCCTGGGAGAGCAGGAACTCGGGGAAGTTCATACACAACTCTTGATGGGTTGGGATGAAAGTGCCTCATGACTTTTACCTTTCCAGTAACACTTGTAGCACATTTTCAGAACCACAAGAGGAATGCGAAAAGCAGTTTAAAACCACTAATCCAGGGAATTCAGATTTCAGATTCTGCTGCTTACAATATAGATGTATTTGTTTTTTAAGAGCAGATGATCTTTTCCACTAGCATCAATAGATATAAGCAAATTGTGATTTGTTTTCCATCCTGCTAATGTGCAGACTCTATGGCTCTAAAGCCATTGAAATGTGGAATATAATTGAATTCATGCTACATTTACTGAAAAGAATTATACTAGAAGCTGCTGGTATCAAGAACTAAGTAAAATGAGAGAGAAGGTAAAAAAGGAGAAATATCTTTTCATCAATTTTATTTATTAATTATCGTTTGGGCATGTATGGTGTGCCAACATGATTCCAGGCACTTAGGAAACATAAATGACCTCAACAGTCAAATTTGCAAGCCCTCTAGGGATCTTACATTGTAAAGTCATTGGCTCTTACTCTGAGTGAGATAATGATCTAAATGAAATATTTGAGTAGAGGAGTGATATGCTTTGATTTTTGTATTATAAAGATTATTCTAGCTGCTGTCCTGAGATTAGACTGGTTATTAGAAAGATGGTTAAGCATAGAAGCAAGAGGACCACATTTAGAAGTCTATTTGTAATAATATGTGAGAAAATGACAATGATTTGTACTAGAGAGGTGATGATACTTGGAAGTATTTTGGATTTTGAAAGTAGAAATAACAGAATTTGCTGGTCAATTGAATATTTGGATGGTATAAGAGAAAGAGAGGAGATTTCTTCGAGGTTTTGGATAAGGGAAAATAGAATAATGGACTTGGCATTAACTAAGACCAATTGAGCATCTTTGGGGAGGAATATCAGAAATTCAGTTTTAGACATGTTAGGTTGTGATATCAACTAATCATTCAAGTAGAAATGTTGAGTGAGTTGGACAAATACATTAGCAGCTTAAGACATAGGTCTGGAATGGAGATATGTATTTAGGAGTCAACTGGACAATATTTAAAGCCCTGAATTTCATAAGATCACAAAAAGTGTTAATACAAATAAAGAGAAGAGAATAAAAGAGAAAAACCTTGAGTCAGTATTAAGAAATTTTAAAAGTTTAATGGAAGAACTGGCATTTTAGATGGGTCTAAAATGTTGGTTAAAGTTTTTACAGGCAGGCACATCAAGACAAAAGCCTGTTTTTGATGGTGTGGTTTCAAATAACTAATTATATAACTGATTAGGTGAGGGACTGCCTTTCTCATGTTTTCACTGTTTAAGCGTTGGCTTTGGAAATTCTCAAAGGATGGCATTGACCCAGATCATGGTATTTTCAGTCAAGTAGTATAGGTCATCTATCCATTTAGCAGTCTTTCTCTCTGTCTCTCCCTCTGCCTCTCTCAGTCTCTCTGTCCCCCCCCCCCCCCGCTGTATGTATGTATGTATGTATGTCTGTGTGTGTGTGTGTGTGCATATATATATATATATATGCTCAATTCAAGTTTTAGTTAGATTTTAGTCAAGAAGGAGTAATCTCTAAGCCAAACTTAATTGTTTTACCATATAGGAAGACACGTTTCCAACTCCAAATTATCTAAGGCCAATTCAGATGCCCACTAGTATTTTAAGTTGCATTATCATAGTGCTCTAAAGTTGCAATACACATATAAAACTAATCTTTCTCTTTTTGTGAACTACTTGTTCCAACAAAACTGAATTCTCACTTCTCCAAATGCACCCATTGCTGGCCCCTGAATGTTTCTGTTCATGTTGCTATTATCATGGATGATGCTTTCCTTTCTAGTTTCTCCATTTCCAAATTCTATTAACTTTTTATGCCACTGCTAATATTCTACTTACTTCCAGAATCCTTTACTGTTCTCTCACAAAGGAAATAAATGTCTCTCTCTCTCTTTTTTCTTTCTTTTGAATGACTAGTCTTTATCTATGCTTCCTTCATGGTATGCATGAATGTCAATTTCATACAGGAACTTTTTATAATAATGTCTAACCTACTAGAATGCCAGTATTTTGAGGAGGGGATATAAGAGTTAATAGAAATAAGCATAAACCCAGGCATATAGGAGATACATCAAAAATATATTAAAGTAAAAATGACATTTTTCAGAATGTATTTGTGAATTAATATTTGGCCTTTCCTCATTAGCTGGGTCTTTGTGTCATTTACATGAGTTGTTTTTCACAGCAATTACAACAAGAATATGGATGCAATGGAGGATGAGGATTAGTTCATCAGGCTAATGATTTGACAGAGTAAAGATTGTTACAGTGGATATTTTAATTGAAATGTGAAGAAAAGGACAATCACGGGCAGTGGAGTGAATCCTGTTTCACTGAACACTTAACTGCAATGTGTCTAGTACTTTATGCTGGTCCTCTTTAACCCTCAAATGTATGTATAAGCTATGTGCTCAGTACTTTCATTTTGCAGATGAAAGAGATGAAATTCAAAGAGGTAAAATGACCTTCTAAAAGTCATACAATTAACGTCGTGCAGGGACTTAGGTCCTTTGATGCTCAAATCTATGCCTTTTCCTTTTGCATCACAATGCCTCCCTTCATCTTTGGCTTTTATTTCCACATTATAAATTCAATAAAAATATTTTGAAGGTTTCTTATACTTAAATGCAATTTTATGGAAAATTCAAAGTTAAGCAACTCTGCAGTACAAGGTCTAGAGCAACTGAAGGTGATCTGAGAGCCTTTTGAGAAGGACACTGAAGGCATCAGGTCAGAAAGCAAAAGAGCAAGACGTCATGGTACCTGGAAAGCCTGAAGAATTCTTTAAATAAGCCCCGCTTCTCTGCTCAAAAGTGACTATAGCATGGAAAAAACTACTTGTAGTTAGAAGTAACAAAATGGTCCTTCAGCAGTTGACTTGTTTTTCACACTCCTTTCTAGGAAATATCTCTAGAAGCACCAGAGTTGTTTTGATTTTAAATGTGTTTATTTTAATAAAGCTACTTTTAAAATAATCTTGCAGAACAGTCAGCTCTGAAAGATAGAGCCTGCTCTGTCAGAGCCCTGAGATTCAAAACAAAGCCTAGCAGTAAATTGATAATTCAGAGAAGGGATAAAAATAGAACCTTAGATCCCTCCTGGGCATTAGTACCATATTTTTTTTCGCTAAAGAAGACAGAAAATTCTGTTACCTCATAGTCTCTCCTTCAGCAGCTGAGATCAAAGGAAAATTTTTTTTTTTAAGTTAGCATGGGAGATGTAGTGAGAAATTTAGTTGTTGTTTGCTTTCAATTGGTTGAGGGCTCAGGCCAGTATGAGATATTGAGAGTAGGAGAAATTTCCTTTTTCTGAAAACTCAAACTAGAGAAGTAAGTCATTATTTTACTAAATGCATTAAAGGCATACTGTGTGCTGAGCCCTGTAGTTGATAACTGGGACACAGAGATGAAGGCAACAGCCCCCATCCTCAGTGGGGTCAGTCTAAGTGAAACAGAGATAAAAGTAGAGGTGGGGGTAGGGAGAAAGTCGACTAGAATTGAATTAAACTGTCCAGGTTATATAATACAAGGCTAACATATTGTATGAAAAGAAACACTTAAGACAATCTTGAAGGACAAGGATGCCACTAAATGCTTAAGATATGTTTATGAAAGAAACTATTTAGCTGTCAGGATTTCACACTTGAAGTAGTTAATGCTGCATCTGCTATCTTGAAGCATCTTAGAGACCAGGGGATCTCATCCTAAACTGGAATAGAATAACAGATGCTGTATTAGTCCATTCTCATGCTGCTAATAAAGACATACCATAGACTGGGTAATTTATAAAGGAAAGAGGTTTAACTGACTCACAGTTCAGCATGGCTGGGGAGGCCTCAGGAAACTTACAGTAATGGCGGAAGGGGAAGCAAAGATATCTTTCTTCATGTGGTGGGAGCAGGCAGAAGTGCAGAGCAAAGAGGGAAAAGCCCCTTATAAAACCGTCAGATCCCTTGAGAACTCACTCACTATCATGAAAACAGCAGCATGGAGGTAACCTTCCTCATAATTCAATTACCTTCCACTAGGCCTCTCCCATGACACATGGGACTTACGGGAACTACAATTCATGATGAGAGTTGAGTGGAGACACAGCAAAACCATATCAGATGGTAAAACACAAGCTCCATGGGTGTAGCAATAGCATCTGTATTTTAAAAACTCTTCCAGATGATTATAATGTTCAGGTAGGATGGAAAATCATTGTTTAAGTCAGACAGAAGAAAGCCAGATGGAAATGATTTCCTGCAAAGAAGAGACAGGTAGGTAGAGAAAATACTTTGTTCTAGGGAAATTGGGGAAAAAGACAAAAGGAGAAGGAAAAATAGAAGAGGGTGAGGAAAGACAAAGAGAAAACATGACTGCATATTCTTACTCCTGAGACAATGGCAAGATTGCTGCTGCCTCTTTCTCTTTTTGAAGCTTTATCTCACCAGATTACAATATCAGTTTAAAGTTAAACCCAAGTTTATTCCACATGCCCACCTCTTCTAGTTGTAAGAAATACAGTCTATCTCTCTTAACTTTCCTTCACAGTAGGGATTTACCATAGATTTGTTTTTGTATTCCTTCCAGCCATTCCTCTCTCTCATCCCAACTCCCTGGGTATCAACATAGCAATTGGAACTTATACAGTCCTCTCTCAAATGTTGAACTTTTTGTTACTCTCTGTCTCTCACTGTTTATAGAAAGAGAGAGAGCAAGTAGCCATTTATTATGTACCATGCCTTAACATTCTGAGAAGAGGTTATGCATGCATTAGATGAACAAAAAGGACATAAACCATATTACTATGGATTGAAGATATGTTGAAGTACTAATCCCCAGTACCTGTGAATAGGACCTTATTTGGAAATAAGGTATTTGCAGGTATAATCACGTTAAGCTGAAGTCCTTAGGTTGGGCCCTGATCAAATATAACTGGTGTCCTTAAAAAAAAAAGGAAAAACAGAGATAGACACACACAGGAGGGTGTCATGTGACTACAGAGGCAGGCATCAAAGCGCTATTCTGGCAAGTCAAGAAACATCTGAGTTCTACCAGAAGCTGGAAGAGGCAAAGAAGGGTCCTCTCCTGGAAGCTTTGGAAGAAGCGTGGCTCAGCCCTCAGCTTGATTTAGGACTTCTAGACTTGAGAGCTGTGAGAGAATAAATTTCTGTTAAGTCACCAAGTTTCTTATACTTAACAATAACCTTAGGAAACTAATACACTTACCTTTCACCTGGTAGGAAATGAATATCATCTACCTTATTATATGGTGGATGAAATTCATGGAGTTATATACGAAGAAGGAATAAAACAGATAGTTTTTTTCTTTTATAATCCATCCTGTGGAGACACAATCAAATGATCAATCGCATAATGTAAGATATTAGTTAGGCGGGAACTTACAAAGGTATCACGGGAGCACATAATGGTGATTTCGAATTCAGCTGGTGGGGAAAGCAAGTAAAGTCTTCTGTGAGGAAGAGCTATTTCAGATGAAAGATGAAAAGAAATCAGCCAGAGCAAGCAGAAGAGGGAATGTTTCAGAGAAAACAGAAACGTGTGCGTGGGTTTAGACTTGAGATATTGACAATATAATTGAGGAGGACACAAATGTGGTTGTAGGCTGAAGTCTCTTCACAAGGGTAAAGGATATAATTTACTCACCATGATTTTGGCCATTGTTTTTTGTTCTTTGACTTCTCCTTGAAATTCTTTTTGCATCTCAACTAAGACCAGAAGTTCCTTGTCTTTCATTAGCTTCGTTTCTTTTGCAAACTCAGATCCAGGATTCAAGTCCCGTGAATGGATTCTAAAAGACTCTGGTGTTAAATATAACCATAGTTTGAAAGGGGAACATGAGACTTTTTAGCTCCTGCATTTAGTTTGCCATTTCGGGGTATGTTTATAAAAGGCTGGGGGAGGACATAGATAAGACGTCTGGAGAAGGCTCAAGACAACTTTTCTCAAATTACAACTTGAGGAAAAATACGAGAGATATTCAAATATTCTATAATCAAAGGTATCATGTTCAAATACGTTTGTTAAATGACAAATCCTAAAAATAACAAGGTTTTTTGTTTGTTGTGCAGTAAGAATTCTTAGAGATTTTTTGTTTGTTGTGCAGTAAGAATTCTTAGAGATTTTGACCACTTGAACAAATTGTGAATCTCCAAGATAAAATTATAGTAAACAGTACTTCTCATTTTTTGCGCTTTTTGTTTGTTTTCTAAAGAACATTTTTCTGGGTGGAGCAGATATTTGTTGCTTACTCACTTGCTCATTTTTATGTTTAAAGATGATAATTTGGGGTAAATCTTTATGTGGATTAAAGATCTTCCTCACATCATAGAAGCCAAAAATACCTGACATTTTTTTTTTCCTCGAGAAAAAGCAGTTGGATTTTGGTGAAGTGACCTAAGCTTGGCCAATAGGATTCTCCTACAAGAAACTCTGAATTGGGAACCAATGATAAAAGAAAGCAAGCAGGACAATATAGAATTTTCCTCTGCAGTGCTGACAATATCTGATGACCACTAAGTGGTAGTAGTGGTAGTTAGCATCCAGTGGCAGGCAGTAGCTTCCCACTCACAAGGCTGTTAGTAGACAGTGACCTTATAGTGCTTCTAGCCACTATTGGATCCGGCCATTAGCCGAGGCAGACCCTCAGCCCACTGTCAACTTAGGCGCTAATGACTGTCCCTCAGTACCTCCCTCTTTTCCTTTATAGAGTCAATTTCTGTTGATTACAATCAAAAATATGTTTAGAGAGCATGTCAAACAGCAGTACTGCAAGGAACATATTTGGGGAGAAAATAGTTTAGGAATACACGTATATATTTCAATTAATATCAATGGCCAGGTCCTTTCTACTATCTCTCACCAAGACCCAGATTCTTTCCATAACCAGTATCTTTGTCTGTTTCCTGGTGGTTTAAGGAAGGAGGATCTACATCACACATTCCTGAAGGCAGCTCTCACAACTTTCTATAGCATGTCTGTTTCAGGCCAACAAACTTTAATCATACAGCAATTCTAACCTTTCCCCCTATGCTTCACCTGTTCTTATATTGGCTTTATTAAGAAATAATCAATTTCTCTGTGACATAAAATGTTATTCTTACTTCTGTTACATAAAAAAATACAGTAGGGTATTGGCTATAGAGTTGGTGAGACTCAGGATGGAATCCTACTTTGACATGTACTCATTATGTGAAAAAGTAAATGTCAGATCAATGTTCTTCAAAATGTGTTTCTTTTCATTGCTTCCATGAGCCAGTTCATGGTAAATTATCTTCAGCTTAGACATGGCAAATATTGCATCCAAGTTCTCCAAGTGTTTGGGTATGGGGTTTAGCATTTCTGTTACTTAATATAAATATTGCTTTAGGTTAAATTATTTAACTTCCATAAGATTCAGGGACTCATGTGTAACACGAAATGCTGCAGTGAGGATCCTGTTGCAAATGCCAAAGACCTGGTCTACGCTGGCTTAATCAGACTTTCTAAAAAATATTACATAACTGAACAGATCAAAGATAGACATTGAATTCAGATGAGGCTTGATCCAGGATTCAAACAACATTACCTGGATCCAATTTCTCTCTTTACTTTGTAGCTTCACTTTACCCTGTTCTGACTCATTATAAGCAGTTTATTCTCTTAGTTAATACAACCCAAACCAGCAATTCTTAAGTGTATATCTCAGTTCAGGCACAGAGGAAAATAGGAGTGCTTCCTCCTGAGAAGTTTCAGGGAAAATACCTTCATCATCTGTATTGTTTATGATCTACTGATTGGCTCAGACTTGTCTCATGCTTCACTTCTACCATCCACCCACAGAAAGTTAAAGAGCAAAGTGGAAAAGAGATAGCTTCCCAGAAGGAAACTGAGGTTTTTAAAACAGGTCAGAATGAATGAATGTTAGCATGCAAAAATAGCAGAGAGCCACAATATCCTGGAATTCTCTATGGCTTATATAAGACATTATGGCAAAATGATCAGCACATGGGTGAACTGAACCAT
This sequence comes from Nomascus leucogenys, assembly GCF_006542625.1. Classification (NCBI taxonomy): domain Eukaryota; kingdom Metazoa; phylum Chordata; class Mammalia; order Primates; family Hylobatidae; genus Nomascus; species Nomascus leucogenys. Next base: position 89,869,476 of record NC_044395.1, on the reverse strand, counting down.
CTCAATACAATATTTCATATGGTTTGGATTCATGTCCCTGCTCAAGTCTAATGTCCAATTGTAATCCCCAATATTGGAGGAAGGGCCTGTTGTAAGGTGACTGGATCATGGGGGCAGACTTCTCCCTTGCTGTTCTCATGATAGTGAGTGAGTTCTCATGAGAGCTGGTTGTTTAAAAGTGTGTAGCACTTTCTCCTTCTCTCTCTTCCTTCTTCTCTGGCCATGTAAGACATGCCTACTCCCCTTTGTGTTCTGCCATGACTGTAAGTTTCCTTAGGCCTCCCCAGCCATGTTTCCTGTACAGCCTGTGGAATTGTGAGTCAATTAAATCTCTTTTCTTTATAAATTATCCAGTCTCAGGTAGTTCTTTATAGCAATGTGAGAACAGACTAATACAATATTATTACTCTTTGAGTGCATAATGTTAACATGTATTCTATATTACAATTCTAACCACTCATACCAAAGACAAGATGTGCTAAAATTATGCCATTAAAGCTAAAAGACTAAGCCTTTCATATACCATGTGATCTATGAAAAGGTAAAAAGTCTTCTGTGGCCATGAAGAGTAATCCATCTGATTCTTCTTTTTAATGTTTAGTTTTGTAGAATCATACTCTTTTGTCTTCTGTCATGTGGCTAGCATAGTAAGAAGGGTCTAGGGGTCTCCTACTTGGAGGCATCCACCATCCCATCCACCTTAGAATTCTATCTTGGAAACTAGAGAGGGGCCCAGAGGAAAGAGGTCTGAGTCAGTCTGCTTGACTTCTCTATTTTATAAAAAATATTCCTGTGGGTTCCATATTATCTCTTCCAGTTGACTAGGAAACTATGCTAGGGTAGGTTGTCTAATATCAGTGACAAATATAGGGTGTTCATAGACCTGAAATATTTTCTGGGTCTCTCTTTGAGGTTTTCAACATTCAAGGATATGGCCATTTTTAAGAAATTTCAGATTCCAGTTATGTCCTTCCTGGGCATCTTCCCAACCACCTGAAAGGTTGGCCCCTCCTCCTTCATGAGCAGAGACACAGGGGCAGAAAGTGACTCTTTCTTTACCTCCCCCAGGCTTTCCTCTTAACTCCCCTAGGTACTCTGTGTTTCAGTTCTGAGCCAATCAAGTAAAGAGATCTTGGCAGTGTCTGTCTGATTCTAGCCTAGAAAATGAGGCAGGAAGAGGAGACAAGTCACATTGAATCATTCTGCCTGAGAAAATATAGCTGATCACACAGTTTGCTCACTGAACTGAGATTTTGCTACCACAAAGATCTTTGTTAAGTCTATTAGTCAGCTTAAACTGCTACAATAGAACACCACAGACTAGGTGACTTTAACAACATAAACTAATTTTCTCTCAGGCCTGAAGGTTTCTGGGTCTTCATACAGCCTTTTTTCTGCACACAAAAAGAGGAGGACAGAGAGAGAAAGAAAGAGAGTGAGCACTGTTATCTCTTCTGCTTATAAGGACCCTAGTCCTATTGGAATAGAGTCCCATGCTTATGACCTCATTTAACTGTAGTTACCTCTTTAGGGATTTAACATATGAATTTTGGAAGGACACAATTCAGTTCATGACAGTAATTAACAAGCAAAGCCTTGAGGCCACTCAAAATCTGTTCTGGTTACCTGTCATTCTTCTGCTTATCTTTGTGTGATGAAATGTGACCACTGATCAAAATGTTATAGAATCAGAAAAATATGGCCTAAAGAAAATTTTGATACCACTTCAAAAATTTATGGCAATTTATGACATTTCTCAGGAAAGGAGCCTTATAAAATACCTATTGATATATTCTTTATGGAATAATTTTTCATCAGCTGATCCTATAGTGTTTCTTCACCAAGAGCCAAAAACTAAGAGCAATGGCATCACATCTATGAGATGCTTTCAACTCTTCTGTGTGGGGTCAATGCCAACATGGCTATGATATGCTTTAAACTCTGATTTCTGACTGGTACTTTTTAATACTGAGGTCTTTATTAAATCAGCGCCATCTTTCTCTCTCTTCCCTTCACTTGCCTTTCACCTTACCTCCCTCCCTCTTTTTCTCTCAACACCTTCTCTATACTGCCATCATATTTTTCTTTTACTCAATTAAAATGAATGCATTATAAATTAATTATTATCTTTTTCATTTTAATTGGATAATTACTTTTACTTTTAGATTTACTACTTTGTTTACAGACATAATCTGCATGCTTGTGGTTAATTTAGGAATGAGTATTTAGTAGGAAGCTAGCAGGGGCTCCTATGGGAGACCAGCCAGTCTTTTCATTGTGATAGTAGGCTCCAGAAAACAGCAAACAACTATACCATTGGAAAGATCTTTATTCTTAAAACATAACCAAAAATTCAACAAGTCCTGAGAACTATCTGACTTTATTTCTCAAGATTTTTATTATTATTCAAATAAGAAAGAAAATTAACTTAGACTTTTTGAGATCCTACTATGTGCCAGGTGCTAAAAATACAATAGGACAAGACATAGTCCCTCACAAAAAAAAAAAAAAAAAAAAAAGATTATCACAATCTACTGGGGGAGATGAGCATAAAGGTATTGGCTGTCAGATATTAGATGGGAAAAAACATGGTAGGAGTACTGGAGATCTGAGTATAGATATTGAAGGGATAGAAGGAAACTTTCAGAAAGATACAAAATCTTTTCTAAAAATACTCGTGTAAGCAAAGAATACAGCATACATTCAACAAATATTTGTTGAATTAATTATAGTAGGTTCAGATATTTCAGTAGAATATAACAAAGATTTTAAAAATCATGTGTAGTCCTAAAACACTAAGAGTTTAATGTTTTAGTGTATTTCCTTAATTTTTTCCCAAATACCTCAGTGGGTATGTTTATATACTTTTTAAAATTATGTGGGTGAGCCCATTACATATATATATGTAACGTATTTGTAAATACTGATTTTATTGAATATTTTATCAGAGCTGTTTACTGTTTCATTAAGTAATCTTCAAAAACATTCTTGATATTTGTTAAAGGTACCATTATATCCAATAGTTTCTGACTAACACAACAATGATTTCATAGTATTATTTATGGGTGGTGTATTGCCTATTCTCACGGTATTATAAAGACATACCTGAGACTGGGTAATTAATAAAGAAAAGAGGTTTACTTGGCTCATGGTTCTACTGCTGGCCGTACAGGCTTCTGCTTCTAGGGAGACCTCAGGAAACTTACAATCATGGCAGAAGCCAAAGGGGAAGTAGGCATGGTCTTCACACAGCCAGCAAGAGGAAGAGAGAGTGAAGGAGAAAGTGCTACACATTTTCAATCAATCAACGGAATTTCATGAGAGCTCACTCGCTTTCATGAGAACAGCAAGGGGGAAATCCACCACCATGATCAAATCACCTCCCACCAGGTCCCTCCCCCAACTTTGGGGATTATAATTGAACATAAAATTTGGGTGGGAACACAGAGGAAACCGTATCAGCTACCATATTCCCATCTAGAGAGGTGAAGTGACTTCCCCAAGCTGATGCAGCAAATGATGAAGGCAGGATTGCCTGATGCCTTTGTCCTTAAGGACATATGTATCTGTGTGTCCATAAGGACATGCCAGTTACTTTCCACTACATCTTTTAAGTCTTTATTTTGAAAATAAGTTTCAAAAGTGTGCTGGAAGGCTTTCTGTCAACTTATGATGAATTTTGCCCTGCTTCCTGACTTTCAATATTTTGAAATATTTAAATATCTCAAGTATTTTGCTTGGAATTTGCTGGCATTTCCCTTTGAAAGCAAGCAAGCTTGGGGTATGAGAATACAGGATTCATTTGCCTTATTTTGAATCTTGGCTTTTCCACTTACTACTTGTGCCATCTTGGACAAGTTATTATACTTTTCTGTATCTCCAATTCCTCAGATTTAAAATAAGAACAGTAGTTCCTAATTCATATGGCTGTTATGAGAATCAAATGAATTTATTTATATTATTTTTCTATTGCTGTGTAACAAATTACCAAACATTTAAAAAATTTAGAATCTTCAAACCACACTCAGTTATTTTCTCAGCATTTCTGTGGGTCAGAGGCATGGCATGGCACAATTCAGTTCTATCATTTGGGTATTATCCCAAGGCTGAGATCAAACCATAGTGCAGGCTGAGCACTTTGCTAGAGGCTCCAGGGAAAAATCTGCTTCTGAGTTCATTCTTGCTGGCAGAATTCAGCTTCTTGTGGTTATAATACTGAGATTCCTGTTTCCTTTTTGGCTTTCTGCTGGGGGTCACTCTCACCTCCTAGAGGCCACCTGTATTCCTTGATGCACTGCCTGCTCCATCTTTAAACCAATGATGATGTCAAGTAATTTGTATGCCTCAAATCTTTGACTTCCTTCAGTTACTGGCCAGATAAAAAATTCCTCTTTTAAAGGGTTCAGGTGATTTGGTCAGGTCCACCCAGAAAATCTCCTTACCTATACTCAGTGCCATACTGTAAAATATAACCTACTCACAAGTATAAAATCCATCAAATTCATTTCACAATTCATGCCCTTATGCAAGATATGTATGCTAGCAGGTGTAAAATCTTGGAGAATATATTAGAATTCTGCCTACTATATTGTGTTTGTGAAGTACTTAGAAAATTTGCCACTCACTTAAGTACTTAATAACTTGGATATTGCTATTTTATACCTTAGGAACTAATATATAGCATTCTTCAATATGTAGAATCATTAATATTTAGAGTTGACAATATATGGTAAAATTAAAACCTGCACACATATTTTAATTTTCTTAGGAAAAAGTTTGAATGAAGACTAAAACAATTAAGCTACAGCAAAGCATAAGTAAGATATTGTCTGAAAGGTTACTTTATATAACAGAATCCAGAGCTGTTTGGGTTCTCTCAACCATGTGCATCTTCTGCCTTCTTCTGGTCCTTTGGAGCATGGCAGGGGAATTATTTTCTTTAATAAGGGAGAAAACTAAAAACAGGCCATTTTTCAGTATGAATATCACAGACTCTTTGTTGATCTTAATTTTTGAGTATTCAGTTCAAAATTTTCAGCATTAAATGCCACATGCGTTTTAGTTAATGTTTTCAAGTAAGTAGCAAGAGGATATTCATTACACACGTTATTGTCTTGAATGTCCTTCAGCCACAGGCCCCTTAATTACAGGACTGATTTGCAGCTGCTGCTATGGGGCCTATTTTAAGGCACATAGGTTGTGTAAGCAAACCAGACTAAAATGAGTCCATCAAAATAGTGGGACCATCAGTCTACCAGAGTGTCATTAGTCTCCATAAAGATTACAGAAAGTTAAATACTTTTTTGAGACTTTCGGAAACTTCCTATGATGAAATAAGTTCTCACTGTTTCCATTTACAACTGTTCCTGAAGTGATATTTTCTCAAGGATTTTGTTGGAATTAGGTAGATTTGGACAGCTGTTTTCATAACTGTTTCAGTGTCACCACCTTCATGACAGTTCTACTCAATATATTTATCTGTATTGTGGTCATTTGTATATGTTTCATTGCCCATTTTCTCATTTTCAAATTGAAATTCCTTAGATCTGGCTCAACATTTCCCTCATAGTTCCAGGACAATCAGTCTATGAGGAAGTACCTGGTTAATATTTCTTAAAACTGTTAATGTGATGCTTTAAAAGGGAAAAAAATAATAAAAGGGTTTGTTGTGGATTCTGCTATAATTACAGAATGATAAAGTAAGGAGAGAAAGTTAGAATCTTAACTTCTTATCAGAAATAAGAAAACCAAGTATCAAAAATTAGGATGCTATGCCTCAGATCACATAGCATCCAGGATATTTCTCCCTATTAACTATTTAATTTCCCTGGATTATAGGGAACAGTTATTTTATTTTTATTTTTTTATTTTATTGTATTTTTTCCATTTGCTTTGTTTGTGAGTACTTCACAAACAAAGTTTATACTCTGGGGCTGTATCTTTACAGGTTCCCATTCATTGTATGGTCCTGTTCATATATTGGAGCATTTGCTCCAGAGAATTAAAAAAAAAACAAAAACAAAAACAATTCAAGGCAGATAATACCAGCTTGCTTATGAACTAGTTTGATAACTAGTGTATTAGTCCATTTTCACGCTGCTGATAAAGACATACCCAAGACTAGACAATTTATAAAAGAAAGAGGTTGAATTGGACTTACAGTTCCACTTGGCTGGGGAAGCCTCACAATCATGGTGGAGAGCAAGCCCCATCTTACATGGATGGCAGCAGGCAAAGAGAATGAGGAAGACACAAAAGTGGAAACCCCTGATAAAACCATCAGATCCCATTATTCACTACCATGAGAACAATATGGTAGAAACCGCCCCCATGATTCAATTATCTCCCACCGGCTCCCTCCCACAACATGTGGGAATTATGGGAGTACAATTCAAGATGAGAATTGGGTGGTGACACACAGCAGAACCATATCATTCCACCCCTGGCCCCTGCCAAATCTCATGTCCTCACATTTCAAAACCAATTATGTCTTCCCAACAGTCCCCCAAAGTCTAGACTAATTTCAACATTAACTCAAAAGTCCACAGTCCAAAGTCTCATCTGAGACAAGGCAATTTCCTTCTGCCTATGGGCCTGTAAAATCAAAAGCAAAGTAGGTATTTCCTAGATACAATGGGGGAACAGACATTGGGTAAATACAACCATTCCAAATTGGAGAAATTGTCCAAAACAAAGGGGCTACAGGGCCCACAAAAGTCCAAAATCCAGCAGGGAAGTCAAATCTTAAAGCTCCAAAATGATCTCCTTTGACTTTATGTCTCATATTCAGGTCATGCTGATGCAAGTGTTGGCTTCCCATGGTCTTGGGCAGCTCCGCCTTTGTGGCTTTGCAGGGTAAGCCTCCCTCCTGTCTGCTTTCATGGGCTGGCATTGAGTGTCTGCGGCTTTTCCAGGCATAGAGTGCAGGCTGTCGGTAGATCTACCATTCTGGGGTCTGGAGGACAGTGGCTGTCTTCTCACAGCTCCCCTGGTCAGTGCCTCCACCATGATTCTTAGACTTCCCCAGCCAACTGAAACTGTAAGTCCAGTTAAACCTCTTTATTTTGTAAATTGTCTAGTCTTGGGTATGTCTTTATCAGCAGTGTGAAAATGGACTAATACAGTAAATTGGTACCAGTACAGTGGGGCATTGGTGAAAAGATACCTGAAAATGTGAAGGTGACTTTGGAACTGAATAACAGTCAGAGGGTGGAGCAGTTTGGAGGACTCAGAAGAAGACAGGAAGATGTGGGAAAGTTTGGAACTTCCTAGAGACTTGTTGAATGGCTTTGCCCAAAATGCTGATAGCAACACAGACAATAAGGTTCAGGTTTTAGGTAGAGAAGAGGAACTTGTTGGGAACTGGAGCAAAGGTGACCCTTGTTATATTTTAGCAAAGAGACTGGCAGCATTTTGCTCCTGCCCTAAAGACTTGTGGAACTTTGAACTTGAGAGGAATGATTTAGGGTATCTGACAGAAGAAATTTCTAAGCAGCAAAGCATTCCAGGAGTGACCTGGGTGCTGTTAAAAGCATTCAGTTTTAAAGAGGAAACAGCATAAAAGTTTGAAAAATTTGCAGCCTGACAATGTGATGAGAAAGAAAATCCCATTTTCTGAGGAGAAATTCAAGCAGGCTGCAGAAATTTGCATAGGTAATGAGGAGACAAAGGTTAATCCCCAAGACAATGGCGAAGACTTCTCCAGGGCATGTCAGAGGCCTTCAGGGCAGCCCCTCCCATCACAAGCCTAGGAGGAAAAAGTGCTTTTGCGGGGCCAGGCCCAGGTTCCCTGAGCTGTGTGCAGCATAGGGACTTGGTCCCCTGTGTCCCAGTCACTCCAGCCATGGCTGAAAGGGGCCAGTGTAGAGCTCGGGCCATGGCTTCAGATGGTACAAGCCCTAAGCCTTGGCAGCCTCCACATGGTATTGAGCCTGTGGGTGAACAGACCCATAGTCAAGAATTGAGATTTAGGAACCTCCACCTAGATTTCAGAAGTTTGTTGCAGGGATGGGGCTCTTATGGAGAACCTCTGTTAGGGCAGAGCAGAAGGGAAATGTGGAGTTGGAGCTCTCATACAGAATCCCAGGATTGTATTTTGCAATGTGAGGAGAACATGATGTGGGAGGGGCCAGGGGCAGAATGATATAGTTAGGATATTTGTCCCTGTTCAATTCTCATGTTTAATTGTAATCTCCAGTGTGGGAGGTGAGGCCTTGTGGGAGATGTTTGTGTCATGAGGGCAGATCTCTCATGGTGGATTAGTCTGTTCTCATACTGCTAATAAAGACATACTCGAGATCGGGTGATTTGTAAAGAAAAGAGGTTTAACTGACTCACAGTTCCAAATGGCTAGGGAGTCCTCACAATCATGGCAGAAGGCAAAGGAGGAGCAAAGTCACGTCTTGCCTGGTAACAGGCAAGAGAGAGCATGTGCAGGGGAACTCCCCTGTATAAAACCATCAGATCTCATGAGACTTATTCACTATCACGAGAACAGCATGGAAAAGACCTGCCCCCATGATTCAATTACCTCCCACCAGATCCCTCCCATGACATGTGGGAATATGGGAGCTACAATTCAAGATGAGATTTGGGTAGGGACACAGTCAAACTATATCACATGGTTTGGCACTATCTTCATGATGGTGAGTTCTTGCAAGATCTGAGTGTTTAAAGGTGTTAGCAACAGCCCCTACACCACCCACTCTCCTGTTTGCTCCTGCTTTCGCCACGTGATATGCCTGTTATCCCTTTGCCTTCTGCCATAATTGAATGCTGCCTGAGGCTTTACCACAAGCCAAGCCAAAACCATGCATTTTGTAAATCCTGCAGAATCATGAGCCAATTAAACATATTTTATTTATAAATTACCCAGCCTCAGGTATTTATTTATAGCAATGCAAGAAGGAAATAATCAGGAATGTTTATACACTGTTGCTGGGAATGCAAACTAGTTAAGACATTGTAAAAAACAGTTTTGAGATTTCTCAAAGAACTCAGAACTACCATTCAACCTAGCAATTCCACTACTAGGTATATACGCAGAGGAAAATAATTCATTCTATCAAAAAGACACATGTATGTTCATTGCAGTGCTATTCACAATAGCAAAGACATGGAATAAATCTAGGTGCCCCTCAACAGTGGACTGGATAAAGGAAATATGGTACATATACCATGGAATACTATGCAACCATAAAAACAAATGAAGTGCTTTTCAGCAACATGGATGGAGCTGGAGACCATTATCCTTAGTAAACTAATGCAAGAACAGAAAATCAAACACCGCATGTACTCACTTTAAGTGAGAGTTAAATATTGAATACACATAGATATAAACATGGGAACACTAGACATTGGAGACTACTAGACAGGGCAGAGATGGTGCAGGGCAAGGGCTGAAAAGCCACCTATTGGGTACTGTGCTCATTATCTCCGTGACAGGACCATTTGTACCTCAGCATTACACAATATACCTATGTAACAAGTCTGTATATGTACCCATTAATTTATAATAAAAGATGAAATTATTAAAAAATACATACATATATACATACATACATTTATAATAAAATTTGTGTGGCAGATGGCATTTTAATTCCTCATAATATTTTATCCCCTGACGTTACATCTGTGAATATATTCTGTTGTATGTCAACAAGAACTTTAAGGTTGCGAATTGGCTCATCTTAAAATACAGAGGTTATTCACCATTATCCAGTTGGACCTGATGTAATCAAATAGACCCTTAAAAGTGGAAGAGGGAGGCAGAAGAGAAAGAGTGATGAAATGGAAAAAGGGCAAAAGATTCAAAGTATGAGAGGGACTCCCCCTACCATTGCTGGCTTTGAAGTAAAAGAGGGCAAAAATCAAGGAAGGCAGGCAGCTTCTAGAAGCCGTCAGTGATCCTTAGATGACAGGTAGCATGGAAACAGATACCCTGTTTCTACAACTACATAGAACTGAATTATGCCAAATATATATATGTGTGTGTGTGTGTGTGTGTGTGTGTGTGTGTGTGTGTGTGTATGTATATATATGGAGACAGAGAGAGATTGATTGAGAGTCTGTCTCTGTTGCCCTGATTGGAGTGCAGTGGCATGATCATGGCTCATTGTAACCTCTGCCTTCTGGGCTCAAACAATCCTCCTGCCTCATCCTCCCAAGTAAAGTAGCTGGGACAACAGGCATGTGGCACCACACCCAGCTAATTTTTAAATTTTTTGTGGAGATGAGGTCTCACTGTATGCTCAGGCTGGTCTCAAACTCCTAGGATCAAACAACAATCCTCTTGCCTTGGCCTATCAAAATGTTGAGATTACAGGCATGAGTCACTGTGCCCAGTCCAAATGATATAAATTATCCTGGAAATAGATTGTTCTCCAGAGCCTCCAAAGAGGAACACACCCCTATAGACATTTTGAATTTGGTCCTTTGAAACTTAAAGAAACAAGCTGAGCCTTCCAGACTCTGACCTAGGAAACTGCAGTGTTGATAAATGGCTGTTGTTTTAAGCTGCTAAATTTGTGGTAAATTGTTACACAGCAATATTAAGCTAATACAAATAGCTCTTAATTTTTTTTTTAAGAGAATTGGTGGATTACTTTGTCTAGGCACCCTAGTCCCTAAATGCTTTCTCCTTCTTGACAAGAATCAGTACTACACATGGCTGGTCATAATAAAGAAAGCATGGTGATTTAATTTCTGGCAGATAGATTGAAACAACAGAAGACAAACTGGGTCCCTGACAGTTTTTTTCTACCTCTAAGAACTGCCAGTCAAAGTCTAATTTATCCCCCAAGCAGATGAGGATGAGCCCAGTTTCTTAGGTGAAGAACAGATTGCCCATTTTATTTCCTCACACCCCTTCTTTGTTATCAGCTATTTCTTCACACCGCTTCTTTGTTATCAGCATATGCCAACCACTTTGTGTATTCATTCTAACACCTCATTCTCAATCTTGGCTGGGAATCTTCTCTTTCATCTCCCAGCGGGTCTAGAGAAGATGAGAGGAAGAATTTGGTTTTGCTCCTATTACACTCCATCTTGTGAGAATGTGTCACTGGGAAATAGCCCAGTTAGGCAGAGATTAAAAATACTGATTATAATCTGAATCCAGAAAATAGAAAGTAAGTCTTAAATGAGATGGATAGATTCAACAGGATGGCTATGGATATTAATTAGGATTAAATAGAGGATATACATGGTACACATATTTGTTCCATCATTTGAGCAGCCATATGAATTACATATTAATATATTTTTTGTTTTTAATATATCATTTTAATTTTTATAACTAATATACTTAATTTTATTATAGTTTTAAATTTACAAAAAATTGGGCATTGGTACAGAGTACCATATATATCATGCCTCCCTCCCCACCAACACTGTTTCCCCTATTATTACATTCCCCTATTATTACTTACATTAGTGTGGAGTATTTGTTACAAATAATAAATCAGTATTGATATATTATCATCAACTAAGCCCATAATTTAAGGTCTATTATTGTGTTCTACAGTCCTATATATTTTGACAAATGCACAATATTATCTATCCACCACTATAGTATCATATAGAACTATAATCTTTTATAGAATACAGTGTCATATAAAATGATATCATATAGTATCACACGCTTTGGATCCCCTATGCTTCACTTATTCATCCCTCCTCTTCCTCTCACTGAAACCCATAGAATCACCAATCTTTTAACTTTCTTTATAATTTTGCCTTTCCCACAATGCCATGTAGGCTTTTCAGGTTAGCTTCTTCCTTAAATGGCAATATGCATTTAAGGGTCCTTCCTGTCTTTTCACGGCTTAGTATTTTGTTTCGTTTTATCATTGGGTAATATCCCATTGCATGGCCATATCACAGTTTGTTTATCCATTTACCTATTGAAAGACATCTTGGTTCCTTCCAGTTTGGGCTTATTAAGAATACAACTGGTATAAGTATTCATGTGAAGGCTTTTGTGTGGATGATATCTCCACTTTTCAAAGATGGGGTTACATGTCTGGAGGAGATGTTTCATGTTTCTTTTTTGTTGAAGGGAATTTGGAATTTTAGAGGTGTGGTACTGCTGGCTTCTTTTCACTCCTTCCATCCCTCAGCCCCCCTAGAAATAGAGGAACTTATTTAAAATGTCCATATATGGACATGATTGACATATCTTCCCTCTTCTTCCTCCTTAGCAAGGGTGTTCTTTCTGTATGAGCAAGTCCACCAGCATTAGCAGGCTTTTGGCCATGTCCTAAAACCTGACCTCTGTTAGCGATAAAGGTCATCTTATGCTATCAACATTTAAATTTAATTATTTCTTCAACTTCTTCAAAACCTAAGCAGGGAAGAGGAATACTGTTTACCATGGGAATCTTCAGAAACTCCCACATAAATAAATCTCAGTTAAGTAATTTGTACAAAGTCAAGCAGTTGGCAAGTAGCAGAGCCAAAAATTAAATCTGAATTGGTTGGAATCTTAAATCTCTTCTTGCTACCATATGATATTTTTCCAAAGCACTTTTCACACTAGTTCCCCTAGTATTTATCATTACTCCTGGGGGGAAATGAATTTTGATATTCAAATAAGCCTTCTAAAATTTAATTAGATAAAGTAATGCTGTTTTTTTTTTTCCAGCATGTTTACTGTCTAAGAACAATGTTGCCTAAATTTACATGGACATGGAACTCCTTTAGAGAGTATTTCATGGGGCAAATATTTTAGTTTCTGAATTTTTAGATCATTATTTCTTAGCCCCACCCATTTCAGAATGGTTGTTCACATTACCATTTCTGTGATACTTTAGCCATCTCATCTACAAAACCTCTTTAGAGCAGTATTTCTTATAGCATATGCCACAAAGCATCCTTCTATAAAACGGAGATACACCATATGCAGATAAGAAAGTGTATTAGGCCGTTCTTGCATTATTATAGGGAAACAGCAGAGACTGGGTAATTTAAAAAGAAGAGAAGTTTAATTGGCTCACAGTTCTGTGGGCTGTACCAGCATGACACGGGCATCTGCTCATTTTCTATGGAGGCCTCGGGGAGCTTTTACTCATGGTAGAAGGCAAAGTAGGAGCTTGCACATCACGTGGCACTCCTGCACTTCTCTTGTAGGAGTGAGGAGGTGTCAAACAGTTAACCAGATCTCATGTGAACTCACTCACTGTTGCAAGTATGGCACCAAGCCATGAGGTGTCTGCCCCCATGACCCAAACACCTCCCACCAGGCCCCACCCCCAACATGGGGGATTACAATTCAACATGGGATTTGAGTGGGGACAAATATTCAAACTATATCATGGAGTCAACGGTAAAAAATGTTCAACAAAGTTAATGATACTTCCTTATTGCAGGACTTCTCAGAGCCTTTATTAAGCTACTCCAGTATTTCAAATTCCTGTAAGAGAACCATAGAACAAACATTTGTCAACAATATTTCAAACAGGAATTTTTTTTCTTACAAAATGATCTTAGGTTTTGTCAGAAACAATTTGAAAAATGCTTCTTTATAGCAAAATTACAATTTCTCCTAGTAGTATCATATATTCTCATCTCGTTGCAAAAGAGAAATAAATGGAAATTCTCAGTTATAGTGGCTTTTTAAAAAAGTGTACCATGGAGACAATTTGACCTTGATTGCAGATGATCCTGTGCTTAAACTATTCCTCTTAAAGAACCACTTTGGACTTGGAAAGTTATTCTGCCTCCAGGGATGTAATGAAATGAAAGTTGCAATGGAAGGTCTGTGTTGCCAGATATGCTGAGAGCAGCAATCGCGGGGAGGGGGGGTGACGCTCTACCCTCTTTTGAGGATCCTTTGTAATTGAGAGATCAGAAGTAAATAGAAGCAAAAGCATCATTTTACAGCCCTATTGATATATTCTAGTCTTCCTCTTCACTGTTTCCATCCCAAGTGAATTGTAAATTTATTTATAGACGCAACTGGGTACTTTACAAGGTATTTCACTGCTTGCCAATATCATTTTTTAATAACTGGCATCGAGGAGCTGGTTTAATAAAGCCCAGCATTCTTTTTTAAGTTAATTCATTTAGGTCATATCTGTAATAAGCAAAGGTTTTTGAACCTCATAAAGAGTATTCTCCCTTTTCAAATAATAATTATCTGTAGAATGTCGGAGTGATTCTTAAGAGGTAGAAAGGGAATGCATTAGAACTTAGTTTTCAACATTTGTGTTTAACACTTCGCAGGCATGTTTATTATCAATATAATAGTATACCACAGGCATTTTCACCATCAATTATTTGTGAGTGAAGTCAAAGGTCCATGATGTTCTGCATTCTGTAATTTTGCTGAAGCAGTAGGTTAAATTACTTATAGAGAGACTGGTGTGTGGAGGCAAGTCACTTAGGTCATGCGTATGACACCCCAGTATCTCCTCCCTATCACTGGCTAGCAATGGGGGTGTGTGATGAGGCTTAATAAATGGTCCCCCAAATATATCTGCAACCCAATCCCTGGAACTTGTGAAGGTTACTTTGTCATTGCTAAGAGGCTATAAATAACATTATTTTGTTATTAAATGGTTACTGAGAGAGAAAAAAACGTTAAGACCAAAAATGCTTGTAATATGAGGATTTTCACAGGAAAAATAAATGCTTTTAAATGGCTAGATTGAATGAAGACCAAAGATCCATAGGAAAATCCTGTTTCTCCCTGTGATGTTTGTGTACCCTTTTAACCTTTCATGAAAAATCCAATTCTATCCATACTTCATTTGAAATACATGCACTGTGTTGAATACATGATGTATTTCTGGCCTAAGTAACACATTTTAGTGAGGAAAGATAATAAACAAGTAAACAAACGAACAGACAAGATAATTCAAAGAGTGATAATTGCTGAAATGAAAACAAATTAGGCTAATGTAAGGAAAGTGTCCATTGGCACCACAGATGGTCTAGGCAGGTAGGACTTCTACAAGCTGAGACTCGAAGGATGAAAAGAGGCTAGGCATTGGTAGTATTGGAGCCTTCCAGACAGAGGGAAGAACCAACTTAAAGCAGGAGGGATTGGGGTGTGTGTGTGTGTGTGTGTGTGTGCTTGTAGGTTGGGAGATGCTCAGTGTTGCTGGAGCAGAGTGAGTGAATGCGTAAACTGTAAGGGTAGGAAGCCACGGGATTATGAAAACATGCATAGATCATGTCATAGAGTTGGAATATTTTTTAAGGGCAACGAGAATATTTTGGAGAGTGTCTTAGTCCATTTAGTGATGTTATAAAGGAATAACTGAGGTTAGGTAATGCATTAGGTTGGTGCAAAAGTAATTGCTGTTTTTATCATTGAAAGTAATGGCAAACACTGCGATTAATTTTGCACCAAACTGAAATAAAGAGGCCTATCGGCCCATGATTCTGCTGGCTGGAGGACTGAAGATCTGGTGCGGGTGTCAGGCTGCTTCCATTCATGGTGGAAGGTGAAGGAGAGCCAGTTCAGAGAGACCACATGACAACAGAGGAAATAAGACAGAGAAGTGGGAGGTACCAGGCTCTTTTTAACAAGCTCTCACTGGAACTAATAGAGCTAGAACTCATTCACTCCTTCCAACCCATCTATTCATAAGGGGGGATCCACTCTCATGTCCCCCAAACCTCTGATTAGACCCCACATCTAACACTAGGATCAAATTGCAACATGAGGTTTTGAGGGAACAAAAATGCACACTATAGTGGAGAGTTTTAAACCACAGGGTAGTATTGGTATTATTATTATTTTTTGAGACGGAGTCTCGCTGTCACCCAGGCTAGAGTGCAGTGGCACGATCTCGATCTCGGCTCACTGCAGGCTCCGCCCCCTGGGGTTCACGCCATTCTCCTGCCTCAGCCTCCTGAGTAGTTGGGACTACAGGCGCCCGCCACCTCGCCCGGCTAATGTTTTGTATTTTTTTTTAGTAGAGACGGGGTTTCACCGTGTTAGCCAGGATGGTCTCCATCTCCTGACCTCGTGATCCACCTGCCTCGGCCTCCCAAAGTGCTGGGATTACAGGCGTGAGCCACCGCACCTGGCCGTATTGGTATTATTTATATTATATTCGAAACAATCACTCTAGTTAAAATATAGAACATAGATTGTAGAGGGGCAAAAAGAGAAATAGGAAGTCCAATTAGTGGGTTTTGAGTTCATTCCAGCAAGAGAAAGCAATGGTAGCAGTGAAGACCGACATAAATGGAAACTTTAGCAATGGGTTTGGAAGGTAAAGTCAAAGCATTTGTGACAGGTGGGATGTAGCGAAAGAAACAATTAATTTATGTCTCCTAGATATTTGGATTAAGAAACGTGGGAAATAATATTTTCATTTTCTGAGATGGCAAAAGCTTTGAAAGTATAAGGGTTGCAAGAGAGAAATTGAGTTTTGTTTGGCTGTGTTTAGGTGTGAGGTACTTATTAGACATCCAAGTTGAAATATTGAGCTGGTAGTTGTATATACATGTTTAGAGTTCATAGAATTAAGATATGTAATAAATAATAAAAATTTAGACCTTGTGATAATGTATTTCATAAGATAGTGACATGCTGAGGTGAGTTTGAAGTGGTTTGTTTTCGTTATTGTGTGCTTATATACTGCTTTTTAGTTGTGTTTAGTGTGGTGGTGGTATGGTATAGTAGTAGTATTCTCCAAAATGATTCCTACTCAAGCAAAATATCTTTTCGGAAACCAGAAAACTAAGGAAAAGATAAGTATTATTAAATTCCTGCTGCCACCTAGTGGTACCATCCAAAATTAAAAAGAGAAAAACGTAAACAATCTGGACTGTGTCAGTAGGACTCCACGGTACGGTTACTTTAACCGACCCTAGCTCATTTTACAGATGAGAAAAGAAAGACCCAGAGAAAGAAAGAAAGTGAATAGTCCCAGATCTCATAGCTACTCAAGAGTTGCTTAAATCTATTTTAATAATTTCTACACTGATCTAAAACTAGCTTTATCCAAATGAAGTAATATTTGTTTCAAACTTTATTTCACAATTTACTTATTTTTAGCAGCCATTTAGAAATATCTTTTAAATCATTTTGTAACTGGTCTTCAGAAAAATTCCCATATGTTTTCCCAACTCTCAATAACTAAAAGGAAGTAGATTTTGTTATTATTAGAGGATGCATTGAGAAAATAGAAGTATGAAATTAAGATATATTAATAGACACCTTGAATCAACGTTTAGCACCAGGCAACATACTTTGCTAAATACGTCTTAGTCCAGCAGTCCCCAACCTTTTCTGGCACCAGGGACAGGTTTTGTGGGAGACAATTCTTCCATGGACCAGGGTGGGGGGAGATGGAGGGATGGTTTAGGGATGATTCAAGCGTGTTACTTTTATTATGCACTTTATTTCTATTATTATTGCATTGTAATATATAATGAAATAATGAAACAATTCACCATAATCTTGAATCAGCGGTAGTCCTGAGCTTGTTTTCCTGCAACTAGAAGTTCTCATTTGGGGGTGATGGGAGACCAATGGATCATCAGGCATTAGATTTTCATAAGGATTGGGCAACCACACATGCACAGTACACAATAGGGATCATGCTCCTATGAGAATCTAATGCCACCGTTTATGTGACATGAAGCAGAGCTCAGGTGGTAATGCAGCCATGGGGAGTAGCTGTAAATAAAGATGAAGCTTCACTCGTGCTCACCTCTTGCTGTGCCGCTGGGTTCCTAAAAAGCTAGGACCAGTGCTAGTTCATTGCCCAGGGGTTGGGGGTCCCCTGTCTTAGTCAACCCTGTGGAAGGGGACAGCTGTGATTGAGGAAGTCTTACAGGCTGTACCAAATAGCAGCAAAGAACTCAGAATCTGGAGACAATAATATCCAGGATTTGAATTATAGACATTGCATAATAGTCTAGTGACCTTGAACAAGTTAACCTCCCTATGTATAGTTTTCTTATCTCTATAAAAAGTCAACCACATATGCTTACAGTAAGAAAATTTAAGTGATGTTAAAAATCTCTTTCAAAATATAGGTGTTACTGGCCGGGTGCAGTGGCTCATGCCTGTAATCCCAGCACTTTGGGAGGCCAAGGCTGGCGGATCACCTGAGGTCGGGAGTTCGAGATTAGCCTGACTGACATGGAGAAACGCTGTCTCTACTAAAAAATACAAAATTAGCCAGGCGTGGTGGCGCATGCACATAATCCCAGCTACTCAGGAGGCTGAGGCAGGAGAATCGCTTGAACCTGGGAGGCGGAGGTTGCAGTGAGCCGAGATTGTGCCATTGCCCTCCAGCCTGGGCAACAAGAGTGAAAACTCCGTCTCAAAATCATAACAATAATAATACAGGTATTATTGTTATTTGGGCATGGCAAGGACAACAGTTCAGGAGATGATTACCTTTAAAAAGATAGCTTGTTATAGTCACAGATTCCAAGAGGAAGGGGCATGACACATGACTGGGGCCACATGAGGAAGCACCAGGGTCATTTGGGAGGCAGAGGGAGCAAGGAGAAAATGTTGGCAAGAGTCTTTATTCTGGTTTCCCCAGGAAGAAACAGGCAAGGCAGGGTGATCAGGCTTAGGATTGTCCCTTTTAAATAACTGTGGGGCGCTCCAGGGCATAGCGCCTGTCCCTAGTTTTCTGGTATCTGATCCGGAGGTGATTAGGACAGGAGAAGAGTGGCCTAGTGTGTAAGAGCAACATAAAGAGGTGATTGCGGTTTGGGTTCTGGATTGGTTGGTTTGCGTATGAAAGGCATGCTCCCAGGTGAGTTGTTCACTATTTCTAGAAATCGTCTAGCCTTGCGAGAGGCAGTATCTTCGGGGCCAGTATGGCATCAGATGTCAAGGCATCAGAAACACGTGATTAATGTAAGGTCTATCTCATGGAAACCCAGAATAAATTGTGGCCACAATCATGACAATAATGATAATATAAAGAAATATTTGTATGATGCCTGCTCCCCAAAATATCAGTCTTTTCTGGACACACAAAAATGAACACGAATATACTCTGATGTAGAAAATATGAGAGTAGAGAGTCATACAAGGTGTTGTGGGTGTGCAGCTGGGAAAAAGGGAGAGTTGGATTTAGTTTAGGGGAAGGAAGGCTAAAAGAAGAATGCATGAAGATAATTCATAAATTGGTCCTTAGGGAATGAGTAGGAACGAACACAATGAATAAAATTTGGTTTCAGGGTGAAGAAAGACATTATAGAAGGAGGTAATAATGCACAATGGCAAGGAGGTGAGAGTATATACAATATGAAGAGTGGCCTGGAATTCACTATGGCTTGGAGAGAGTTTTACAATTAAAATAGTGTTGTTTTTTATAGTAATGAGGAAACAATAGAGGAAAAGAGTTACGTTTACCAAATACTTACCCTGTGCTGAACCTTTGACCTGTACCATCTCATGTAATCCTTAAAAAATTCTTAATGAGGACAGTACTTTTGGTATCTCTCTTCACAGAAAAGAAAATTGTCTTTTGGTGAGTTTCAGTGTTCTGAGACAGCAGTGGTGGAAGCTGCAAGACCTCTTGTGCTTTAGGCTCAGAAATCACACACTGTCACTGTGTCATATTCTATTGGTCAAAGTAGAGTCACAGAGCCACCCCAAATTCAAAGGATAAGGAAATAAAGCACATCTGTTAATGAAAGTTACTGCAAAAAAATTGTGGCCATATTTTTTACTTACTACCAAAATAAGTCTATTATCTGCTCTCATTCACTGAAAGTAGGATCTCAAAACCAAATATAATAGGAAAATCAGGTACCAAATTCCCCTAGAATCCCTAAAGAGATAAAGAAGCATCCTAAGGAACCCACCACATGTGGGATTATGTTTAATCCATTTTAATGAACCCCTAAGGATAGAATAACTCAGCTTTTTACGTGAGTGCCATCATATTTAATCATCATGACAAAATTATGAGGTAAGGATTATCAAGTTATTTTGCATAAGACAAAAAACTCAAATAGGTTTGAAATTATTCTTGAAGTTGCACAGCAATCAAGTGGTTGAGCCAGGATCAGAAGCTCGATGTATATGAATCCATTGTGCCTACTTTTACCACTGCTCATAGGACAACGTGGTGCAATAAGTAGTGAGGTTACAGGGAAGGTATTTGGGAAAGTGAATTCCAGCCTGTAGCACAGCAGAGCTATATCTTCGACAGTAGGAAATGGGGGCCTGCAGCCAGGAGAGAGTTTTGTGATAGATATGTCTATTTTATCACTGTCATCATAACAGCAATATTCAAATTGCAGGAGTATATAAGCTTCCCAGAAATAAATGTGGAGAGGAGGAAGTGTAGGGAAAAGAAAGTTAAAGAGGATAAAAGATTAGTTTAAAAAGGAGGAAAAGAGATAACAGAGGAAATTAGGGAATGGAAGAGAAAAGAAAATAGAAAAACGTAACAGCTGAATGAGGGGAAAAAATGCCCTCATCAATTAATGCAGGGAAGTACAGCAGAATGAGGAAGGTGATGACCGTAGTTCATTTAAGAAAAACAAACAACCCCATCAAAAATTGGGCAAAGGATATGAACAGACACTTCTCAAAAGAAGACATTTATGCAGCCAACAGACACATGAAAAAATGCTCATCATCACTGGCCATCAGAGAAATGCAAATCAAAACCACAATGAGATACCACCATCTCACACCAGTTAGAATGGCCATCATTAAAAAGTCAGGAAACAACAGGTGCTGGAGAGGATGTGGAGAAATGGGAACACTTTTACAATGTTGGTAGGAGTATAAACTGGTTCAACCATTGTGGAAGACAGTGTGGTGATTCCTCAAGGATCTAGAACTAGAAATACCATTTGACCCAGCCATCCCATTACTGGGTATATACCCAAAGGATTATAAATCATGCTGCTATAAGTACACATGCACACATATGTTTATTGCGGCACTATTCACAATAGCAAAGACTTGGAACCAACCCAAATGTCCATCAATGATAGACTGGATTAAGAAAATGTGGCACATATACACCATGGAATACTATGCGGCCATAAAAAATGATGAGTTCACATCCTTTGTAGGGACATGGATGAAGCTGGAAACAATCATTCTCAGCAAACTGTCGCAAGGACAGAAAACCAAACACCGCATGTTCTCACTGATAGGTGGGAATTGAACAATGAGAACACTTGGACACAGGATGGGGTACAACACACACTGGTGCCTGTCATGGGGTGGGGAGAGGGGGTATGGATAGCATTAGGAGATATATCTATTGTAAATGACAAGTTAATGGGTGCAGCACACCAACATGGCACATGTATACATATGTAACAAACCTGCACGTTGTGCTGATGTACCCTACAACTTAAAGTATAATAATAAAAAAAAACATAAAACTGTGGTAAAATAAAAAAATAAGTTTCATAGAAGAGTGTTTGTAGCAGAGTGTTTATAGCATTTAAACTCTTGAGTCTCTGAATTTCAGAAAATAATGTGAAGTTGAGCCCTATATTCTCACAAAAGCTTATACATAAAGACTCAAGGATGTACATTAACCATTCCAGGACCTAAGTTCAGAAGAACCAAAAAAGAAAGAAAAAAATGTTTGCCATTAGCTGTAGACAAAGAGTTTTTAAGGCTGTGTCTCCACTGGAACCATGAAGAAGATAATACTTATTTTTTCCTCTTTAAAGAATAATTTTCTACAATTGCATTTGGGATTAAGTTAAAAAATAAAAAAATAACAATTTCCACCTTAACTCTCAAATTTTTATTTGTATGAGAAAGGAACTGTTCGTAATTAGACAGTAATTACAAGCTAGCTGAAGGTCACTATTAGAAATTATCTCATGAGACAAGAATAGTTCACAGCATTTATAGTTTATACCATGCTTTATCATATTATACTTTCCATCTCTTTTTTTCTGTCCCATATACCTTAACATGCATTACTTTTGAAGGCAAGAATTGTGTCCGTGTTGCTGTATCTCTAGCATTTGTAAATACATGTTAAATAAATTAATAGGAACAAAAAAGATTCATATAGACATTTCTTGTTGGTTAATATATGGTTTATCTAGGAAGATCTAATTTTCTAAACTAGGCAGTAGTGTCATCCAGCTACTAAGATAAGCTACGTTTATCTTGTGAGCAAGACTGGCACACATTTAGGTAAGCTGTAACCCCTATAAATCCCAGGGACACTAATGCCACAGCCTTGGTACTATCAAATTCAAAGAAGCAGTTCCGAGGAAACAGGTAGTTAAGGGTTCTTCTATCATTATAGTCATCACTGACAAACTGTTAAAGGGCATCCAATTCCTAGTCCAACATAATGTCCTAAAATTTCTCTATCCCTTATTCATCACTCTAAAACTTTCTGCGCAGCTGCTTGAAATCCGCTTTATCTTCACTCCATCCCTCCTTCAAACTCTCTTTAGCACTTGAACAAGTATTCCTCTTTTATACTTTCTTCAAAAGTCATGAAACGCCACTTTCTTACAGGTGACCTGTGGGAAGCAGTCATGCCATGCTTCTGTCCTCTGTGTGCCACCTATTTTGAACGTTTGTTCTTTTGCTCTGATAACTTTTTCTACAATAAATCCTTATGAGTAATTTCTATTGGATAGAAATGATCACATAGGTACATGATTTTAATCCATAAAAATAGAAGTTTTGTGATGGGTGTAAGAAGCAAATCCATTTCTCAACCCTCATATTCTACCATATTCCCTCATTCTACAAATACATTTGACATCTGCTACGTGGTAGACATGTTTCTAAATGCTAGGGATATCCCAGTAAATAAAATAAACAGATATCCATTCCCTTGTTCACCTTTGATCTTGTTAAGGCAAAGAGATAATAAACCAATCGCATTATTTGGTGCACAAAGGAGATGGTAAGTGCACCAACCTGCTACCGTCTGCCTATCTTGGTTTTACCATGCATTACAGAGAATTACATTACTCAAGTTCCATGGCCTTCTGGACTTTAGGTGGGTTTACCCAATGTGAAACAAAGGAGCTCGGGAGAACAGAAACTGGAGTATTTCTCCTTCTACCTCTCTGTGATTCTGGGGACATCCAGCCGAACAGTCCCTCTTCTATGGTTCCAGTAGGGGTTTAGCTGAACAACCTCCACTATGGTTTTAGCTCCCTCCAGAAGACCTGGATTCAGGGTTCTGGTAGCATCATTCCCTTTGCTAGGCCTTCTGGTCCTATGAGGTTGTTGTAGAAGAAGTTTCTTGGGCCGGGCGCGGTGGCTCACGCTTGTAATCCCAGCAATTTGGGAGGCCGAGGCGGGCGGATCACGAGGTCAGGAGATCGAGACCACGGTGTAACCCCGTCTCTACTAAAAATACAAAAAATTAGCCGGGCGTGGTGGCGGGCGCCTGTAGTCCCAGCTACTCGGAGAGGCTGAGGCAAGAGAATGGCGTGAACCCGGGAGGCGGAGCTTGCAGTGAGCCGAGATCGCGCCACTGCACTCCAGCCTGGGTGACAGAGCGAGACTCCGTCTTAAAAAAAAAAAAAAAAAAAAAAAAAAGAAGTTTCTTGCTGTTGCTAATGCCCAGGCTGCTTCTCCATCCTCTTTTTGGCTTCTCAGCTCTTCTACAGCTTTGTCATCGATTCCTTATATTAAATGTTCTCTGTTTTTAAAATATGGTGTGATTTATTTTCTTATCTGAATCATACAAAGGCATTGGTTTTGGGAGGGCTGGATAGTGGCATGCAGTTTTAAACAGGGTTGGTCAGAGTAGGCTTCATTGGGAAATTAATAGTATAACAGGGGCTTGAAGGATATGTGGTAGTGAGGCATGTGGCTATTTGAAAGAGAAATTCCTGGAAGACGGAAAAGGCTTACAAAGTTTTTAAGGAGTTTCATCTTTGGTATATACTTGTACAGTGAGGAGGCCAGGGTGGACATGCAGTGCTGAGTTAGAATGGTAGATGAGATCTGAGAGGTAATAGGAAGTCCGGTCTAATAGGGTCTCACAGGCTATTTTAAGAACTTTGGCTTTTATTCCCAGTGCCACGGAGGAAGACTGCATTGTTCTGAACAGAAAAATGACATGACCCTGTTACTCTTTATATAATTATCTTGGCTATTGTGCTGAGAATAGACTATAGATGAGCAAAGGTGAAGGTAGGTAAACCAGTTAGAAATAAATTGCAGTAATCCATGAAAGCAGTGACTCAGGCTGGAGGAGTGTGAAGTCATGTGATTCTGGATATAAAATGTAAGTGGAGGACTATCTATTGAACCAAATGTGTAGTGTGAGAAAAATTAAGAAGGCAATGATTTCTGATCTAAGCAAATAAATAGAATTGTCTACCAGTAAGTGGCATGAGGAAAACGTATGTGGAGTAAATTTGAACGTGGGGTATAAAGTTAAGAGTTTTGTTTTGGGCATGATAGTTAATACGGCAGTTTAGATTTCAGGGGCAACCACCTGACTCTGTATATTATAATTTCAGAGAAGACAACCCAGCTGGGAATTGTTAGCATGTAAATAGTATTTAAAGCCATGACACTGGGGATGATTTCATCCTAGCTGTGAGTGTAGAGAGAGAGGAGATAAGGTCTAAGAATTGAGCCTTGGGTTACATCAAAGCTAAAACATTAGAGAAAGAAGAAAAACCTGCAAAATAGATTGAAAAGAAACAAATAAGTAGGAAGGAGTGTGATATCCTAGGAGCTAAAGAGACAAATAGTTTTTAGAAGAAGGAAGTAATAAACTGTGTGAAACGCTGATAGTAGTTCAAGAAAAATGACAATATATGATTAGACTTAGTATACGGAGACTATTGGTGACGTCAGTAAGAGCAGTTTCAGTGCGGCAGTGGAGAGTTTAAATGAAGTGGATTGAAATAAATGGCAGGAAAAACATGATAGAAAATATTTTTGAGAGAAGTTTTTTATAGATGGAAATAGAAAAATGATATGGTAGTTGGAGGCCAAGTGAGGTCAGGGGACTTTATTTTTAAAATAGAAGTAGCAGTATGTTTAAATGCTGATGTAATCATTCAAGAAAGAAAGAAATAATGATACGGAAGAGAGAGGAGAACGTTTTTTAAACTTTTTATTTTTATAGATTTAGGGGTACAAATTTGATATGGTTTGGAGGTTCCCCTTCCAAATCTCATGTTGAGATGTGATTCCCAGTGTTGGAGGAGGGGCTTGGTGGGAAGTGTTTGGGTCATGGGGGTTGACTCTTCATGAATAGCTTGGTGCTGTCTTTATGATAATGAGTGAGTCCTCACTCTATGTTTAAGTGGGATCTGGTTGTTTAAAAGTGTGTGGCACCTCCACGCTTTCTCTCTTGCTCCTGCTCTCACCATGTGACATGCTGACTTCTCATTGCCTTCTGCCATGATTATAAGCTCCCTAAGGCCTCACCATAAGCAGAGGCCAGCACTGGCTCCCTGGGCAGCCTGCAAAACCATGAGCAAATTAAACCTCTTTTCTTTATAAATTACCCAGCCTGAGATATTTCTTTATAGCAGTGCAAGAATGGCCTAAAACACAGTACAATTTTGTTACATGGGTGTTTTGCATACTGCTGAAGACTGGGCTGTTAGTGTTCCTATCACCCACATAGTGTGCGTTGTACCTAATAGGGAGTATTTCAGACCTCACTCCCTCCTGTCTATATGTCCATGTGTACCCATTATTTAGCTCCTTTTTATAAGTGAGAACATGCAAGTTTTGACTTTCTGTATATGAGTAATTTCATTTAGAATAACAGCCTCTAGTTCCATCCATTTGGAGAGAGGGGAACTTTTTTTAATGAATTACAGTTATGCATCACTTATGGATGGACATATATTCTAAGAGATGTATTATTAGGTGATTTCGTCATTGTACAAACCTCAGAGTCTACTTATACAAATCTAGACGGCATAGGCTACTACACACCTAGGCTATATAATATAGCCTATTGCTCCTGGGCTACAAACCTGTACAGCAGGTTACTGTACTGAATGTTGTAGGCAATTGCAACACAATGGTAAGTATTTGGGTATCTAAACAAATCTAAAATATGGAAAAAGTACAGTAAACATTAGGTAGTGTGATCTTATGAGACCACTGGTGTATATCGCCTGTAATTGAACAAAATGTCGTTATGCAGTACATGAATGTACTTAAATAGATAAAAGGGTGTTATATGGTGGAAATTTGGAGAATTGGCTTTAAATAGGAGCATGCATAATCTCTGCATATACATAGGAAAGAAGGGCAAGTGTATAAACACAAATGCTAATATGTTAGTAGTTTCAGTAGTGGAAGTTTGTAGAAATTCTTCTCAAGTAGTTTAATTTCCTTAATGAAGTAGAAACCCAAATGAGAATGGGGTTTGAACAGAAAAAGGAATGCATAAAATAATCTTCTTACAAGTAAGTCAATGTGTGGACTACATAAATGTAGTTTTATTGCCAAGCAATAAAGGTTGGACTTGAGATTTGTGGTAATGATTTTAACCTGCATGGTCATACGTATTTATCCAGCCACATCAAGCTATACTGATGCAGTTCTGAGTAGGTAAGGAATTACATTTAACCAGGACTGTGATTTTAACAACAGAATGGAATGAACCTAGAGATAGAATCAAGGAGGTTGAAACAAATGCAAAGCAGTGTTTAAATTGACTGACTATGAAATTCAATCTGTGGTAAAGATAAAATGAAGACAAGACACTAGGAGAGTGAGAAAAAGATGGGATAATCAATGGAACTTACAAAAAAAGATGGGATAATCAATGGAACTTACAAAGGAGGCTTTGTGAATATTTTGCCTCCCTTGATTTAACTGAAAACAAGGGAACTTTAAATTAATAGGAGGGTCTGATTTAAGAGCTCTAAATTGACACAGTATCTCAACATTAAAGATATTTTTAATCTATTAGAAACCAAGAGAGTTTTATTGTTTATATAGTCAGACAAAATGAAAACAAGACAAAAAATAAGTAAATATAATGAGATTTTATATCATGTTTAGCTATTCAGAGTACTGGTCTCTGTAATCCTATTTTATTTTCCCAATGTCTTATCTCTGTATTGTAAAACTAAAGCTTAAAAGACTGGTGTCATTTAGGTTCCAGTAAGTTCTAGACATTCTCTGATCTGAATACTAAAATCGTATAGACAGAGGGAATATAGCAAGGCTCAATCTTGATTTCTTGTTTCTTTTTTTATTATTATTATTATCATTATACTTTAAGTTTTAGGGTACATGTGCACAATGTGCAGGTTACATACGTATCCATGTGCCATGTTGGTGTGCTGCACCCATTAACTCGTCATTTAGCATTAGGTATATCTCCTAATGCTGTCCCTCCCCCCTCCCCCCACCCCACAACAGTCCCTGGAGTGTGATGTTCCCCTTCCTGTGTCCATGTGTTCTCATTGTTCAATTCCCACCTATGAGTGAGAACATGCGGTGTTTGGTTTTTTGTCCTTGCGATAGTTTACTGAGAATGATGGTTTCCAGTTTCATCCATGTCCCTACAAAGGACATGAACTCATCATTTTTTATGGCTGCATAGTTTTCCATGGTGTATATGTGCCACATTTTCTTAATCCAGTCTATCATTGTTGGACATTTGGGTTGGTTCCAAGTCTTCGCTATTGTGAATAGTGCTGCAATAAACATACGTGTGCATGTGTCTTTATAGCAGCATGATTTATAGTCCTTTTGGTATATACCCAGTAATGGAATGGCTGGGTCAAATGGTATTTCTAGTTCTAGATCCCTGAGGAATCGCCACACTGACTTCCCCAATGGTTGAACTAGTTTACAGTCCCACCAACAGTGTAAAAGTGTTCCTATTTCTCCACATCCTCTCCAGCACCTGTTGTTCCCTGACTTTTTAATGATCACCATTCTAACTGGTGTGAGATGGTATCTCATTGTGGTTTTGATTTGCATTTCTCTGATGGCCAGTGATGATGAGCACTTTTTCATGTGTTCTTTGGCTGCATAAATGTCTTCTTTTGAGAAGTGTCTGTTCATGTCCTTTGCCCACTTTTTGATGGGGTTGATTTCTTGTTTCTAAAGTGCTCTTTGGAAACAAAATGTCCTTTGTGTGACTTTGAAAATTATCTTCATTCTTTCTCTGCCCTATTGTTGAAAGACATTTGAAGAACATTTTTAATGCCCATCTTCTGGGGGTCGTGTTGGTTCAGCAGTAACCAACTTTTCCACCTACCTGTTTAATTCATTATATATGGTATTTATCCTGCTTTATGTGGGAATTCTCAGACAAAAGTGGCTCAAAATAATTTTAAGTTGCTTTGAAGTTCAATTTACCCCAAGCACGCAAAATATGAAGCTACATAAATGCACACCACAGTCAAACTGCTCCAAAAAAATGAAAAGAAAACATATTTAAAAGCATCCAGAATAGAAATAGGCCTATATACAGAGATTTTTTAAAAAATTAAAAAGGCAAACAATTTCTTACTGGAAACAAATGTAAGATAAAACAACACTTACAAGTATTGAAAGAATAAAATTGCCCTAAAATTAGAATTGAAATTCCATATCCAGGCTGGGCATGGTGGCTCACACCTGTAATCCCAGCACTTTGGGAGGCTGAGTAGGTGGATCACAAGGTCAGGAGTTCAAGATCAGCCTGGCCAAAATGGTGAAACCCCCATCTCCACTAAAAATACATAAATTAGCTGGGCATGGAGGCAAGCACCTATAATCCCAGCTACTCGGCAGGCTGAGGCAGGAGAATGGCTTGAACCCAGGGGGCAGAGGGTGCAGTGAGTGGAGATGGTGCCTCTCCACTCCAGCCTGGGTGACAGAGTGAGACTCTGTCTCAATAATTAAAACAAAAATCCATACCCAATGAAAATGTAAGTACCTTTTAATAACCATGAAAAAGTAAAGGCTTCACATAAATAAAACCTGAAAGATTTTATCACTAGCAGACCTGTACTACAATAACTCCTTTAAGCACAGAACTAAAATTATAGGAGATGGAAACATGGATGTATATAAAAGAAGAGCTCCAAAAATGGTAATGGGATGGATAAATATATAACTGTTTCTATTTAAATTTCTTCCAAAATAATTTACCATTTACATAAAAATAATAACTTACTGTGTACTTTATGGCATATATAAAAGTAAAGTATATGGCAGCAAGATTACAAAAGCTGAGAGAAGATACTGCAAGGTTCTTATACTACATATGAAATAGTACAAAGTTACTTGAAGGCATATAATTATAAGTTAAATATGTGTTCCATAAACCCTAAGTCAGTTACTAAATTAACAAAACAAAAATTATAAATAATAAGTAAAATGCTTAAAATATAATCATAAATAGACTGATTTTATCAACAAAAGGCAAGGGGGAGGGGGTAGAAACAGCAATAAACAAATCACACAAATAGAAAACTAATAAGATGATAGATGGAAATCTTAAAAATTACATTAAATGTAAATGAAATGTAAAACAATCTAACAAAAAGATAGAAGTAAAAAACAATGCCAGTAACTTTACTCATAATGTAACACTTAGAAACACCCACGATGTCTTTCAGTAGGTGAATGGATAAAGCGAGCTGTAGTAAATCCACAATGAAATATTACTCTGTGAATAAATCAATAAGCATCCATGAAAAGACATGAAGGAATCTTAAATCATACTGCTAAATGAAAGGAGCTAAACTGAAATGGCTACACACTGAATGATTCTAAGTATATGACATTCTGGAAAACACAAACTATAGAAAAAGTGAAAATATCAGTGGTTACCAGAAGTTGGGGAGAACAAAAGAGGGATGAATAGGTAGAGCACAGAGGATTATTAGGGTGGTGAAACTATTGCTCTGTATGGTTGTGAAAGGAAAATAAACCTAGGGACCCCAAACTCATTGAGCCGCAGGAAAGAGTTAAGCTGGAAACTGGGTCATGCAAACCTTCCTCCCCTTTTGGCTCCTAAATAAGATGGCTAAAATATGAAAAGCTACACGCTTCCCCCATATTTTGCCCACAAGGAAATTCCTAGTGAGCTCCAAGATCTTTACTCTAAGGCGTATCTGTTAAAATTTCACCATGGCAATGTACATTCATAGTTTATCTTTACAGGTGCAGTCACCTCCCCTGCCCGCCAGATATAAATGATATCTAATTGTTCCCCTGCCCCATTTTGTCAATGTTATCTTATGTAAAAATGCAGATTACCTACATTTTTTCTCTGCCCTATTTGTCTGTGTCATCTTAGGTAACGAATGCAGATACACTGAGCCAGACGAAGGCATGAATGACTATTTTTTCCCTAACCTCTCTTACATGAAAATTATGTACTTTTCAATGCTCCACCTTTTCCCCTTTAAATATGGAGCCCTCAAAATCATCTTCAGAGAAAAGCATAGTCCTATCTCCCCGGTGTGCATCCTTAACTTGGCAAATAAACCTCCTAAAATGATTGAGACTTGTCTCGCCATTTTTCTCAATTGACGTGGTAGATACATGTCATTATACATTTGTCAAAACCTATAGAATATACAACACCAAGAGTGAATCCTAATGTAAACTATGAACTTCAGTCAATAATAATGTATGCAGTTTCATCATCGATTGGAACTAAGGTACCACACTAATACATTAAAAATAGAGGAAATTGTGGGAGGTGAGGGCATATATGAAAACTCTGTGCTTTTCACTCATTTTTTTTTTTTTGGTAAACCTAAAACTATTCAAAACAATAACATTTATTAACTTTTTAGACATTCCAAACTATAGGGTGCTTATAAGAATTATACTTTAAATCTTTGGGAGCCGAGGCGGGTGGATCATGAGGTCAGGAGATCAAGACCATCCTGGCCAACATGGTGAAACGCCGTCTCTACTAAAATACAAAAAAATTAGCCAGGCATGGTGGCATGCGCCTGTAATCCCAGCTACTCGGGAGGCTGAGGCAGGGGAATTGCTTGAACACGGGAGGCGGAAGTTGCAGTGAGACGAGACTGCACCACCTGCACTCCAGCCTGGCGACAGAGCAAGACTCTGTCTCAAAAACAACAACAACAACAACAAAAAGAATTTTACTTTTAACCTATTCATAGCTTTAGATTTAAAGTATAAGTATGAAAAATAATATGCTACGCTGACACACACACACACACACACACACACACACACAACTAGGATGGCTATAGGGACAACACACTTAGTGGATTTCAGATCCAAGAATAGTACCAGGGATGTGGAGGTGAATTTCATTAAGATAAAGAGTTCTATTTATCAAGAAGAGATAACAATTTTAGATGTTTAAATGCCTAATACCAGAGTTTCAAAATATATGAAGCAAAAATTCATAAATAAAGAGAAATAGAGAAATCACAATTATAGTTGGAGACTTCAATATCTCTCTGAAAAATTGATAGAACAAGTACACAGGAAATCATTAAAGACAAAGAAGGCTTGGAAAACACAATCAACCAATTTGGCCTAATGTGTATTTATAGAACACTCCACACAAAATTAGGAAAATACATTTCATTTTTGAGTGCTTTGCTTTTAGAACATTTATCATGCCAGACTATATTTGGTACAATAAAACAAATTTCAATAAACTTGAAAGGACTTAAGTCTTACAGAATTTAATCTCTGATACCATGGAATTAAATTAGAAATTAATAACAAAAATATCTCTAGATAAAAATTTTTAAATCTTTGGTAACTAAATAGAACACTTCTAAATAATCCATATGTCAAAGAAGGAATCAAAAAGAGGTTAGAAAATAATTTTAACTCAATCAAAAAACTTAGTATTTCAAAATTTGTTAGATAACACTAAAGCAGTCCTTAATGGGGCATTTATACTATAAAAATATCAGAAAAAAAGATACATCAGAGAAGCAGGATATCTCAAACAACTTCAACTTCCACCTTCAGAAACAAGAAAAAGAAGAAAAGTATATAGCCACAGTAAACAGAAGAAGGATAATAAGAAAGATCACATAGGAAAGCAAGGAAGATCTTTCATTTGAAAAAATAAGGAATATTAATAAACATATATCTAGACTGAGAAAACAAACATGACATCGATTTCACTATAAGGAATCAGAGAGATGATGCTGCTACCGATTATAAAGCTATCAAAGGGATAAGCAACAGATATCTCACCGAAAGGGAGCTACAGGTGGCAAGTAAAGTACATAAAAAATGCTCATCATTGTTAGCCATTTGATATGTGCAAATTAAAACTGCAATGAATGAACTATCACTACACTTCTATTAGAATAGCTAATATTAAATATTATAGAGATAATACCAAATGCTGGCAAGTATGCAGAGAAACTGGATATCTCATACATTGTTGGTAGAAATGTAAATTAGCAGTCACTTTGGCAAATAGTTTGTCAGTTTCTGAAAAATAAAAACAAACAAAACCCCAAAACTACACATTCACTTACCATACTACCTAGATATTACATCTGAGAATTTAAAAAAGTTTATATAAAAATTGCCCACAAATGTTCAAAACAGCATTATTCGTAATAGAAAAATATTGGAAACAGTGCAGATGTCTTTCAGGGGGTGAATGGTTGAACAAACTCTAATATACGCATAACGACAGAATATTATTTAGCAATACAGAGAAATGAACTATTAACAAAGGCATTATGTTAAGTAAAAAAGTCAATCTACAAGTGCTATGTGCTTTGTAATTTCACTTATGTAATGTTCTCAAAATGACAAAATTATATAGGTGGTAAACAGATTATTGGTTGTCAGGGGACTGGGACAGGGTGGATGGAGTAGGGAGTGTGGATAAAGAGGTAGAACAAAGGAGTTCTTTGGCAGTGATGGAACAATCTATCTTGATTGTGGTAAAGGTTATAGAAATCTATACATAGGGTAAAATTGAATAGAACTACACATACACACACATGCAAATAAATTCAGGTTAAATGGTAAAAACCAAATAAGGTCTAGTTGAAATACTTTTCTGGTTTTGACATTGAATGATAGCTACAGAAGTTGTTGCCATTGGGGAAAGCTGAGTAATGTGTACACAGGACTATAGTTTTGCAACTCCCTACAGTAGTCTATATTTATTTCAAATAAAAAGGTTTTTAAAGATAATACAGGAATAGTATCGATAACTTCAAGGCAATACATTTGAAAACTGAAATGAATAAGGTAAATTCCTTGAAAGACACTATCAAAGCTCACTCAGAAGAGATAGATGACCTAAATCATCTTGGAAAATATCACTCAAGAAATTGATTTTGTGGTTAAAATCTGTACTGTGGCCAATTGGAATTCATGTTAAGAGCACAAGGTTAGTGTAGCAATCAAATTTAATGAATATAATTCACCATATTAACAAATTAAAAAAGAAAAAATGTATTCTTATTATCAGTGGTGGACAAAAAGTATTAACAAAATCCAACATCTATTCCTTTTGAAAATTCTCAGCAAAGTAGCCACAGAAAAAAATTTCCTCAACCTGACAGAAGGCATCTACAAAAAACCTACAGCTAATCTTATACCTAATATTGAGAGACTAAATTCTTTCTCCCTAAGATTGCAAACAAGACAAAATTTTCTCTCGCCACTTCTATTCACATTGTATTGGATGTTCTAGTCAGTGCAATAAGGCAAACTAAGAAATGGAAAAATAAAAAAAATTCACACTATATAAAAATATTTTATTTACATAATTGTATATGCAGAAAATCTGATGAAACCTACAATAAAATCACTAAAACTAACATAAGTTTGGCAAGATTACAAGATGTAAGATTGTTTTTAAAAAAACTATTATATTTATAGCAATAAACATTTGAAATGAAAATTATAAAAACAATACCAGTTACAATAGTACCAAAAACATGAAATCCTTAGGGATAAATATGACAAAACATATGTAACACCTGTAGATGGGCCACTCAAAAACCTTGCTGAAAGAAAAAGACCTAAAAATGTATATATTTGTTATGTTTATTAATTGGAAGACTCAGTATTAAGATCAGTCTATACTCTCAGTGTATCTCCAAGCAAAATCATGGCAAGCCATTTTTGTAGAAGTTAAAAAACTGCTCCTAAAATTCATATGGAAAATCAAAGGACCTAGAGGAGCCAAGTCAACCTTGAAAAGGAGCAATAACTTTGGGAGCCTAGCCCTATTCTGTGCCAAAACTTAAAGCTACAGCCAGGAACACAGTATGCATTTAGTGTAACAAATTTGTATAAAAGTAAATCAGTATAGTGGAATCTAGAAAATATTTGTATAAAGATATATTTTAGAATCACATTCCCCCAGATATAGCTTTTTTTTTCACTGCTTTAATAAGGCATAACTGAACTTGAAAAAGTCTACATATTTAAGGTAGACAATTTGATAAGTTTTACATAGGCACATATCTGGGAAAATACCGCCTTTATCTTCTATCTGTCTGTCTGTCTGTCTGTCTGTCTATCTATCTATCTATCTATCTATCTATCTATCTATCTATCTGCTATCTATTTACCTTTAGGTAAGTGGAATTAAAACCACAATGTAGTATTACTAAAATGGCTAAAATTAAAAGAAAAAGATAACCAAACCAAGTGTTTGTGGAATGTAAAGAAAATGGAACTCTCATATATTCCTGGGGAGGAATATAAATGGCACAAACCTTTGTAAAAGAGTTTGATCATTTCAAGAAGTTCAACATATACCTATCTTATGATGTGGAGTTCCACCTCTAGAAATTTGTCAAGAAAAAAATAAATAAAAGATTATGTTCAAACAAAACATTGTACACAAATGTTCATAGCAGCCTCATTTTTAATAGTCCCAAATAAAAATACCTCAAAAGTCCTTCAAAATATGAATCAATTTCTTAAGATGTGGTTTATCTGTATAATGGGATACTTCTCAGCAATAAAAAGTAATAAACTATGGAATCATGCTACAACATTGGTGAATCTCAAAATAATTATGCTAAGCAAAAGAAACTAGAGCAATGAATCAAAGCAACTACTATGTGATTCCATTTATTTAAAAATCTAGAAAATTAAAACTAATTTCTAGTGACAGAAATTAGATCAATTGGTGCCTGAAGAGAGGAAGAGGTAGGGAGGATTGGGAATGAGATAGCACAAAGAGGCAAAAATAGATTTTGGATGGTGCTGGATACATTCATTATCTTGATTTTGGTGATAGTTTCCTAGGTAAATACTTACGTCAGAACTTACAAAGTTGTTCACTTTAAATATATGCTGCGTGTTGTATTCTATGTTTTGTATAGTATACCTCAAATAAAGCTGTAAAAGTAACAAATTTATTCGGAGAAATGTGATTCTAGAGAGATTTCTGAACTAGTGCAGTGTGTTTCACTGCAACAGGCTTCCTAGATCACTCACTGCCCCCTTTTTTTAGGGGGCAAGTTGTACAGGTTCAGTGATACATCATGGAAGCAAACTGGAGGGAGTCCCCTAGGACTCAGGGAGGTATCAGACTGCTCCTCTTTCTCTCTCTGACTCAATCCTGCTGGGTGCCATAATTCTTTGTCATCTCTGCTGTGCAGCTGCTTCCATCTTGTCTCTCTAAGGATTGACTTTTAGGCAGGAGTCTTAGATCTTACTCCCATAACATCAACCTCCTCTTGGTCTTTGGTTTCTACAACACCATTAGCATTCACAGTGCTTTACAATCGTACATTTTCCACATCCAGCAGCAACTGACTCACTGCAGTCCTCTTGCTTTGTCTGGGTTCTCAAGAGATAAAAACCTATTAGTCTCTGGTCAGGCAGTTCCATAAGCTCTTAATCCAGTGCCCATTTGGGTTGGTGTGGAGTCATTTGGATCACAGTCTCTTTTACAGGGACTCTAAAAGCAGAATTTCTGCACGGATGAGGTGGTCACGTAAAGCTAAGTCACTAGAGTAACTTCTACAGAGGAGTTCGACCATCATAGTTGATTAAATTTTTCCAGTTCTGGGAATTGTGATGCAACACGTTATTAGATACTCTATGTTTTTAAAGCTTCCAGATTATAATAATTAGAAATACAAATTAAAGGAGCTTAAATCATTAATCGTGACCTCCTGGTGTGCACAATTGTATCTGGTAACTGGTAAATGGAGTTTTCAGCAATAAATAAGCAGATGTCAAGAGAAACCCAATCAGGGCCTTTGCTGTCCTCCCTCTTCCCCATAGGACTGCCGTGTGCCATTGTGAGAGCAGAGTCCATGCATGTCTTATTCACTGAGGGAAATGGTAATGGACTTGGCAAATGCTGCTTCTCCCATCACCATCAAACTACAGTGACCTTGCTCCAGTGCACCCTTTCTTTTTATAGTGAATGTTTTATTACAAATGGAAACATATCAATTTTCTAAATTAAGACAACATAGAAAAGTACATTGTATTAAGATATAAAGTGTTTCCATATTGTCATCCCACAGAGCAGCTTCGATTGATCTTTTGAGCATATTTCTTTCCAGTCATCTTCTATGTGTGTTTTACATTTTTGACCATAATGTAACGTTTGCATCTCTCTTGTTTTGTAGCTATTATGTCTTAACTATGTTGCCACTTTCCCTCTACCCAGTTTCAACTAGATTTGCAGAAAAGCAAAGAATTCTAACATATAGAGTATTCAATAATTTACAAAGAATGAAGCATTGAAGGTGGAGAAAAGGGCCTTCAGAATTATATTGAATTTTCCATGCTTTATTGGGAAAATGTATTTTTGGCAGTATTGGGAAATGGATTAAAATCCCATATTTGGAACTTACTATTTAATTTCTTTGTGGTCCCATATTCTCAGCTATAGACTGGACGTAATAATGGATCTATGTTATAGAGGTCTTCTGATGATTTAGTGCTATGAAGCATAGTCTGGCGTCTGAATTGTTTTTTTTTTCTCCTAGTCACACAGATTATCTCTCCCACTATGCTTTGCAGTAATCAAATGGTCATGTGACAGATTAGTGTGGAATGTGAGCAGAACAGATATGTACTGCTTTCAGGACTGATTCATAGAAACTTCCCACATGACAACTTCATTCTTCTCTCCTGATGAGCACAGTGACCTGGGAGGCTGTAGATTGAAGACAGCAGAGTTGGAAAATGGAAAGACATTTTATTCCTAAATGACCTCTTGGTAGAGAACAATCTTTTGATCAGAAATGCATTTTCTGGACTTTACGTTAGCAACTTAAACTTCTATTTCATTAATCCACTGAGATTTTGGAGGCATATCTGTTATATCTGTTAGCGTTTACTTTAACTAGTATATACTTCCCTTATGGTTCTTACAGTGAGTCCTCACCATGTTGCTATTAATTTCCTCTCTAGGCACATTATAGTATGGCTTTCTGACACTCTTGCTGAATGTGGAAGCTCCCCAAACAAAACTACATTGGAAAAAGAACACTTTGTAGTCAGAGATTACTGAAATCTTTAAAATATCTCTCTGTGGTCTTTAAACATATCATTCTCTCTGAATTTCTGAATACTGTGAGAGAAAACTGCCACCTTCAAGAGACCAGTCTGTGCTCAAATGACAGTGCCGCTTTGTAGTTTCCAGAAGCCAAAACCTAGCAGGTCCAATCTTCCTAGTTGAGTGCTGAATTTTGAGAATTTTTCAACAAGGAAGGGTCTGAGAGAATATTCTGTCCAATAATTTTCATGCTGCTATTAGGGCCAGAGTCTTTTCCTAATTAAATGTATATCATAAAATAGGTAACAATCCTATCTCTTATCCTCCAAGGTGACCTGTGAAGTACTACCACAGAACACATTCTGAAAACTTAGGGCAACCACTTAAGTCCACTAACAGTAAGGTTAGAAGATATAGTTGCATCTATAAATTACCTTGGGCAGTATGGCCATTTTCACGATATTGATTCTTCCAACCCATGAGCATGGAATGTTCTTCCATTTGTTTGTATCCTCTTTTATTTCATTGAGCAGTGGTTTGTAGTTCTCCTTGAAGAGGTCCTTCACATCCCTTGTAAGTTGGATTCCTAGGTATTTTATTCTCTTTGAAGCAATTGTGAATGGGAGTTCACTCATGATTTGGCTCTCTGTTTGTCTGTTATTGGTGTACAAGAATGCTTGTGATTTTTGTACATTAATTTTGTATCCTGAGACTTCGCTGAAGTTGCTAATCAGCTTAAGGAGATTTTGGGCTGAGACAATGGGGTTTTCTAGATATACAATCATGTCATCTGCAAACAGGGACAATTTGACTTCCTCTTTTCCTAATTGAATACCTTTTATTTCCTTCTCCTGCCTGATTGCTCTGGCCAGAACTTCTAGCACTATGTTGAACAGGAGCGGTGAGAGAGGGCATCCCTGTCTTGTGCCAGTTTTCAGAGGGAATGCTTCCAGTTTTTGCCCATTCAGTATGATATTGCCATCCCCATCAAGCTACCAATGACTTTCTTCACAGAATTGGAAAAAACTACTTTAAAGTTCATATGGAACCAAAAAAGAGCCCGCATCGCCAAGTCAATCCTAAGCCAAAAGAACAAAGCTGGAGGCATCACGCTACCTGACTTTAAACTATACTACAAGGCTACAGTAACCAAAACAGCATGGTACTGGTACCACAACAGAGACATAGATCAATGGAACAGAACAGAGCCCTCAGAAATGATGCTGCATAGCTACAACTATCTGATCTTTGACAAACCTGACAAAAACAAGAAATGGGGAAAGGATTCCCTATTTAATAAATGGTGCTGGGAAAACTGGCTAGCCATATGTAGAAAGCTGCAACTGGATCCCTTCCTTACACCTTATACAAAAATTAATTCAAGATGGATTAAAGACTTATATGTTAGACCTAAAACCATTAAAATCCTACAAGAAAACCTAGGCAATACCATTCAGGACATAGGCGTGGGCAAGGACTTCATGTCTAAAACACCAAAAGCAATGGCAACAAAAGCCAAAATCGACAAATGGGATCTCATTAAACTAAAGAGCTTCTGCACAGCAAAAGAAACTATCATCAGAATGAACAGGCAACCTACAGAATGGGAGAAAATTTTTGCAACCTACTCATCTGACAAAGGGCTAATATCCAGAATCTATAATGAACTCAAACAAATTTATAAGAAAAAAACAAACAACCCCATCAAAAAGTGGGCAGAGGACATGAACAGACACTTCTCAAAAGAAGACATTTATGCAGCCAGAAAACACATGAAGAAATGCTCATCATCACTGGCCATCAGAGAAATGCAAATCAAAACCACAGTGAGATACCATCTCACACCAGTTAGAATGGCCATCATTAAAAAATCAGGAAACAACAGGTGCTGGAGAGGATGTGGAGAAATAGGAACATTTTTACACTGTTGGTGGGACTGTAAACTAGTTCAACCATTGTGGAAGTCAGTGTGGCGATTCCTCAGGGATCTCGAACTAGAAATACCATTTGACCCAGCCATCCCATTACTGGGTATATACCAAAGGACTATAAATCATGCTGCTATAAAGACACATGCACACGTATGTTTATTGCGGCACTATTCACAATAGCAAAGAGTTGGAACCAACCCAAATGTCCAACAACGATAGACTGGATTAAGAAAATGTGGCACATATACACCATGGAATACTATGCAGCCATAAAAAAATGATGAGTTCGTGTCCTTTGTAGGGACATGGATGAAACTGGAAAACATCATTCTCAGTAAACTATCGCAAGGACAAAAAACCAAACACCGCATGTTCTCACTCATAGGTGGGAATTGAACAATGAGAACTCATGGACACAGGAAGGGGAATATCACATTCCGGGGACTGTTGTGGGGTGGGGGGAGGGGGGAGGGACAGCATTAGGAGATACACCTAATGCTAAATGACGAGTTAATGGGTGCAGGAAATCAACATGGCACATGGATACATATGTAACAAACCTGCACATTGTGCACATGTACCCTAAAACCCTAAAGTATAATATAAAAAAAAAAAAAAAAAAAAAGAAGATATAGTTGCATATACTACTGAATGGCCAAGTAATTACTAGAATTTAGGCCTCTAGCTTCCTACACCAGTGCTCTTATCTTTTGACTATCCTTCGGGGCCTTTCTTTTCTGGGTCCACCTCTTCTTCCTTTCCTTCACTTCTTATGTTTTTCTTTCTTTATGTATAACTGAGAGTGGCAAGTAATAAAAGAATTGGCCCATAAAAGTCA
This sequence comes from Nomascus leucogenys, assembly GCF_006542625.1. Classification (NCBI taxonomy): domain Eukaryota; kingdom Metazoa; phylum Chordata; class Mammalia; order Primates; family Hylobatidae; genus Nomascus; species Nomascus leucogenys. Next base: position 89,829,361 of record NC_044395.1, on the reverse strand, counting down.
TATTCAACAGTATTCAGTAGTGAGAAATAATAGAAAATGGGAGTTTACGAGATGTCCAGTGGCTCAAAATGTAAACCAACCAACCAACAACCTTTTGACATTTGAAGCCCATAAGATGAGACGTAGAAAAATAGGAATCATAATACTTTCTGAAAAGGCTCTGTTCTGTATCATCTTTTTATTCTTGAATGCTCTTAAAAAGAACTACTGTCGTGTGTTTATTCAAGAGACTAGACTATATTTAGCCATTTAATTCCTGCTATTTCTCTTTGTTTCTATGAGTTCTCTAAAGCCACTGTCTCGATAGTTAGCACCTCTTTCTGCTTAGCATATTAAAATCAATAAATGTTGTTAATTGACTAACAGGTTGGCCAGTAACAATTAAAAAAAGGAAATAAGTAGCTGTAGGCAGGCATTTCAAAGACAAGTAATTTAGTCTCCATTTCACAAGCTGCTCACAGGCAGACATCCAAAGAAATATGACTTAGAATACATAGACCAGAAAAGTCTCAGTTTACTAGTTTTATGAATAAGTTTATATACACATCACATACATTCACATCTCTCACAGTGATTCAAATGTAAAATCACAAAAACACAAAAAATACTCAAATTCAACAGCCTTATGTCCACGAACCTTATACATCCATGCCTCCCCCATATACAATCACATACATTTTACCATTTGACTGGGGAGCAAGTATGAGAAACCAGCACATTTTTTGGTTTTGGTATCGTATTTTTGTTTACAACTCTCCCTCCCATTCCCCTTTCCTGTCCCCATTGTGTAGCACTAAATATAATTAGGGTACAGAGAGCATAAAGAAATTTCCAACATGGAGAAAATACCAATTTTGGGATCAGGGCAGAAATACAAGGACCTCTTTAAATTAAGTGAAGAAAAAATATATATTTAATTATATAAAATATATAATTAGAAAATATATATTTACATATAATTTTATATAATTTTAAAATATATATTCATATATAATTTTATAACATATAAATTATATGTTTTTATGTATGTATATAAATAAATTACTTGTCTTTGAAAGGTCTGCCTACAGCTACTTATTTCCCGTTTATTCTATATATGTATTTTCAATATATATTAAATATATTTCTTTCATTTAAATATGTGTGTGTATGTGTGTGTATATATATGTATATTTCCTTCACTTGATTTAAAGAGGTCATTGTATTTCTTCCCTGATTGTCCCGATCCCAACATTTGTATTTTTGCCATGTTGGAAATCTCTTCATGCTCTGTGTGTATGTGTGTGTGTGTGTGTGTGTGTCTAAAACCTCAGGGAGGCTTCCTCAGTCACTGATTTCTGATCAAAACAGATTCTCTTCCAGAAGATCTTGCATATGCATTTAGAATCTCCCAAAGGAGCAAAATGATGCTGGTAAAATCCTTTCAACTCACTCCTTTTTTGAAATACGTTTTTTTGGAAGAAAAAATTGACAATGTAAACATAACTCTGAAGTTTACTTAAGAAACTGGTTTATAAGGCATCAAAGAACTAATTATATGCAAATGTTGCTGCTAATTATTGATGAGCCTCATCCACTCCATTAAACATCTCTCTAGGAGTATAAGAAGCACTATGTGAGCATTTCTAACTTCTAAGTTTAAAAATAATAAAATTACAATCCTTTGAAACCTTCTGAGTTAAAATATTGCACTTCAAATGCATCCTCTCCAGGTAGGTCAATGAGAATAGGTTAATCAATCATGGTTCCAGGAGTTAGAGAAGTATTGCATATCAGTATGGAAAGTAAATCAGATTTAAATGCACTATTTAATATAAAGCACCAAGTTTTACACGATCTGCTCCCTGTCTGTACTACAAGCCTTACATCAGCCATTTGTAACTTTACTTCTTGCTTTTCAACCAAGCAAGCTCCCTCTTCTGCCTGTCCAATGCATCATTTTCATTTCATGCTCAGAGTATTTATGCAAATAATACCCTTTGCTTGAAATGGTCTTCCTCTCCTTTACCAAGTTAATGGTAATCATCCTTCAGATGTCAATTCAAGCATCTCTTTCAAACAGAAGACACACATTATCCCAGAGTAGTCAAATCCTGCAGATTAACTTGCACTATGTCTGGATGGTCCTTAGTACTCCCATACTCCAACTATTCTTAATAAATTACATTACTATATTTTACATTCTCACCAGAAATGAATGAGTTCTATTTTCTCCACATCATCACTATACTTGTTATTCTCTGACTTTCTGATTCTAGCTGCCTGGTAGTTGTGGGGTAATAAGGTGATATTTCATTGGCTTTGATCAATGTCCTGATGACTAATGACATAGAGTACCTCTTCATGTGTTTATTAGTCATTTGAGTATCTTCTTTGGAAAAATATCCATTCAGATCGTTTGCCCATTTAAAAAATTGAGTTGTCTTCTTATTATTGAGTTTGAAGACATCCTTATCTATTCTAGATACATGTTCCTTAGGTATAGGATGTGCAAATATTTTCTCTGAATTTTCACTTTCTTGATGGTGTCCTTTTAAACACAAGTGTTTTAATTTTGTTGAAGTAAAAATTATCTATTTTCCTTTATTCTTCATGCTTTTGGGTTCAAACACCCTTGTCAAAAATCAGCTGTACATAAATATATATGAGCTTATTTCTGCACTCTCAATTCTTTTTTTGTTTATTTATTTATTTTTATTATACTTTAAGTTTTAGGGTACATGTACACAACGTGCAGGTTTGTTACATATGTATACATGTGCCATGCTGGTGTGCTGCACCCATTAACTCATCATTTAACATTAGGTATATCTCCTAATGCTATCCCTTCCCACTCCCCCCACCCCACAACAGGCCCTGGTGTGTGATGTTCCCCTTCCTGTGTCCATGTGTTCTCATTGTTCAATTCCTACCTATGAGTGAGATCATGCGGTGCTTGGCTTTTTGTCCGTGTGATAGTTTGCTGAGAATGATGGTTTCCAGCTTCATCCATGTCCCTACAAAGGACATGAACTCATCATTTTTTATGGCTGCATAGTATTCCACGGTGTATATGTGCCACATTTTCTTAATCCAGTCTATCATTGTTGGACATTTGGGTTGGTGCCAAGTTTTTGCTATTGTGAATAGTGCCGCAATAAACATATGTGTGCATGTGTCTTTATAGCAGCATGATTTATAATCCTTTGGGTATATACCCGGTAATGGAATGGCTGGGTCAAATGGTATTTCTAGTTCTAGATCCCTGAGGAATCACCACACTGACTTCCACAATGGTTGAACTAGTTTACAGTCCCACCAACAGTGTAAAAGTGTTCCTATTTCTCCACATCCTCTCCAGCACCTGTTGTTTCTTGACTTTTTAATGATGGCCACTCTAACTGGTGTGAGATGGTATCTCATTGTGGTTTGGATTTGCATTTCTCTGATGGCCAGTGATGATGAGCATTTTTTCATGTGTCTTTTGGCTGCATAAATGTCTTCTTTTGAGAAGTGTCTGTTCATATCCTTTGCCCACTTTGTGATGGGATTGTTTGTTTTTTTCTTGTAAATTTGTTTGAGTTCATTGTAGATTCTGGGTATTAGCCCTTTGTCAGATGAGTAGATTGCAAAAAATTTTCTCCCATTCTGTAGGTTTCCTGTTCACTCTGATGGTACTTTCTTTTGCTGTGCAGAAGTTCTTTAGTTTAATTAGATCCCATTTGTCAATTTTGGCTTTTGTTGCCATTGCTTTTTGTGTTTTAGACATGAAGACCTTGTCCATGCCTATGTCCTGAATGGTATTGCCTAGGTTTTCCTCTAGGGTTTTTATGGTTTTAGGTCTAACATGTAAGTCTTTAATCCATCTTGAATTAATTTTTGTATAAGGTGTAAGGAAGGGATCCAGTTTCAGCTTTCTACATATGGCTAGCCAGTTTTCCCAGCACCATTTATTAAATAGGGAATCCTTTCCCCATTTCTTGTTTTTGTCAGGTTTGTGAAAGATCAGATAGTTGTAGATATGCAGCATTATTTCTGAGGGCTCGGTTCCATTCCATTGGTCTATATCTCTGTTTTGGTACCAGTACCATGATGTTTTGGTTACTGTAGCCTTGTAGAAGTGTTTGAAGTCAAGTAGTGTGATGCCTCCAGCTTTCTTCCTTTGGCTTAGGATTAACTTGTCAATGCGGGCTCTTTTTTGGTTCCATATGAACTTTAAAGTAGTTTTCTCCAATTCTGTGAAGAAAGTCATTGGTAGCTTGATGGGGATGACATTTAATCTATAAATTACCTTGGGCAGTATGGCCATTTTCATGATATTGATTCTTCCTACCCATGAACATGGAATGTTCTTCCATTTGTTTGTATCCTCTTTTATTTCATTGAGCAGTGGTTTGTAGTTGTCCTTGAAGAGGTCCTTCATGTCCCTTGTAATTTGGATTCCAAGGTATTTTATTCTCTTTGAAGCAATTGTGAGTGGGAGTTCACTCATGATTTGGCTCTCTGTCTGTTATTGGTATATAAGAATGCTTGTGATTTTTGCACATTGATTTTCTATCCTGAGATTTTGCTGAAGTTGCTTATCAGCTTAAGGAGATTTTGGGCTGAGACAATGGGGTTTTCTAGATATACAATCATGTCATCTGCAAACAGGGACAATTTGACTTCCTCTTTTTCTAATTGAATGCCCTTTATTTCCTTCTCCTGCCCTATTGCCCTGGCCAGAACTTCCAACACTATGTTGAATAGGAGTGGTGAGAGAGGGCATCCCTGTCTTGTGCCAGTTTTCAAAGGGAATGCTTCCAGTTTTTGCCCATTCAGTATGATATTGGCTGTGGGTTTGTCATAAATAGCTCTTATTATTTTGAGATACATCCCATCAATACCTAATTTATTGAGAGTTTTTAGCATGAAGGGCTATTGAATTTTGTCAAAGGCCTTTTGTGCATCTATTGAGATAATCATGTGGTTTTTGTCTTTGGTTCTGTTTATAAGCTGGATTATGTTTATTGATTTGTGTATGTTGAACCAGCCTTGCATCCCAAGGATGAAGCCCACTTGATTATGGTGGATAAGCTTTCTGATGTGCTGCTGGATTCGGTTTGCCAGTATTTTATTGAGGATTTTTGCATCGATGTTCATCAGGTATATTGGTCTAAAATTCTTTTTTTTTGTTGTGTCTCTGCCAGGCTTTGGTATCAGGATGATGCTGGCCTCATAAAATGAGTTAGGGAGGATTCCCTCTTTTTCTATTGATTGGAATAGTTTCAGAAGGAATGGTACCAGCTCCTCTTTGTACCTCTGGTAGAATTCAGCTGTGAATCCATCTGGTCCTGGACTTTTTTTAGTTGGCAAGCTATTAATTATTGCCTCAATTTCAGAGCCTGTTATTGGTCTATTCAGAGATTCAACTTCTTCTTGGTTTAGTCTTGGGAGGGTATATGTGTCAAGGAATTTATCCATTTCTTCTAAATTTTCTAGTTTATTTGCGTAGAGGTGTTTACAGTATTCTCTGATGGTAGTTTGTATTTCTGTGGGATAGGTGGTAATATTCCCTTTATCATTTTTTATTGTGTCGATTTGATTCTTCTCTCTTTTCTTCTTTATTAGTCTTGCTAGTGGTCTATCAATTGTGTTGATCTTTTCAAAAAACCAGCTCCTGGATTCATTGATTTTTTGAATGTATTTTTGTATCTCTATTTCCTTCAGTTCTGCTCTGATCTTAGTTATTTCTTGCCTTCTGCTAGCTTTTGAATGTGTTTGCTCTTCCTTCTCTAGTTCTTTTAACTGGGATGTTAGGGTGTCAATTTTGGATCTTTCCTGCTTTCTCTTTTGGGCATTTAGTGCTATAAATTTCCCTGTACACACTGCTTTGAATGTGTCCCAGAGATTCTGGTATGTTGACTTTTTCTATGTTTAGATTTGTTTTGATAAACAAATACCACCATATTAAAATTACCTACAATATTCAGCACTGTACAGGTTTGTAGCCTAGGAGCAATAGGCTATACCATATAATCTAGCTGTGTGGTAGGCTATACCATATGATCTAGGTATGTATTAAGCTAAACCATATAGCCTCATTGTGCAATCATTTATACCATATAAACTAGGTGTGTAGGAGGCTATATCAAATAACCTATCTGTGTAGTAAGCTAAACCTAGGTGTATCGTATGTTTTACTATATAATCTAGGTATATAGTAGGCTTAGCCATATAGCTTAGGTGTGTAATAGGATAAACCATATAGCCTAGGTGTGCGATAGGCTACTATAACATAGATGTGTAGAAGGCTATACCATATAGCCTTGGTGTATAGTAGTCTATGCCATATAATGTAGGTATATAGTAAGCTAAGCCATATAGCCTAGTAGGCTATACCATATAACCTAGGTGTGTATTAAGCTATACCATGTAGCCTAGGTGTGTAGTAAAATAAACTGTGTAGCCTAGGTGTGTCGTAGGCTACACCATATAGCCTAGGTGTGTAATAAGCTTACCCATATAGCCTAGGTATGTAGTAGGATAAACCATGTATCCTAGGTGTATAGTAGGCTACACCATATAACCTAGGTGGGTAACAAGCTAAACCATATAGCCTATGTGTGTAGTAGGATAAACCATGTAGCCTAGGTGTATAGTAGACTATACCATACAATCTAGGTGTGTAATTAGTAGGATAAGCCATATAGCCTAGGTGGGTAATAGGTTATACCATATGATCTAGGTGTATAATAAGCTAAACCATGTAGTCTAGGTGTTTAGTAGTCTAAACCATATAGCCTAGGTGTGTGGTAAGCTAAACCATATAATCTAGGTATATAATAGACTATCCCATGCAGCCTAGGTGTGTAGTAGTCTACACCACATAATCTAGGTATACAGTAAGCCAAACCATATTGTCTAGGTGTGCAGTAGGCTAAAGTATATAGCCTAGATGTGTAGTTGTTTATACCATATAACCTAACTGTGTAGTAGGCTATACCATATAGGATTGTGTGAATACACTCTATATTTGCACAATGACAAAATCACCTAATGACACATTTCTCAGAATCTGTCTTCAATGTTAAGTGATGCATGACTGTATTGAGTTATTGCTACTGGCTAGGCATTTTTCTGAGCCCTTAGGACACACTAGTGAATCAAAAAGACTAAGATTTCTTTTATTATTGGACTCTCATTTTAGGGGGAGTTGGGGAGATAGGAAATAAATAATAGACAAAACAAGTAACATATATAGGATATTCGATGGTAATAAATGCTCTTAAAGGAGATGGTACCAAGTCAATAGGCTTATAAATAGGAATGTTTATGGAGAGCATGACATGTGGGCAAAGACTAAGAAATTGGCCATATGGAAATCTGTGGCAAGGGGAGAGGGGACACTCCATGTGAAAGTCTGGCCTGTTAAGTAATAGTAGGAGGTAGGCTGCAATGGCAGAACTGTAAGATGTGAGTTTGGAGAAGAGGCTCAGGGAGATCCCACCGCAAACCATGTTTGTCATCACAAAGTTCTTGGCTTGTAATGTGAGAGAAATTGAAATTGGTTTCTGAAGTGCAGTGGAGTGAAATAAGTTGATTTACATTTAATGTTGGCACTGACTCCTAAAGGATTTCATTAGAAAGTCTTCAGATTTCATGGGTTCATATTTTATGTTTATAGCAACAGAAAAAAAATCAATCCCAGCCAACTAACTCTGAAACAAAAGGAGGTGTATAATTTTTAAATAACAGAGATCTTTTTTTTTTGCAAAAGCACCATGACATTTATCATAAAAGTGGTCTCAGTTTGTTATCTCTTTGGAAGACAGCCAGGGTCTATCCTAAACCCACCACCTCTCCCCACTGTTGTACATGGATTTGGTTTTTTTTCCCAGGTGTTGATTCAAGACAGGGATTTAAGAGAGAGCTTCTGCAACAATGAGATTGCCCAAAAACTCTAATCCATGACCCACACTGCCAACCCCTGCCCTCTTTCTGTTTGGGTAAGGGTTTTAATTTCTCCAAAGCTAATAGATTGTTACCCAAGTGTATCCCTGACCACTTACTCACTGCTAAAGCCATAGATGTGACAGAATTTTTCCTAAAGCTACCAGAAATCAAGTTGGAATTTTTACTTTTAGTTAAGATGGAGAAGATAAGGATTTCATTCCCTCCCAAACAACTAGAATTTCTTCTTACTAAAGCATAAATACATACTTTTCCTTAAAGACATTTGATAATTGTGGACATGAAGGAGTCTAGGAAGTCTTAACTCTTGAGAGGTAAGTGCTCCATAGGTGATAACAGAAGATGCATTCACAAACAGGGCCAATTGCTGAGGCTGGGAACAGATCAGGTGGAGGGTTAAGCTTGTCAGGGAATTCTTTGCTCAGAAGTAAATTTCCCAAAATGTTGACAAGCCTGCAAGCTGGTGTTTCAAATTTGAATCTAAAGAAGACTCAAATGCAAAGGCAATTCTCCGTAATGAGGAATTCCTTTACAGTGAAATTTTGCTGAGTAAGCAGAGACTGAAAGCACAGCTGGAAAGCAGAAAGAGGTCTGCAGTCTCGGTCTCCCAATTTCAATGTCTGATAATGCCAGTCCCACGGCCTTGCAGTCTTGTGGTCTCCCAGTCTCATGGTGATACCACACTCCTGCATTCTTACTGGCTGCTCTTTTGCAGTTTCACAGGCTTGAGTTCTCATTTTCTCTGAATCTTGTGGTTTTGTGCTCTTAAAATTTTATGGACTTGCAGACCTGGTATCTCTTAGTCTCAGTCTAGCAAGTTCAAGATCTAGGAAACTTGCACTCCTCAAAAAAGATGCTTTAAGTCACCTTCAAACATCCGAAGCCAGAGGTGAGGCGAGACTACCTGAAACTGCAACAATATCCCTAGTTAATGCAATTTCTGCTAAGAACAAAGATATCTGTCCTTAGGTGGTCTCAAAATTTTGGAGTGAAGCCAGAGGTGAAGTGAGACTTTCTTTCTGAAGCTGTGACAATACCTCTACTCTACTTAAAGCAATTTCTGGTAAGAACAAAGATATCTGTCCCTTGGTGAGCTCAAAACTTTGAAGCTATTGCCTATTGGTGATTAAATACCAAGGTCCTAAAAGAGTGATTAAAGATATTATGTCCCTAATAACCTCAAAATCTACTGCTTAACTTTTGTTTTTTAATGTAACATGACCACAATAAACTTTAAAAATTATCAGATGCATGATGATATGTGATTACTATAACATGAGAAGCTGAATGCCCCTGTAATACCCTCCCCTCCCCTCCTTCTTTCCATGAGGTTGACAGAGGAAGCATGGCATGCATTCTTGAGGGGAGCAAATACCTCCTGCACGGCAGCTTGCAGGAGGAAATGCCCAGCTCCGTGGAAGGAGTGAGGAAAGAGGGTTCAGCATAGAGGGAGGCCAAAGCCCATCACTTCCCATCTCTGCAGCCCAAGAGTGAGTCTCGCTAGTCCCATCTGCCCTGGGCTACCCTATACCCAGCCACAGCCAACCAGGCTTTAAGTCCAGGAGCCTGAGCCCAGGAGCAGGCCACCTCTGGCTTCCCTTGGAAAGGAGAAAGGAGAGGAGAGGGTGAAGCACCTTGGAAAGGAGAAAGGAGAGGGTAAAGGTGCACCTTGGGAAGGCCTAACAGGGAGCTCCGTCACTCCAGCCTGAGAGTGTTCCAAGCCATGAGCCACCTTCCTGGGAAACCTCATAAGCCATCTCTGCCGTTTCAATGGGGCAAGGAGGAAAGGTGGCCACAGAATTTTTTTTTCTTTGATAATTAAAAAACATCTACTTTAGGTGGAAAATTCTGTGCACCTGCAGTATTCAAGGAGTGTTCTGTCTTTACCCACTCTACCTTCCTTTATTTTGCATCTTTTTAGTAAGAGGAAAGAAAAGTAGATTTCTGCGCAGGTAAAGAATTGAGGGACTCAACATAGTCTGATTCACCATACCCGCGGCAATAAGTCTAGGAAGCTAAACTACAACCTCTGCAAGTAATTGGCCTAGAAAAGTCAGAACTTGGTCAATAACTGCCAGTGGTCTAATTTTTTGCTCTTGTCTTCTCAAACCCTTCCCAACTTGAGGCAACCAGAAAAACTCAAATATGCTCCACATACCAATGACATAAGAAGCCCCAGGTTCCTCATGCCAACAGCTTCTGATGAGTTCCGAAGCCTTCCTCTTTTAATATAAAGCTTTCCTACTGCCCTGCCTACATTGGAATCTCTGCCAAAGGCAAGTGATGGGCTCTGACTGCCTTGCTCTGGCAACTTTGACTAGGTAGCCTGTTTTGATTTGCACTATGTTTATTTCTACAAAATCATTTTCTCTCCCTCACAAACATGAAAGAGGAGGGCAGAGAAGAGAGAAGTGCCCCCGGAAGAAGCCCATCAATTTAATCCATACAGTTTCTCTCAGATAGGGACTGAGTGGCAGGCTTGGTAGCTATGCCAGCTGCCCCCTCCTCTTGTCTCCCAGGAGGATCTTGGAAGGCTTTTAAAGATTCCACTCCTTTTTTTTGCCGTGAAAGTGCTTGATACCTTCTTTAATTGAACTCTGCAGAGAGATCACCAGGGCAGTTTACACACCTCCACCTTCCATTGCATGAAGTGCCTTTGGCCCAGCAAGCCCTGCATGCAAAATGGCATATACTCCTTGTACAGTTCACACACTGCCATTTACCTACTGTACCTGCTCCACCTTAGGTTCCATGGTGCTTATGATCTTCATTCTCCATGAAAGGTGTGGTGGACACATTTTGGCCTTGAGAAATTATTTTTCTTTATCATTGCCTTTTCTGCCCACCACATAAGACCATATCTTCACTTGGTCTTTGGTTTCTGGTTATTTTAGGTTGTTTCAAGCAAACCTGAAACTGAGATTCGTCTTTTTTTTTTTTTTTTTTTTGTATTTTACTTTAAGTTCTGGGATGCATGTGCAGAACGTGCAGGTTTGTTACATAGATAAACGTGTGCCATAGTGGTTTGCTGCACCTATCATCAACCTGTCACCTAGTTATTAAGCCCTGCATGCATTAGCTATTTGTCCTGATGCTCTCCCTCCCCTTGCATCCCCTAACAGGCCCCAATGTGTGTTGTTCCCCTCCCTGTGTCCATGTGTTCTCATTGTGAAACCGAGATTTCTGTGTATGCATTTGGAGGAGAACTTGATGAAGAAGTTCCCAATAGCTGGCCCTAGACTGGGGTCACATCGTAGGGCAAATTCTGCAGGTCATGCATCTATTGGAGTATGCCAGTGAGAAGGAAGTTTCCTTTGAACACACTCTGAGAAAGTTGGTTCTGTCAGAAACCACCACTACTGCAAAGGCTGTTTGTGAAGCATAGGCCAAAACCCAGGAACATCCTGGGGCCTTGCACTGGAAGGAGAGTTATTCTCCTGGGGTCAGGTCTGAGGCAGGATTATGCTGAACCAAGGCCATCTTAATTGTTGGTTGCTGTGGTCTGGGTGTTTGTGTCCTCCCAAAATTTAAATGTTAAAACTTATATGTTACAAGCAACGCAATAGTATTAAGAGATAAGGCCTTTGGAAAGTGATTAGATCACGAGAGCTCTGCCTTCATGAATGGGACTCATGCCCTTACAAAAGAGACCTGAGGGAGCTTGTTTGTCCCTTTGCCATTTGAGGACACAGTGAGAAAGAGCCATCTATGAAGCAGAGAATGAGCCCTCACCAGACACTGGATTTGCTACCACCGTAGATCTTGGACTTCCCAGTGTCTAGAACTGTGAACAATACATTTCTGTTGTTTATAAATTACCAAGTCTAAGGTATTTGGTTATAGTGGCCATAATGCACTAAGGCACTGGTGCAGGCTGAGAGGAACTGGGGACACTATGGTGGAAGCAGAAGCCATGGAGACCCAAACCCCGGCATAGTTAGGCAGTCTTTGCCATGCTGGGTGGATAACTCACCAAGGCTGGCCCTGTCCAAAAGTTGCAAATTTCTGCTTTGATTTATGCTTGTGGAGACATTGCTTTGGAGGGTTTTTTTTCTTCCTCTCCAGACCATGGAGGGGCCTGGCAGACCCACTGGCTATGCTGTTGGTCTTCTTCCCTGACTCCTGGTCCTCCACAGGCCACTGATTTTTCTGCATGGCTACTTTGGGTATTCTGAGAGTGGGAATTAAAGGTGGGAATTGGCAGGCTTTCTGGAACTCAGCTGTACGGGGTTGGCAGAGTTGCTGTGCTGTACTCTATGGGATGGAAAGGTACACTGCTATTGCCCAAATCAACTGAAAACTGGGGCTTCAGAATGATGGTGCGGTCCTCCAACTCAGACCCCTTGTAGCTAAGGAACAGATAGGTGGCATCACTTCATTGTACTCCTGGCCCATGAGTGAGTCCTGGGTCTCTTCCAGTATGTAACCACAGACACCGTCAAGTCAGTCCACTGGAGTCCTATTAAATAGTCAGTGAATGGCTCTACATCTGGCTTTAGTTTATTATCTTAATGGTTTACATTCATCCATCAATCTTTCATTATTTTCTCTAATGTGCCTCTCTTGCTGGGATTTAGAAGGATAAATTTCTTGAGCAGGTTTCCACATTCCATGGATATGTACAAGGGAATATGGTATTGCACTCTCAGTACTTCCTCTCACAGCTCCTTGCATTTCTGTGCATCAAAAGGCAGAGCTCCACTGAACAGTGTATATATGACTCCCAAGCTCTACACATCAACCTCAAGCCCATCATACTTTTGGCCCTGGAAGAGTTTAGGTTCCCAAGGGGGACTGCCACAGGAGGTATCCATCTTGTTGCCAAAGATGAATTTGCTACTTAAGCCAAAGTCTGAAATTTTGATTTTCACATCAGCATCCAAGAGCAGGTTTTCTGCGTTTATGTCTCACTTCTGTTTAGAGTACTCCACATGCCATTATCTAATCTAATAAAATTAATTATCATATTATTTTAGTCTATGTTCAAATTTCTCGATTTCTTGAGATGTCTTGTTACAATTGACATGCTTGAGTAAAGGTCCAAACCAGGTATACACATTATTTTTCCATAACAATATTGCCATTCAAATTACATGTTTTACTTTTTATTTTGCATATAGTCTGTCTCCCTCACTAGAATATCAATTCCATGCAAGCAGGAATTTTTGTCTGTTTTGTTGATTATATTATTCTATTTTGTTGTCTATCCTTCAGCACCTAGTACAGTTCCTGACACATAGTAGGCATTCAAGAAATGTGTGTAGAATGAATTAATTGATGAATTAATGAATAGATGAAGTTGACAACATGGGAGTGATAGCCCTGGAAGTATGCTGTGGCAACATGGTAAAATTTGTTGCTTCCTTACAAGTTCGTTTTTCAATTTTGAAGCTTTTCTTTTTTTGTACTCTGGACTATATAAGCAGCTCTAGGCTAAGCTGATGTTTAAAAACTTCATAGAATTCCCCTCTGAAACTATCGGGACATGGTAGTTTTTATTTTGATTTATTTATTTTTATTTGAGAGGAAGTTACTTTATGATATTTTCTATTTCTTTTATGGAGATTGCTCTATTTATTATCTCTACCAATTTCCTAAGGAATTATCAATTTTATCTAGTTGGTTACATGTATTTACATGGAGTTGTTCAAAAGAGTTCCTTATGATATTTTAAATTTCTTTGTCAGTTACGCATTTTTACAGTGTTACTTTCTCTAGCTTAAATGTTCTTTCCAATATTTGCACTACTGTCTACTTCTCACCATTTAACCAAATGGTCCCTCCTCAAAGTTATCTTTACTGATCAATCTAAACTAGCTTCCTTCTTTTTGTCTCTATTCTGTATTATTTCCTTGCTAGCAATCATTATTTATGAAACTGACCCACAGATGTGTCTGTCTTATTCATCACTACGGACCCAGTGCCTACAGGACATGGCCTTATTAATGAGTATTTCTGAAATGAATGAATGCATGCATGCCTCTAGAGCCAGGCGATAATTGTTGTATTTCTGTTGCAATTTTTAACACATTCATCAGGGAAGTGTTATATCACTCCTTAGTCTGCCATAGAAGAAGGAAATCTTTTGTCCAGGTCTTATTGGAGCTTTGTAGTTAAAGTTCTGATTTCTAAACTCCAAGGTGTTCATATTACATATTTAGAGAAACATGAATGAGCTTAGTCTCAGAATGTGTAAGAACCTAAAACAAAGCTACCATTTGACTCATTAATCCCATTACTGGTTGTATACCCAAAGGAAAATAAATCACTCCATCAAAAGGATACATGCACTTGTATGTTTATCGCAGCACTATTCACAATAGCAAAGACATGGAATCAACCTAGGTGCCCCCAAATGGTTGATTGGATAAGAAAATTTGCTACATACACACCATGGAATACTATGCAGCATAAAAAAGAACAAAATCATGTCTTTGCAGCAGCATGGGTGCAGCTGGAAGCCATTATCCTAAGGTAATTGCTCAGGAAACCAAATACTGCATGTTCTCAGTTATAAGTGAGAGCTAAACAATGAGTATAAATCAATATAAAGATGAGAATAATGGACATTGCAGACTACTAGACATGGGTGAGAGGGAAAGGAGAATTGGTTGAAAAACTACCTATTTGGTAATATACTCACTTGCTGGCTGATAGGATCTGTACCCCAAACCTCAGCATCATGCAATATACCCATGTATCAAACATGTACATATACTCCCTAAATCTAAAATAAAATTTGAAATGATTAAATAATGAATTAATTACAAAAGAACATGGCCAGAGTAGTAAACCATGTTCTGTAAGAAAGAACAGTAACAGTGCTAAAGGATGATCGGTTGAAGAGTATAAGAACAATGTGTATCTGAATATGTATCAGATCCAGGAAACTCAGTAAATCTCAACTGAGTACATACAAAGAACACCATACCTAGGCATATTGATGAAAGCCATGCTGAAAAAAAAAAAAAACATCGGGGGGAAAAATAGAAAAATAAAAGGCAGTCTACAAACAATGGAACATGTTCAAAATGCAGTAAAAAGAAAATCACCATCCTAGAATTTTATAGCTAGTTAAAATAACTTTCAAAAATAGAAGCAAAATATAGATAATTCTAGATTGACAAAACAAAATAGGAGTTTTTGGAAGCTGACTCATATGCAAAAAATTAGAATTGAAAGGCTTTTGGCCTAAGAGAAAATAACACCAAATGGAAATTCTTATTTACTGGAAGAAACAGAAATAACTAGAAAAGTAAATACATTAGTAAATATAATTATTTTCTTCTTCTGAATTATTTAAAAGTGAACAGATTCTTGATTTAGTTTTGATCAAGATGAATTATTCATATTGTACCTTTGTTCTCCCATGGATTGCAGCTAGAAAACAGAGAATAAACAGCAAATAATACAATTGTAGACATAAATACAAACCTAAATAATTACTTTGATGTACCTCAAATAAGTGGCCTAAGCATACCAATTGAAAAACAAAAATTGTCAGAATAATTTAAAAAATCAACTACATGCTATCAACAACAAAATACAAAGTATAGTAATATGGGTACCTTAAAAATAAAAAGAAAGATGGAAAAGATATACCATGAAAACACAGAACAAAGGAAAACTAGTGTTAGATTAGTTTCTAGCAGGGAATAACAAATTATCTTAAATTTAGTGGATTAAAACAAATTTATTACATCACAATGTCTGTAGGTCAGTAGTCCCGGTATGGTTTAGCTAAATCTTATGCTCAGGGACTCAATAATCTGAAATAAAGGTGCCTACCAGGATTGCAATCTCAGCTGAAGCTTGGGTTTCCCTTCCATGCTCACTGGCTTTGGCATAATTCAGCTCCTTGTGGTGGTAGGACTGAGGCTCTCAACATCTGAAGGCTGCTTGCCATTTCGCCTTATCGAGGCTATTAGTGGACAATCTGCTGCTAATTCCTTTCTCTTTTGTTAAGGGTTTGCCTGATTTGTTCAGATAATCGACAATCTGCTGCTAATTCCTTTCTCTTTTTTTAAGGGTTTGCCTGATTTGTTCAGATAATCACCCTTTTGATTAACTAATTAACTAAAAATCAACTCTTTGAGGACCTTAGTTATATATGCAAAACCCCTTAATTTTTGTCATAGAACATAATCTAGTTTCATGATATTTGCTGCTCAGCCTCAAGGGAGGACATGATACAAGTATGTGAGTCATTGGGAGTCAACCACAGATGGAATGACCATATAAACATCAAGGAAAACTTCAGAGCAAGAAAGACTCTAAGAATGAATAGGAACATCACACAGTGATAAAGGATCAATTTGCCAAAAAGACACGCCAATCCTAAATGTATGTGCACCCAAGAACAAAATACATGAAACATAAACTAATAGAACTGTAACGATCCACAGTTTTCTTTGGATGGTTCAACCTTCTGCTTGGTAAAAGAACTAGGCAAGCATTCTATCAAAACAAGGCTAACACAAGCTCTATTTATTTAGGAATGTTCTATATATTATAATTTCATAAATTCATTTAATTAGTATCATAATCATATGTTTCAATGATTATTTTATTCTTTAGAGCACAAAGATTGCTTTTTATTAATATTGAATCTAATCAATTAGGACCCTGAGATATAAAATTTAGTATCCTAATGTGTGTATAGATATCTATACACACAAAAACACATATATACATCCTAATGTGTGTATATATATCTATATACACACATATATATATATATCTATATACACACATATGTATACATACACATATTCTTATCTATAATTATAGACAAAAATATATATAACTAGATAAAAATATATATAAATATAGAGAATTTAGTACATAATATATAAATATATAATAAGGAAATGTTATATATTAACAAATATAAGTATATATCTGATGTATAGTATATATTACAACATATATTCATTATATATATTATATATTATGTATATATTATTATATATTATGTGTGTATATATATTATAATATAACCATGATATTTGGGCTGTGGGTCAATTCTGTCTCTTTGGTTATGTACAAAATTTATATATACTCTCAGCCTATAAAGATTAAGTAATCAAAAAGATACAACTGTGAGGCTGTATTATTACATATTATATTTTATAAGTTCTTATATATTAATATATAAATAATATATATTAGTATCCTAATTGGTGGGATTCTTTATAAATTGCCCTGAAGGGTTATAATCTATATAATATGTACATGTATTTGTCCCAATGAAATATATCTAAATGTATGTAAGATTGGTGTGTGTATATACATACAAAAGAAAGATTAGAGAAAGCAAATTGTTCAAATTTTCTATATTTCTCTTTCAATTATTTTATTCCCCCTATAACCAAACATAATTTCATTGGGATCAAAATATTAACTAAAGTTGTTTCTTATTTATGTATCAAGTACAGTGGCCAATTGGTAACTCTTTGCAATAACTGTGTTCCTTCTATTCCCTTTTACATACCTGTTTCTCCTAACTCACTGTTCTTTCTATGTGAAGCTGGACTCTAAGAGTGACAGCGGGTTAAAAATAACGCACAGAGAAAATAGCTCTAAAGCAATGGACATATTTAATGTTGAAACCTCTGCCTCCTAGATTTCTTTTTCTTTGAATTAATTTGTCATCACTCTTCTATAATTTCTTTGAGAAGAACCTTACCAATACCATCATCATCCTCATTACTATCGCCATTATTTCTAATCCTTCTTGAGGTTTTATCAAATACCATGCAATATACTAATGCTTGACCTGCATTGTCTAATTTAATCCTCACAAAAAATTCCCAAGTGACAGAGAACACTGAATTCTGACTCAGTTTTCTGGAAAGGATCAAATTTGGTGATTTATACTGAATGGATGACTTTAATTTTCAATTATTTTAGAAACTATAGCTTCTATGACAGTGTAATTAGAGGTCCATGTTTAGAAATCATTCTTAAGAAAACATCCAACTACCTGGCAAGATTTATATTTTTGAATATGTATTCTTACTACAGAAATCTCTTTGTTTCATTTTCAAGAGAAGTAAGTTGAAAATAGAATATTTAGCCTTTTCTTCTATTATTTCCTTTGGTTTGGGAAAAGCTCCTAAGGTCAATTGATACACAAAGGAAGATCTGTAATCCCTGAGAGGCAGCATGGACATGGTGCCATAGAGACGTGGCTGCAGAATCAGCAAACATCTAGGCATGGAATAAACACCAGAAAAACCATACCAGAGTTAAGAAGTACTACTCACTTATCAGTTGCTGATGAGTCTTTGGTGGAAAAATCACTGGACTAAAGTTATTAGGCTGCTGTTGGTATTCCAGCTCAGTCACTTAGTTTTATGCTACGTGTACTTGAGCAAGGCACTTTTCTTCTCTTGCTCGTAACTTTTTTCTCCATGAGAAGACGTCCTCAGTTGGAAGGGAACCTGATGTAGCGGTAAGGGGACAAATTTTGGAGTCAAACAAAACTAGCATTGAATATAAATTCTGCTACTTACAGCTGTGTTTTTGATAAGTTACATAATCCCTTTAAACCTCAGCCTATGCCATGGGGATTTATAGAAATGGAATATTTTAAAATATATATTATATTTTGTGTATTTTATATAAAGTTAAATAGAAACTCACTTTTTTGTTAGTTTTGAGGAATAAATTAGAATATAGCAAAAATGCTAAACATATAGTAGGTACCCAATAAATGTATCTGACATCCTCTCTGGCATAAACATTCAATTCTTCTTTCACTTCTATTCCAAGGGCAAACTGAGGATCATCCTGCTAGAATATGTATATCTTGGTAGCAAATAGTATCAGAATACATGAATGTACTTCCTAGATCTCAAGAGAAAAGATCTCCCCAAAGGACATCATACCGAGAAAAAAGGAGTTGCAGCTTCACAGCTGGACCTTTTTGATTACTTAATCTTTATAGATTGATATTTTATATAAATTTTACAGATAACCAAAGAGACAGACTTTACTCACATAGGCCAAATATAATGGCATGAATATCTTAGCAAAAGCTGAAGGACATAAATTCCTGCTTTTTCCCAATTTGTCTTGTGGTTGTTTGATGTCAACTTAATGACAACTTTCTCTTTTCCCAAACCTGTGAAGTAGATGAATAAATTTGGCTTAATTGCCGACATCAGATTTTCCAGCTTTCTAAAATCCAGCAGAAGTGGCCTTACTACTTCTTACCTCGCTCTTTTTTTTTATAAGTCAACTGTAATGACTTACAATTTACATAAAATACACAGATACTAAGTGCACACCTTAATCGGTTTTGACTAATGTATACGTCTATATAAACACCACACAAATCAAGATAAAGAATATCACTGTCACTGAAGTTGCCTCATACTTTTTCTCAGCCCATTCTCCCACCACTACTTCAAGCAACCACTGTCTAATATGTTTCTATAGTTTTGTTTGCTTACACTAAAACTTCAATTGAATGGAATAACACAGAATGTACTCTTGTTTTGGCTTCTTTTCCTCAAAATCTTTTTGAAATTCATCTTGTCAGAATCTTTAGTTCATTCCTTTATAATTCCAAATAGCATACAATTGCATGGATATACCACTATTTCTTTAGCTTTTTCTATAATTTACTTACTCTTTGTTTTGTATGCATGTGCATCTTAAATTGAGATATATTTAAGACAACATAATTAACTATTCTGAAGTTTACAAGCCGATTTTAGCCTGTCCACAGGTTGTGCAACCATCACCGCTGTCTAATTCCAGAACTTTCTTATTTTACATAAACCCTGTGACTGTTAGCAATCATTCCCCATTCCTCTTTTCCCCCAGCCCCTACAAGCACTAACTTATTTTCTGTTCCTATATATTTGTCTATTCGTGTTATTTCATATAACTGGGATTACATAATGTGTGGCCTTTTTCGCCTGGCTTCCTTCACTTTGCACAGCAATTTCAAAGTCCATTCATGTCACAGCCTGGGTCAGTGTGTTATTCCTTTTTATAGATAAATATTACATTGAAGGAAGTTATATGATAGTTTATCTGTTCATCAGTTGATGGATAATTGGGTTATTTCCACTTTTTGGCTATTGTGAATAAGCTGCTATGAATATTTATGTACAAGTTTCTGCATGAAATGTTTTTAACTATCTTGTGTATGTGTATGTATATATATATATATATATATATATATGTATACTTACTTATATCAGTAGTTGTAGGGTACTCTATTTCTTCATATGGATTTGGTTTACAGCTTATGGTTTGGATTACAGGATTTCTTCATATAGATCTGAATTTGACCTTTCATTCAAGACTGAATTACTCTTCTTTAGTAATTTTTGTAGGGCATGTCTGTTAGTGGCAAATTCTCTCAACTGGTGTTTATCAGGTAATGTCTTAATTTCTTCATTTTCTTTTCAGTCATCCCACTGCCTTCTGGCATCCATGGTCTCAGATGAGGAATTTGCTGTTAATATTATTGAGGATCCCTTGTATATCATGGGACACTTTTTTCTTGTTGCTTTCAATTTTCTGTCTTTGGTTTCTGATAAATTAATTATACATGTCTAGGTGTAGGTATTTTTGAGTTTATCTTTTTTGAAATTCATTGAGCTTCTTAGGTGTTTACATGAATGTATTTCATAAAATGTAGGAAGCTTTTGACCATTATTCCTTCAAGTATTATTCTGTTTCACCCTTCTTTTTTTTCAGGGACTTCTATCATGTGTATACCAGTATGATAACCATGCTGCACAGGAATCTGAAGCTCTATTGACATCTCTGCATTCTTTTTCATTTTTGTTCCATATTAGATCATCTTAATTTGCCTACATTAAGGTTTGCTTATACTTTCTTCTGTCTCGTCACATATACTGTTGAGCCCCTCTAGCACTGAAATTGTATTTTTCAACTGCACACTTTCCATTTTATTTGTTGAAATAATTTCTAACTTTTTGGTGTTATTTTCTATTCGGTGAGACATTGTTCTTATTCATTTTTTTTAGTTATTTTACATTTTAAGGGGACCCCCCGCAATTCTGGTTTGGATAGGTGGACAATGTTGAGGCACAACCAAATAAAAAAAGATATCATGGAGAAAACATGATACCTGAAAACATATGCATTATAGTTAATAAAGCATTAATGTTGGTTCATTAGTTATGACAAATATAGTAATGCAAGATGATAATAACAAGGATACTGGGTGTGCATCATACTCCGTATTGTTCTTGTAAGTTCTCTGTAAATCTAAAACTATTCCAAAATAATATTCTTTCAATATATGAAAGAGACAGAAAGAGAATCAGGTGAGGAGTCGGAATGCTTATTCATGACCTCAATCAAAATAATCATCCTCTTTGGTTCTCAGTTTTCTCACTGGTAAAATTAGGGAGAGACATTATAGACATCAACATTTCCTCTAGCTATGAAGTGCTAGGAATCTTTAAATACATGCATTTTTTAAAATTCAGGTACACACAATTTGAATTTGGGTCATGGGCTGCTCATTTGATCAACATACGCAACACAAAAGGCACTTTTAAGGGAGAAGGAAGTGTAGTGGGCAACCTTAATCATTCCTCACCTGGAGGTTTCTCTTTACACTGACCCTGGCTGCTGTGGTGCCATATTCATTCTCCTGTGAGCTTGCAACTAATTAAAATATGATATTATGTGGAATAACAACAAAAACATAACTAAAATATACTGAGCCTTTAATCAGTGCCAGACACTGTTCTACATACTTAGCATGTATTTTATTTCTAATCCTCACAACAAGCCTATTAGGATAGAGCTATTATTTCCATATTGCTGATGAAGAAATTTGATGTTATCGTTTTCATGGAACATACCTAAGGCCATCTAGATTAAAGATACTAGATTCTAGGATAATCTGACTAATAGACAATAGAATGGATTACTAAGCAAAGCACTAAAACAATATTTTTAAAAATAAGATTCATATTAGACTACAGGAGTAAATTTTGTGTTCTTCAGGAAACTGGGAGAATACAAAATTAAGTAACTCAAGGCCCTTTCTAACTACATTTTATTCTTTTTTATCATAAAAGGGTTCACCAAAGCACTTCCCAAGAATTAATTGAGTATCAGTATTTGCAAGGCTTTGTACTCAGATCTGTGTAAAGAATAGTGATTAGTTGCACCTCAGGGACGAGTGGATCTAGATAAATAGAAATATGACTGCTGAGGGAAGTGGTGAGGAAAATGCAATTCTGTACAGACTCTATGTTCTTGCATTGTGTTGAACACAGTATTTTGTACTCTGGACATTTCAGAAGAAATAAGTTTAGGAAAAAAATTTTCTTTTTTTAAATTTTACTATTATACTTTAAGTTTTAGGGTACAACGTGCCGGTTTGTTACATGTGTATACATGTGCCATGTTGGTGTGCTGCATCCATTAACTCATCATTTAGCATTAGCTATATCTCCTAATGCTATCCCTCCCCCCTCTTCCTACCCCACAACAGTCCCCAGAGTGTGATGTTCCCCTTCCTGTGTCCATGTGTTCTCATTGTTCAATTCCCACCTATGAGTGAGAACATGTGGTGTTTGGTTTTTTGTCCTTGCGATAGTTGGCTGAGAATGATGGTTTCCAGCTTCATCCATGTCCCTACAAAGGACATGAACTCATTCTTTTTTATGGCTGCATAGTATTCCATGGTGTATATGTGCCACATTTTCTTAATCCAGTCTATCATTGTTGGACATTTGGGTTGGTTCCAAGTCTTTGCTATTGTGAGTAGTGCCACAATAAACATATGTGTGCATGTGTCTTTATAGCAGCATGATTTATAAGCCTTTGGGTATATACCCAGTAATGGGATGGCTGGGTCAAATGGTATTTCTAGTTTAAAATTAAGTTTTGGCCAGGTGTGGTGGCTCACGCCTGTAATCCCCGCACTTTGGGAGGCCGAGGTGGGTGGACCAAGAGGTCAGGAGCTCGAAACCATCCTGGCTAACACGGTGAAACCCCATCTGTACTAAAAATACAAAAAATTAGCCGGGAGTGGTGGCGGGCACCTGTAGTCCCAGCTACTCGGGAGGCTGGGGCAGGAGAATGGTGTGAACTGGGGAGGTGGAGCTTGCAGTGAGCAGAGACTGTGCCACTGCAGTCCAGCCTGGGTGACAGAGCAAGGCTGTGTATCAAAAACAAAAAATATTAAGTTATATTCAGATGAGCATATCTAAATGTACCACAATAAGGATAATTCTCCTCAAAATCTCAGAAAAACACATATCTGTATCTATTCCTTCATCTATTACTTTCTTCAATATATATTTATGGAAGACATAGCAGGTGTCAAATTTGGTGTGGACACATAAAACTAGGCACAATTTCTGTCATCAAGATGAACAAAACTGCTCCCACTGCTTTGGGTGAACTACTTTTTGAAGAAATAAATATAAACTGACAATTATATTCTGGCAGTCAAAGGCAGCACTATGGTGTTAAATAAAAATCAGATAGCTGCTTTTTGTGACAACGAAAAATTCTAAAAGCTATGAGGAAGCATTTTAGTGTTTTACACCTGAGAGTGCCATGAGTATGTTTGCAATTCAGGAAAATCATGCTGAAAACAACATGAAGGAAGGATTTTTTTTTAGGAGATCATTAAGAGAAGGGGCAAGGCTGGAATAGGTCAATAGTAATGCCACTACAATCCTTATTATTTTACTTACTGGTTCTAAATCATCAATGACTCATATTCAAACACCAGATAGGAAATGAGGTTATCAATATTGCCATGCAAGAAGTGTTGGTGCTTTACAATGGAATATCTGTAATGTGGTTGCACTAAAGTTTGCTTGTTTGACTTTGCAGTTGCAACAAAGAAGATAAGCTGTGGAAGCTAGGATTTCAGAAAATTTAGATTTAAGGACAAGTGCCAATCAAGGATAAAGCTGAAACTGCAGAGAGCCCGGCATTCAGATTTCCATTCTGCTGTACATACTGAACTATCTTATTTCTCTTGCAAACCAAAGATAAGTTTGTAAACTTCCAGAATTAAAACTTTATTTAAAAGGTATAAAGGGAAATCTAGACCCATGCCAAAATAATGTCTCCAGCTTGCCTTTCAGTTCCAGTGAGTTCCTAAGCAGCCATTTTACTTGCTCTACATAGCTAAATAGCAGCTGATGCTAACAGGAAGCAAAAGCCTGGAAGTTGTGATGCAGAGATGAAAACTTTTTTCTCTCCAGCCTTTATGCAAGCCTGCAAATCAGTACAGCAGAGTCCTGGGAAGGGAAAATCTCAGAAGTTGCTTAGGTCCCAGATAGGGGAGGAAGAGAAGAAAGAAATTAGCAACACCTAGTATTAGTATTCCCCATTTTCTTGGCCTTCAAAGAATTTAGAAAGAGCTTCGCAGGTTGGCAGGAGTTATCCCCACTTTTGACATGCATAGATTACAGAGTAAACAGAAGGCTGGTGATTTATTAGCCTGTACATATGGCAGACCACCCAATCTTTAACCATTTACAGAACTATCTCCTCTTACTATAGTGAATGGACAAAGACTAATTTCATATTTCCTAAAGTGGACAAACAGAAAAAGAAAGAAGATGAGAGAAGTTAAAAGAATTAGCTAATAAAATAGAGGTTTTTAGAAGAGAAAGACAATTTTAATCAAAAGTTAGGATACGAGTGTACAAAAATAAAAAAAATTAAACTCTTGAACAACCCATGAATTAAACAGAATATTAAAACAAATTATGGATTATGAAATAAACAATAAAAATATTTCCCACCAAAATCTATGAAATACAGCAAAAGATATCTTCAAAATAAATTGTATAGCTTTAAATTTATTCATAAGTGAATAAAAAATGAAATATAAAGTTATTACTCATTTTACAAGGTAAGAAAAAATAAAATATTAGAAAGAGAAAATATACAAAGATTTAAAAAACGTGTAAAATATAAAAACCTAAACTAGCCTAAAGGACAAATAAATTCAAAATTTAGCATTTTTCAAAGACCGAGAAAACAGATAAATCTGTTGTAAACATGATTAAGGAAACGAGAGAATGGCTATGTACACCATGTACTATTTAAAAGAAAAAAAAAACAGGAATGATGTGGGGTACAGAGAACGATAAATGTTAGATACAATTTAAATATTTTTTTCTTAGTGCTTAGAATAATTAATTGAACTGCCATTCCTGAAATTTGAATGACTAAAGGGTTGGAGGAAATGATTAGGGGTATGTTCTGAACTTGTTCATTATATATTCAAATGGTGCTGTTGAGTAAGCATTTAGATACATAAATTGTGTGTTCACAATATTCTAGATTTCAGGATAAAAGTCCTGGTCGGAAAGATAAATTTTGTAACATATTTAATATAAATCATAAGCATTTGCATCAAAGGATTAGGTGAGATTACCAAAAGAATTAGTTAATTTGTAGTATATTTTGAGTTCTGGGGCACTCTTTTTTTTATTTTTTTATTATTATACTTTATATTGAGGTAAAGACAATGGGAAAGAACCAACAACAATGGAGAAGGACTGGCCACTTAGGTATGAAGACCAACAAGTGACAGAAGATTTTTTGGAAGCCAAATATAGCAAGTAAGATAGAAACTAAAAAATGACCATGTGACCAAGATTAAATCATTCACTGGTCAATTTTAAGTTCTCATCTTACTTCACCCACCACTTGACCCTCAACAAAATTTGACTCAAAGAGATGATTTCTTCTTTCTTGAAACACTATCTGTATTTGGCTTCAAGACACTTCTGTCTCCCGATTATTGAGTTGTAAATTTAACAAGTAAATTTAAATTTAACAGAAATCCATGTTGTTAATGACAATGTGGAGGTTGGGGTTTGGGTGGGCTTACCCAGAGAATGTGAGATTTTAGATTCTCCCCCCCTAAAAAAGGATTTAGCTTACTCCAAGGACACATTTATGCACCCTGTAAGTAACTGTTGTTGGAGAGATAGAAGCTGGAAGAACAGTTGTCTTCCTCATAAAAATAATACATTAAGTATTGACCAAGTAGAACTTTAATTCAAAGAAAAGTGTAATATAATTACAGGAAATACAGCAATGCAATCTAATTTTATTAATTAAGTGTATAGAGATAATACTATTAGATGATAGTAAGATATTTGTCAAATTCAGCAGCTATAAATAATAAGTTAGAATATGAAGAAATCTACTTAAAATGATAATGACTATTTACAAAATACCAAACATAAATTGAAATGGAAGCCAACAGAATCATACCAATAACAATCAGAAAATATACGAGGATTCTCATTATATTGTCACTCAATGCTGCCTTCTATATGCTATTGGATGAAATAGGCCTGACAATAAAATAATTAGCATAAACATGGGAAAAGGAAAAGGAAAACCATCTTGTTTAGAATGACTTCACCATAACTTAAAAACACTCAAATGCTATTTAAAAATATACAGACTATATAAAAATTTTTTAAATGACTATATTTAAGATCTGTGTACAAAAATCAATAGCTTTTCTCTATAAGTACAATAAATAAAAATTAATATTATTTACAACAGAAGCAAAACTAAAAATTTTAAACATTAACTATAAAAATATAGTTAATATTAGCTATAGTTAATGTTTATAAAAACATGTTTTTATATAGTATATTATATATAAACATATAAACACTATTATAGTATATAAATTATGTAAACATTATAATGTTTATAAAAACATTAACTATAGTTTATAAAAACATTAACTATAAGCATATAAGACTGGAAGAGCATGACTTATGGCATGAAAGCACAAGGAGCTTTGCTAACTCATTCCCCAGTAAAACTGGTGAAAGTTAGGGAAGAAAAAAAAAAACTAAAGCTCCTGGAAATGGTCCCAAGGGCAAATAACAAATAAGGAAATATGCATTCAAGAGCATCTACAAAAATTTAGAACGGACTACATTAGTAAAAATAATGTGAATAAGTTTAAACTTGAACACACTCTCAAAAACAGTAGAGTCTGTGGTGAAAGTCAACTGGGAGGATACTGTCAATCTAATAAAAATACATAGAAGACTGCAGTCTGCTAGTTTGAAGGAGAGAACTGAAGAATAGAAGAGCTAGGAGAAGCCTTCCCAGAGTCAGAACAAATATAAAATACTTAGAAATTGTTCCATGAAAGAAGCCACAATTCAGTTGGATTAGTTAGTATATAAATTCATATCCTAGGACAATGTTGACAACAATAAAGCAAGTTGACTTAGAAATTTGTGAGATTTAACAGCTGGGTGTGATCAGGGAAAGAATGGAAGAGAGCCCTATCAGTACTATTGTCATTCCAATGAGATTGTGAGCATTGAGCCTCCTTGAGGAACAATATCAGAGTCTTAACACTGTAGAGATGATCAGAGTCTTAACACTGTAGAGAGGAAACAAGACTTCAAAAAAAAAAATCTAGCCTGTCATAAAACATAATCATACAAATAGAATTAACAAGCTCCGGCGGGAGGGGACTAACATTCAGAATTGCTGTAACATGTTATCCAAAATGTTCAGTTTCTAACAAAATTTATGAGGCATGCAAAGAAATAGGAAAGTATAACATACACAGAATGATAGCAGGTAACAGAAATCACCAGATGTCTGTCAAATGTTGGAGTTAACCACAACCAAAAAAAGGACTTCAAAGTAGCTATTATAAATATGTTAACAGAATTGAAAAAAATTCATAATTAAAGAAGGATGGTGTAATAATGATAATGTCAAAAAATAAAAAATAACAAAGATGAAGGTTATAAGAGAGAACTACATGAAAATTTTGGAGTTGAAAAGTACAATAACTGAAATTAAAATTCAGTAACAGGGCTCAGCATTAGATTTGAACTGGTAGATTAAAAAAAGTGAACTTGAATATAGATCAATAGTAACTGTGTAAGCTGAAGAACAGCGGGGGAAAAAGAATAAAGACAAATGTACACAGCATCAGAGAATTGTGGGACACCATTAACCACACCAACATACAGGTAATGGAATTATCAGAATAGGGGAGAGAAAAAGAAAAAGAAAATTTTTCTAAGAAATATGAATGAAAGTTCCCTAAATTTTAAAAAGCCAATAACCTATACATCCTGGAAACTCAGTGAACTCTAAGTAGGACGGATATAAAAGACCCATAACCAGACACATCATAGAAAAATTTATAAAAGTCAAAGACAAGAAAAATCTTAAAGCTGGTGAGGAAAATAATGTGGGATTTGTAAGTGTCTCAAAAAGATTAACAGCTGACTTCTCAGAAGAAACAGTGGCTATCAGAAGGCAGTAGAGTAACATATTCAAAGTATTAGAGAAAATGTCAGTTAAGAATATTATACCAGCAAAGCTATCATTCAGAGATGAAGGCAAAATACTTTCCCAGATGAACAGAAGCTGAGTGAATGTATTGTTAGCAGACTTGCTTTAAAAGAAAGACTGAAAGAAGTTTTTAAGGATGAAAGCAAGTGACCCCAGACAGTAATTTAAATCCTTAGAAACAAGAGCACCTGTAAAGGTAACAATGAAATTATAAAAGGCATATTTTTCTTTTTTTATCTTAGTTTACTTAAAGGCAATTGTTTAAAATGACATTTATATCATATAGGGTTTGTAACATATAGATACATAATATATTTGCCAACAGAAGTGAGTTGGAGAAAAAGTGTAATGGACTAAGAAAATGGTAGGATTTGGCAAAGTAATAATTATAAAAATCTATTGTTAAGTTGTAACATTGATTAGATATAAATAGCCATAATAACACAAAAGTGGGAGAGGGAACAGATCAATGTAAGGAATAATATCTCTATCTTGTTTTAATTGAGCTATTATAAATATGAATCTCATTCTCACAAATTAAGAAATATATATTAAATTCTAGAGCATAAAACTAAAAATGCTACATTGTAAAACATGCACTCAATTAAAAGTAAAGTAGTAAAGGAGAAATGGAACAATAAGAAAGACATAAGACCTTTAGAAAACAAAAGTAAAATGATAGATATATATCAATAATATTAAATGTGAATGAATTAAATAATCTCATCATAAGGTAGAGATTATAAGAATAAATTAAACAAATATGACCCAACTATATGTTGTCTGCAGGAAATACTCTCCTATGTGTCAGAAACACAAATAAATAAGTAAAAGAAAAAATAAAGCAGGGGAAAGTTTTTGAATTGTATTTATATAACATTCAACGATTTAAAAATAAAATTAAGAAAACAATTGTTTACAATAGCATCAAAAAAATAAAATTCTTAGGAATAAATTTAACAAAAGAAGAACAAAGTTTATATTCTGAAAACTACAAAATTGTGTTGAAAGATGTTGAGGAAAACCTAAATAAATGGGAAAACAATCCACATCCATGGACTGGAAGAATTGGCAATGTTAAAATAACAATATTGCCCAAATGACCTATAGATTTAATACAATTTTCATCAGAAAAATGATGTTGACTAGTTGACTACTTTGTAGAAATTGTCATGTTGACTAGAAAATTTATATACAATTTTAACAGATCCAGAATAGTTTAAACAGTCTTGAAGGAGAATAACAAAGTTGGAGAAGCTACACTTCTCAATTTCAAAACTTACTGCAAAGTATCAACAATCAAAACAAGGTGTATAATAAATACAAGGATAGATGAATACAATAGAATTGAGAGTGCAGACACCCAGATTCATAAAGGAAGTCCTTAGAGACCTACAAAGAGACTTAAACTCCCACACAATAATAATGGGAGACTTTAACACCCCACTGTCAACATTAGACAGATCAATGAGACAGAAAGTTAACAAGGATATCCAGGAATTGAACTCAGCTCTGTACCAAGCGGACCTAATAGACATCTACAGAACTCTCCACCCCAAATCAACAGAATATACATTTTTTTCAGCACCACACCACACCTACTCCAAAACTGACCACATGGTTGGAAGTAAAGCACTCCTCAGCAAATATAAAAGAACAGAAATGATAACAAACTGTCTCTCAGACCACAGTGCAATCAAACTAGAACTCAGGATTAAGAAACTCACTCAAAACCACTCAACTACATGGAAACTAAACAAACAACCTGCTCCTGATTGATGACTGGGTACATAACGAAATAAAGGCAGAAATAAAGATGTTCTTTGAAACCAATGAGAACAAAGACACAACATACCAGAATCTCTGGGACACATTCAAAGCAGTGTGTACAGGGAAATTTATAGCATTAAATGCCCACAAGAGAAAGCAGGAAAGATCCAAAATTGACACCCTAACATCCCAGTTAAAAGATCTAGAGAAGCAAGAGCAAACACATTCAAAAGCTAGCAGAAGGCAAGAAATAACTAAGATCAGAGCAGAACTGAAGGAAATAGAGATATAAAAAACCCTTCAAAAAATCTGTGAATACAGGAGCTGGTTTTTTGAAAAGATCAACAAAATTGATAGACCACTAGCAAGACTAATAAAGAAGAAAAGAGAGAAGAATCAAATAGATGCAATAAAAAATGACAAAGGGGATATCACCACCGATCCCACGGAAACACAAACTACCATGAGAGAATACTATAAACACCTCTACGCAAATAAACTAGAAAATCTAGAAGAAATGGATGAATTCCTCAACACATACGCCCCCCCAAGACTAAACCAGGAAGAAGTTGAATCTCTGAATAGACCAATAACAGGCTTTGAAATTGAGGCAATAATCAATAGCTTACCAACCAAAAAAAGTCCAGGACCAGATGGATCCACAGCCGAATTCTACCAGAGGTTAAAGGAGGAGCTGGTACCCTTCCTTATGAAACTATTCCAATCGATAGAAAAAGAGGGAATCCTCCCTAACTCATTTTATGAGGCCAGCATCATCCTGATACCAAAGCCTGGCAGAGACACAGCAAAAAAAGAGAATTTTAGAACAATATCCCTGATGAATATCAATGCAAAAATCCTCAGTAAAATACTGGCAAACTGAATCCAGCAGCACATCAAGAAGCTTATCCACCATGATCAAGTGGGCTTCATCCCTGGGATGCAAGGCTGGTTCAACATATGCAAATCAATAAACGTAATCCAGCATATAAACAGAACCAAAGACAAAAACCATATGATTATCTCAATAGATGCAGAAAAGGCCTTTGACAAAATTCAACAACATTTCATGCTAAAAACTCTCACTAAATTAGGTATTGATGGGACATATCTCAAAATAATAAGAGCTATCTATGACAAACCCACAGCCAATATCATACTGAATGGGCAACAACTGGAAGCATTCCCTTTGAAAACTGGCACAAGACAGACAGGGATGCCCTCTCTCACCACTCCTATTCAACATAGTGTTGGAAGTTCTGGCCAGGGCAATCAGGCAGGAGAAAGAAATAAAGGGTATTCAATTAGGAAAAGAGGAAGTCAAATTGTCCCTGTTTGCAGATGACATGATTGTATATCTAGAAAACCCCATTGTCTCAGCCCAAAATCCCCTTAAGCTGATAGGCAACTTCAGCAAAGTGTCAGGATAGAAAATCAATGTGCAAAAATCACAAGCATTCTTATACACCAATAACAGTCAAACAGCCAAATCATGAGTGAACTCCCATTCACAATTGCTTCAAAGAGAATAAAATACCTAGAAATCCAACTTACAAGGGACGTGAAGGACCTCTTCAAGGAGAATTACAAACCACTGCTCAATGAAATAAAAGAGGACACAAACAAACGGAAGAACATTCCATGCTCATGGGTAGGAAGAATAAATATCATGAAAATGGCCATACTGCCCAAGGTAATTTATAGATTCAATGCCATCTCCATCAAGCTTCCAATGACTTTCTTCACAGAAATGAAAAAAACTACTTTAAAGTTCATATGGAACCAAAAAAGAGCCTGCATTGCCAAGTCAATCCTAAGCCAAAAGAACAAAGCTGGAGGCATCACGCTACCTGACTTCAAACTATACTACAAGGCCACAGTAACCAAAACAGCATGGTACTGGTACCAAAACAGAGATGTAGACCAATGGAACAGAACAGAGCCCTCAGAAATAATACCGCATATCTACAACTATCTGATCTTTGACAAACCTGACAAAAACAAGAAATGGGGAAAGGATTCCCTATTTAATAAATGGTGCTGGGAAAACTGGCTAGCCATATGTAGAAGGCTGAAATTGGATCCTTTCCTTACACCTTACACAAAAATTAATTCAAGATGGATTAAAGACTTAAATGTTAGAGGTAAAACCATAAAAACCCTAGAAGAAAACCTAGGCAATACCATTCAGGACACAGGCATGGACAAGGGCTTCATGTCTAAAACACCAAAAGCAATGGCAACAAAAGCCAAAATTGACAAATGGGATCTAATTAAACTAAAGAGCTTCTGCACAGCAAAAGAAACTACCATCAGAGTGAACAGGAAACCTACAGAATGGGAGAGAATTTTTGCAATCTACTCATCTGACAAAGGGCTAATATCCAGAATCTACAATGAAATCCAACAAATTTACAAGAAAAAAACAACCCCATCAAAAAGTGAGCAAAGGATATGTACAGACACTTGTCAAAAGAAGACATTTATGCAGCCAACAGACACATGAAAAAATGCTCGTCATCACTGGCCATCAGAGAAATGCAAATCAAAACCACAATGAGATACCATCTCACACCAGTTAGACTGGCCATCATTAAAAAGTCAGGAAACAACAGGTGCTGGAGAGGATGTGGAGAAATAGGAACACTTTTACACTGTTGGTGGGACTGTAAACTAGTTCAACCATTGTGGAAGTCAGTGTGGCGATTCCTCAAGGATCTAGAACCAGAAATACCATTTGACCCAGCCATCCCATTGCTGGGTATATACCCAAAGGATTATAAGTCATGCTGCTATAAAGTCACATGCACACGTATGTTTATTGCAGCACTATTCACAATAGCAAAGACTTGGAACCAACCCAAATATCCAACAATGATAGACCGGATTAAGAAAATGTGGCACATACAAACCATGGAATGCTATGCAGCTATAAAAAATGATGAGTTCATGTCCTTTGTAGGGACATGGATGAAGCTGGAAACCATCATTCTGAGCAAACTATCACAAGGACAACAAACCAAACACTGCATGTTCTCACTCAGAGGTGTGAATTGAACAATGATAACACTTGGACACAGGATAGGGAATATCACACACCAGGGCCTTTGTGGGGTGGGAGAAGGGGGGAGGGATAGCATTAGGAAATATACCTAATGTTAAATGAGTTAATGGGTGCAGCACACCAACATGGCACATGTATACATAGGTAATTAACCTGCACATTGTGCACATGTACCCTAAAACTTAAAGTATAATTAAAAAAAACATAGAAAAGGTACAGTAAATTTTGAGTATAATAATCATATGAGACCACAGTCGTATATGTCATCTGTCATTGACCAAAGTGTCATTAGGTGGTGCATGACTATATTTGTAGAAGTGAAATGAGTCCTATATCCAGAGTCTTTTCTATGACACCAGAAATGCCTGTAATGATAATGAGGATGGTGGTAATGCTAATAACTGCAAGACATGCATAATAACCTTACTTTACATGGCATTTTCACATAAATAGTCTAAGTAGGTCAGAAATTGTGTGGGTTTGCTCTGCTAGCTTTATTTTTAAATGCAAGCTATCTTAACTGGAATGTCAAGTGTTAATGGAGCAGCGCCTGTTATAAACAGCAACAAGCTATAAACTGTGAAGCTACAAAATTAGTAGCAACACTTTCATTCTCTGGGAATTTTGGATACATTAGGAACCTGTAATTACTGACTCCCATCTGCCTACTCTGTCTTGAGCTTAATTATGTATTTCAGAAGGAACGTTTTTCATGTTTTCATTTTTTGTATATATAAATATTTAGCTACATCTCTTATCGTTTACTGCCTCCCTTTCCCTCTGCCTTTGCTATTTACAATCTCTCAAGCTATTTTTACTTCCAAATTTCAATCTCTTTCCTCAGAGTCAACATCACAGAGATTGGAGCCAAGGAATTGGGTTCTGCTGGTATCTCCATGGCATCTTTGAAGAGAGGTTATCAAGCCCCAAACAAGCATTTAAAAATGGTAGGGAGGGGGCAAAGGAAGTTATAGTATCTTTTTCAACTTGAATGTTCAAAATACTAACATAATCTCTAAGATCAATAATGCGCAGGCTCTTCCTGAGGCTGTAGGGTCATAAATAAAATGGGAAAACAATGGGTGAAAACAAGGTTCAATAAAGTTCTTTACATCAGGATTTAGAAGAGTCTTTTAAAACATTTCCCTAAGACGAAAGTAAATCAGACACTGCCTCCTAGAATTATGTTAACAATAAAAACAAGCCCTTTCTTGGGATAAAACGTACTTATTATGAATAGTATTTACCCCAGTGATGTTTTGAAAACTGATGATCCAGTGAAAATAATTTTAATGATATACATATATTGGAAATATTGATATAATTTTGGTTAGTGTTTGTTAGCTGTATACTTAGTAACTTCAATATTCCTTCTATTTCCATGAGACACTGGAGAGAACTACAAATATGTGTTTGATTTAAATTTGGCAAGGAAATAAATATACAGTGAAATTAACTTCTATTTCATTCTTCTTTCTGGAAGAGAGAGACAAAAAATAAAAAGACATTTTGTTTTTCATTCCCTTTCACTGTTACCCTCTGGGTCTACTGAACCTTTATGCCTGATCACATTAAATTCTTCTTCACACCCCCCTCGCCAGCCCCTAAGGATGTCCTGAATAAAACTCCATCCATGTCTATGTTCAGAAATTCAGCACTAAAAAACAGAGTTGTCCTTGAAGGCAGGATCGAGTATCTTATGCTTGAACACAAAAAAGAGTAGTCTAACTCAGGGGCAGTGAGTGGCTCCCAGGGATCTGAGAAGACTTGTTCAGTTTTGTGTTGCAAGGGAAGCGTCTTTAATGGGAGATAGATAGAGATGTGTACTTGCTCACAGTCCTTGTCCCCAGGTGAAGACACACCTATGTCATGTCCAGTTAAGGGAGGAGAGGCATATCTTACCCTATATAGCAATGAAAATGATTGATAGACCTTAACCTGACCACTGAGTCAAGGTTAGCAGGAAGTAGCACTAAACATGACCTATGCAAAGAAATGGTGCTAGTCCTATCGCCAGGACTAGAAAGTATACATTCAATGGGATTAAAATGCCACTAATTTTGCTTCAACTTTTAACATAAATAAATTATGACACTACTCACAGTGATCTTTAAAATATTATGCATCATTTGTAATATTACTGCAAAGAAGAGATTAATTTGGGACTCCAGCACAGAGTGATAAGATTACATCTGCAGCAGGAGTGGGGTTTCCTTTGGCGCTGTACTGGGGATATTAGCTACTGGCCTTGGGATCCCAGTGGGGTTAGGTCAGCATGACCACAGGCCTAAAAGCAGTAGAGATATACCCTCTACTGCTTTTAGAGGATTTTATACCCTCTACTGCTTTTAGAAGATTGTAGACAACTGGTTATGAGACCTGCAGCAGGGAGGTAGAACCAGTGACAGGGTCCTGATGGCAGCAAACATAAGGGGCTTTTGGAAGGAATAGCAATAGTACATCAACAATATCTTTTCAGCTACTGATTATAAATGACGAAGATATCATATATTATGAGGTATTTTATGTCTAAGTGTAATTACTTGGTTTACTCAGATTTGAATACTTTTTTTTTTCTAGAAAATGTCTAGAAAAGCTATTATTTGCCTAAGTGAAAAATATCGGGTCTGGGCCCTTGTGGAAAATTAGTATGAAAAGTTGGTCTGCTTCTGAACAGACTGAAGGTGGAGGTGGGGTAAAAACCACCTCTCTACCATTGGCCTCTTTACGATTGTACAGATTGGGAAACACGGTTGGGTTAATTAATTGGTTGAAGTCATAGAGTTAACCCATCTGTGAGCAAAGACTCAAATCCACATATGATTCCAAAGCTGGTGGCCTCTTCTCTACCTTAGTAGCTCCTAATCCTGAATCATGATAGTCACTCCAGGAGCTTGTTACAAAATACCACTTCCTTACAGGTATTTAACCCTAGAGACTATCCTTCTATAAGATTTTGTCCTGAAAAGCAATCACATGAAAAATCTCAGGTATTTGTGCTGATTAGGTTTGAGAATAACTGCCTTACTTTCACTGTCTTTGCAAAAAATTAACAAGCATTATTTTAGACAGAGCACAGTAGGATTAGGCAAACAAATGACAGCGAGCAAATCCCAAACAGTGTGGCACACTTGGGGACATAAAATCAGTTTCTATGAGGACTAGAAAATGCAAAGCAGAAGTCAGTCCCAGGTAGCAGTCCAAGGTAAAAACTCAGGGAGAGAGGAACATAGTTGCTACAATTGGTGAATAATGGTAGGAATGAGGAACATTCCAGAAGATTGTGTGTACAGATGTAAGGGAAGTATAGTTAATTGGACTTCGTCTTCAGTTGACATGGCACTGCAATTCATTTATTCATGAGCACATTTTATAGACTTTCTTTTATTCCACAAATACTACTGAAGCATCTAGTATGTGTTATTCTTTCTGCCAGGAGATACTATAGTACCCAAAACAAATGTGATACCTGTCTTTTGGAGGGCATAGTAAAGCAGAAGTGATTTTCACTAAACAGTAATTAATTAATTACCACTCATGATAAGTGTAACAAGAGGGAAAAGAACTAGGAGCTGTGATGGAGGATAATGGGGTGGGGACAGGGCTAATGAGCTTTAGAAAGAGGAGGGAGGAGAGGCTTCTCTCATAAGGACTTTCTTTCTCTCTTCCTTTCTTCCTTTCTTCTTCCTTCCTTCCTTCTTTTCGAGAGGGAGTCTCAGTCAGCTCTGTTGCCCAGGCTGGAGTGCAGTGGTGCAATCTCAGCTCACTGTAACCTCTGCCTCCCGGGTTGAAGCAATTCTCCTGCCTCAGCCTCCCAGGTAGCTGGGATTACAGCTGCCCGCCACCATGCCCGACTAATATTTTTGTATTTTTAGTAGAGATGGGGTTGCATCATGTTGGCCGGGCTGGTTTTGAACTCCTGACCTCAAGTGATCTGCCCCCTCCGGCCTCCCAAAGTGCTAGAATTACAGGCAAGAGTCACCGAGCCCGGCCAATAAGGGCTTTCTTTAGCTGCAATGGTCAAAGGAAGCAGGCTACTCACTCAAATGTGCAGGAGCCTGGTACTAACCCACAACAAACATTCTCCTAATCAACATGAAAATCAGAAAATGCAACTCTCACAAGGGAAAATTTTGGGATCTTTATTTGAACACTCAAAACTGTTTTGTAATGTGAAATATAAGACAAATAACAAGAGTGAGTGATCAGTATAACTTGGACTTCTGCAAATATGCTTCTCCGTCTCACCTGGGGACTATTCAGGTTACAAGTGTATTCACATGGAACGTCTTGTGGAAAATTTGAAACTGGGACACAGGTGTGAAAGACAAAACTGGAATTAAAAACACTGATGGCCAAATTATTCCTTTAAAATCTTCATAGTCCTGATTTCTTCACCCAATCTCAATGGACTTCTGGGAGAAGTCTGACCCAAGTCATTTCAGACAGGGATGCTAAATAGATTTCACCTTGACTGCCAATTCTTAACTGATGATAGTGACCCCTGGAGTAGTGTGTTTAGTAGCAGACTGAGGCTCTAACTGGTCTCAGCAGGAAAGAGTATATACAGGCACAATAGGGAAGAAGTGGCAACAAAGACCAAGCACTAGCAAGCCATCATTTAGCATTTGCTTTCAAATAGGCAGTGCGTCCCAGAGGAAAGGGCACAAGGTTAGGGAGAGAGGTTAGAGCTCCTGACAGCTCTCTGAGCAAAGTCTGTGATCTTGGTTATTTTATACTGTGAGCCTCAGTTTCCTCATTTGTAAAGGTGAGGGGGGAAACCCCACCTTGTAGGCTCTCCAAGTAGATAAAATAATTATTGTGCTTATCTTTTGCAAATTCTTGAGAGCTAGTCATAAGTCAGAGTAAATAAGAGCTGAAGTTACTTACCCACTTAAGAATAAAACTGGCTCTAAAGTCAATTCTACATCCTATGGGAAATCTAGCATGCCAAGATGTCTTTAGTTTCTGAAAAACT
The DNA here is from genome assembly GCF_006542625.1 of Nomascus leucogenys. Taxonomy (NCBI): domain Eukaryota; kingdom Metazoa; phylum Chordata; class Mammalia; order Primates; family Hylobatidae; genus Nomascus; species Nomascus leucogenys. Next base: position 89,791,277 of record NC_044395.1, on the reverse strand, counting down.
ATTTTTCTTATCTGTCTGGCTGTGATTTCTGGCTTCTGCATCTTGCATCTGTTTCTCTGTTGCTGCCCTGTCAGTCATTGACTTAAATGTTGAAGACATTTAAGAGCTACTACTTGAGCTCTTTACCCACAAATTCACCTCCCATGAGGCAGTCACACAAAGGAGGCTTTTACTGGAGATTTAAGGATTAGAGCTAGGAGGAGCTTACCTGACTAAGAGACACAGACGACGATTTGAATATCAAATTTAAGACATCTTTAAATTTACTTGGTTAATTCTGCCAATTTCATCTCTAAATTCTCATGCGTCCATACCCCTACTCCCTCTTCTCTCTCCTATTATTTTCCCTAGATCTAAATTATTGCTTTTTGGGACATCAGCTTTTCTTTTCCACCATCTCCTTCCTTGTGATCTTCTAATCAAAATATTGAGGAGAGATTGGCAGGCACTTGAGAAGGCAAAGTTCTTAATCAGGGGTCCTGGACACCAAGGGAGTTCTCTTACAGGCTTCTTTGGTTACACTGACCCTAGAAAATCATATGCAAAATGTTGCAGGTATATGTATCTGTTTCTTCCAGAGAGGAGAATTTGGAGCTTTTACAAGAATTTGAAAGGCCTCTCTGGTTCAAAGAATTCAAGTGCTGTGGTTGTACAGCCTTTTTTTGACTATGTTTTTTAAACTGTAGTAAAACACTGCAAAGCCCTATTCAAGGTAAAGAAATTGAAACACACAAATCTATATTATACGTGACAGGTAAGCCTCATTAATGTAATACTGAAATACAATTGTTTATGTTCACGATAAAGATAAAATGAAATATGAATTGGAGAGACTACAAATAAATCTTGCTTCACTAAATAATCCACTTTAGGATTTATTTGAATAAAGATTTTCTTTGTGCAAGCGAACACTTTTTTTGTGCATTAGTAAGTAACTGAATAGCTTGAAAAGATAATGGAGTGGTAGATCAGAACATACATTTAAAGTAATATACAAGGTGCAATATAATTTAAATTCTACCAGAAAGCAGTGTGGTATATAGCACAGGACTGAGCATTTGAAGACGTGAGTTTTGGTAACCTTGGGCAAGTTGGTTAAACTTTCTGAATGAGAGACCTCCCACTGAATGTTAACAACATGCAAGAAAAACGATGATGATAATGATGAAGCATCTCTAAAGAGAATGAAATCCAGAATCTACAAAGAACTCAAACAAATTTACAAGAAAAAAACAACCCCATCAAAAAGTGGGAGAAGGATATGAACAGACACTTCTCAAGAGAAGACATTTATGCAGCCAACAGACACATGAAAAAATGCTCATCATCACTGGCCATCAGAGAAATGCAAATCAAAACCACAATGAGATACCATCTCACACCAGTTAGAATGGCCATCATTAAAAAGTCAGGAAACAACAGGTGCTGGAGAGGATGTGGAGAAATAGGAACACTTTTACACTGTTGGTGGGACTGTAAACTAGTTCAACCATTGTGGAAGACAGTGTAGTGATTCCTCAAGGATCTAGAACTAGAAATACCATTTGACCCAGCCATTCCATTACTGGGTATATACCCAAAGGATTATAAATCATGCTGCTATAAAGACACATGCACATGTATGTTTATTGCGGCACTATTTACAATAACAAAGACTTGGAACCAACCCAAATGTCCATCAATGATAGACTAGATTAAGAAAATGTGGCACATATACACCATGGAATACTACGCAGCCAGAAAAAAAGGATGAGTTCATGTCCTTTGTTAGGGACATAGATGAAGCTGGAAACCATCATTCTGAGTAAACTATCACAAGGACAAAAAACCAAACACCGCATGTTCTCACTCAGAGGTGGGAATTGAACAATGAGAACACTTGGACATAGGAAGGGGAACATCACACACCGGGGCCTGTTGTGGGGTTGGGGGAAGGGGAAGGATAGCATTAGGAGATATACCTAACGTAAACGACGAGTTAATGGGTGCAGCACAGCAACATGTTACATGTATACATATGTAACAAACCTGCACGTTGTGCACATGTACCCTAGAACTTCAAGTATAATAATAATTAAAAAGTCAACAGAAACATAGTTTTTAAGTTACAAGAGACTTTTAAGCAATGTCTGGAGAAGGTGCTAGCCTATCAAAGAGAGTGGGCTATGCAGCATAAACTGGGCACATGGGGGCTCTTCATGAACACTTATGCTGGCTGGTCAATGAAGTATGGGTTTGCGCATTTAGGTTAGGCAGCTCCTTCCCTGCAATGATCGTGAGCCACTCCTGAGCTTGACTACAACCTCTGGTAACTTCTTAGCCAGCATATTAAAAACATGCAGTAGCAGTTAAGAACAATGAATGACTTCTGGTATTTTGGGAGAGCGTTAACATACTACTTCAAGAAGATATAATAATTGGTTGTCATTTCATCAGCTGAGAAAATAATTCTTTGTTCCCTGCTTTCAACAATGCCGGCTGGTAATATTATGACATATCATATAAATAACAATTTCTACTTTCTCTCGTGGAACTGTTTTAGAAAATTGTTGTTAGCTATGTCCTAAACTAAACAGGAAAAATATAACTTGTCTCTTTGGGGCTTATGCATGCTAATTATTTGGGAGATTGCTTTCCTTGAATTGCATCATGGTTGTGCTGTTCCTGAAGGCCAGCAGGACTTACACCCAAAAGAATGGCTATGTGAAGGGTAAACATTTTCTCACACTTAGGCAGTGAGGCTCAAAGTGATTTAGGAATCTAACATGGACACTGAGTATGACAGTGAGAGGCATGGGACCCCATCGAATTGGTTTCTTCACTAAGTATACCTAGTGAGACATCTGTAGGATGTCGGTGTACAGATTGGCGCTGCATATGGTAGACACAAATAAGATTCCAAAGAAGATGAAAGACTAACCTGTCAGTCTTGAAAACCTGTGACATTGAGAGAAAACTGTAAAATTGCTCTTATGAATGATGTGATGTGGAATTATTCATTGATCTGTTTGTGCTTTAAAAAGGCCCACTTCTAAAATTTTGCAAGGTCAGTTATATGAGTACAATAAGAGGTCAACATACCATATGTCTAAATATTTAAAAGTTAATTATAAACTAGAAACTATTAAAGATTTTCTTTTTTCTCTTATTTTAACAAATACAGCTTTGTATAGCAAGTTCAGGTTTAAGCTAGGCATTCTCAAATTTCTCTGTGTTATTCAACTGCACTTCACCTTTTCTTCCCACCCCCAGCTCCACTGGACTGTGTGAGGCACCCTGTCTGCATGTATATGGACACCCCAGCCCTCATGTCAAAGTCCCATTCATACTTCACAACAAATGGTGGCCTCACCAATGGTGGGGTGGGGTTCACTTTGAGGAGAACTGTCTCTGAGAAGATGCACATACCCTGGGCTACTTGGTCAGGATATTCTTGGGCCCCAGGTACCTGGACCTAAGGACTTACCCCATAGGAAAGGGCACTGGGCACTGGTGGAGAAGGGACAGAGAAGTGCCTTTCAAGGACAAAGTCCAGGAAAGAAGCCCTTCTTGCTCTAGCATAAGGAAATTACTGTTCTCAGATAAGAACAGACTAGAAAACCAGCCAAAAGAAGCAAGGCAAACACGAAGGAATGAAGTACTTATACATGCTAATAGGGAATGAAACTTGAAACATTATTCTATTTGAAAGAAGCTGGACACAAAAGGACACATATTATATGATTGTATTCATATAAAACATCAATAACTGAAAATCTCTAGGGAGAGAGGGTAAGTTGTGGTTGCTTAGGGCTAAGAGTGTTGGGTAGAGGGATGGGAAATGATGGCTAAAACATACAGGTTTTCTTTATGAGATAATGAAAATTTCTAAAATGGGCTGTGGAGATGATTGCATACATCTGAAAGTATTATTGAGTTGTATACTTTAAATGAGTGAATTGTATTGTATGTGAATTGTGTGAATAAAGCTGTTAAAGAAGCAAGGCAAATGCAGTTCAGTCCAATTAAATAAGTGAGCCACTTCTGGTCCGCAAAGTTAAATGATTACGCACGTAAAACTTAGAATCAGACAGAGTGTAGTTCATTTGCAGGCTTTGCCTTCTTTGGGTTTCATGACACTTGGCAATGTTTAAAATTATTCTATACTCCATTTTGCTCATCTACAAGGTGACAATGATATAACTTCTGGCATAGTGTTGTGATGGGATTAAATGACTTGGTGCCATATAGTAACATTCTGTAACTAGTAGCTAATAATTATTATTGTTCATAATCATCATTAAAATAATTATGTGTCTCATCCACTACTAGACACAGGTGTATTCAGTGAAGAGTAACATGAGGTTCTCTGAGGAATTCATGAGCCCTAAGAATGTCTATGCTAACAGCAACAATAATTCATGGAAGTCAGATGAGAGAATCCAATTTACACAAGCTGTCAAGCATCAGTCACTGACCAACAAGATAGGCATCAAATCTGACTCCTTTTGTAGGCAGTGATAAGAGGAAGTAGAAACTAGGTAAAGAGACAGAACCCCAAACAGATAATCGTGACCACATAATGGAGGGTGGAACGAATGAATAAGACACTTTGGGAGTGTGGGAGCACAGAGGAAAAACTCAAATTAGTCTAGAGACATTGAAGGGTCCTTAGAGCTGAGGTTTTTGAGCCACTCTATACAGGATGTGTTGCTAAGAGGGACAATGTGATAAATGCATGGAAATGAAAAGCAAGATTGTTTGGAGAACCACATGTGTTTCTGTGGTTTATCAAGGGTTGATTTTTATAATGTGGGTGGGAGAGCACTGCAGATGAGGATGGACGGGCAGGTTTTACCACATCATATATGTCCTATTTGCTGGCAAGTTGGGATTTTATTCTATGAGTGATTAAAAGAGTTTTAGGGCATGGAGTGGCATGATCATATTTGTGTTCTGGAAAAATATCCCTCCTAATACTTATGGAGAACAAAAAAACAGCAAGGAAACTGGAAGCAAGTAAAACCAGCAGGAGGCCGCTGATATAAGTCATGAGTAGATGGACATAGGAATAATTTGAAAAAATATGAAGTAGATACAATTAACTGAAATTAATTCAGGAACTAATGGTATAGACATAATAAAAAATAACAAGTTTTGAACGTAAGTAATGGGAGTGGGTCACAGAATTCTGTAATAAAAACGTGAAAATCAGAGGTATGAAAGTATGAAGTTAAACATGACCCTTAGGTTCCCTAGCACTTAGCCATTTCCAGTGTTCAAATGTAGGAAACAAGCAGGAATGCAGAAGAGATCTGCTTGGGGATCGACTGATTTTGATGTGAGCTTGCCCTGTTTTTCTTTTTGTGCAAACTTCTTTGGTGGCTGGATGATCCTTATATTTTTACTCATGGGTAGGGGCTTAGTCTAGGTACTTGTATATAAAATAAATGATCCTTGAAACTGATCACTCTATGATTTCCAGTGTAGTAAGCCTAGTGAGGTGTCTAATTGAATAGGATTGCTTTCTGAGTATAGGGAATGCCTGGTACGAATCACACTGATTAGAATGCTGCTGTGGACAAGTAGTAGGTGATGTTACTAAATATATATATATTTTTTTTCTGAGTGAAGTTGATGGATGCCAGGGAAGAGAGTATATTTAAGATGGTGTCAAAATTACAATTTTTAGTTGCAAAAAATAGCATCCAGTCTGGCTACTAAAAGCAGAAAAGGGATTTATTAAAGAGTATTAGGTAGTTTATAAAATCTCCAGAAGCCAAGAGAGGTAGGTACTGAGCCATAAAGACGAAATCAATGTGCAACCCCACTTCAGGTACCATGGCACACCACCTGGGATGTCAAAGACTAGACACTATAAACACTGACACTGTCATCCATTAAGAATTGGTCTCATTGGGATATCACCATCAATCCCACAGAAATACAAACTACCATCAGAAAATACTATAAACACCTCTATGCAAATAGACCAGAAAATTTAGAAGAAATGGATAAATTCCTGGACACATACACCCTCCCAAGACTAAACCAGGAAGAAGATGAATCCCTGAACAGACCAATAACAGGCTCTGAAATTGAGGCAATGATTAATAGCCTACCAAGCAAAAAAAGTCCAGGACCAGACAGATTCACAGCCAAATTCTACCAGAGGTACAAAGAGGAGCTGGTACCATTCCTTCTGAAACTATTCCAATGAATAGAAAAAGAGGGAATCCTCCCTAACTCATTTTATGAGGCCAGCATCATCCTGATACCAAAGCCTGGCAGAGACACAACAAAAAAAAGAGAATTTTAGACCAATATCCCTGATGAATATCGATGCAAAAATCCTCAATAAAATACTGGCAAACCGAATCCAGCAGCACATCAAAAAGCTTATCCACCATGATCAAGTGGGCTTTATCCCTGGGATCCAAGGCTGGTTCAACATATGCAAATCAATAAATGTAATCCAGCATATAAACAGAACCAAAGACAAAAACCACATGATTATCTCAATAGATGCAGAAAAGGCCTTCAACAAAATTCAACAGCACTTCATGCTAAAAACTCTCAATAAACTAGATATTGATGGGACGTATCTCAAAATAATAAGAGCTATTTATGGCAAACCCACAGCCAATGTCACACCAAATGGGCAAAAACCGGAAGCATTCCCTTTGAAAACTGGCACAAGACAGGGATGCCCCTTTACCACTAAAAAAAAAAAAAAAAAAAAAAAAAAAAAAAAAAAAAAAAAAAAAAAAAAAAAAAAAAAAAAAAAAAAAAAAAAAAAAAAAAAAAAAAAAAAAAAAAAAAAAAAAAAAAAACAGGATCTCTTACCACTCCTATTCAACATAGTGTTGGATGTTCTGGCCAGGGCAATCAGGCAGGAGAAAGAAATAAAGCGTATTCAATTAGGAAAAGAGGAAGTCAAATTGTCCCTGTTTGCAGATGACATGATTGTATATTTAGAAAACCTCATCGTCTCAGCCTAAAATCTTCTTAAGCTGATAAGCAACTTCAGCAAAGTGTCAGGATACAAAATCAATGTGCAAAAATCACAAGCATTCTTATACACCAATAACAGACAAACAGAGAGCCAAATCGTGAGTGAACTCCCATTCACAATTGCTTCAAAGAGAATAAAATACTTAGGAATCCAACTTACAAGGGATGTGAAGGACCTCTTCAAGGAGAACTACAAACCACTGCTCAACGAAATAAAAGAGGACACAAACAAACGGAAGAACATTCATGCTCATGGATAGGAAGAATCAATATCATGAAAATGGCCATACTGCCCAAGGCAATTTATAGATTCAATGCCATCCCCATCAAGCTACCAATGACTTTCTTCACAGAATTGGAAAAAATTACTTTAAAGTTCATATGGAACCAAAAAAGAGCCCACATTGCCAAGACAATTATAAGCCAAAAGAACAAAGCTGGAGGCATCATGCTACCTGACTTCAAACTATACCTCAAGGCTACAGTAACCAAAACAGCACAGTACTGGTACAGAACAGAGCCCTCAGAAATAATACCACACATTTACAACCATCTGATCTTTGACAAACCTGACAAAAACAAGAAATGGGGAAAGTATTCCCTATTTAATAAATGGTGCTGGGAAAACTGGCTAGCCACATGTAGAAAGCTGAAACTGGATCCCTTCCTTACACCTTATACAAACATTAATTCAAGATGGATTAAAGACTTAAATGTTAGACCCAAAACCATAAAAACCCTAGAAGAAAACCCAGACAATACCATTCAGGACACAGGCATGGAGAAGGACATCATCACTAAAACACCAAAAGCAATGACAACAAAAGCCAAAATTGACAAATGGGATCTAGTTAAACTAAAGATCTTCTGCACAGCAAAAGAAACTACCATCAGAGTGAAAAGGCAACCTACAGAATGCGAGAAAATTTTTACAATCTACCCATATGGCAAAGGTCTAATATCCAGAATCTACAAAGAACTTAAACAAATTTACAAGAAAAAAATCAAACAACCCAATCAAAAAGTGGGTGAAGGATATGAACAGACACTTCTCAAAAGAAGACATTTATGCAGCCGACACATGAAAAAATGCTCATCATCACTGACCATCAGAGAAATGCAAATCCAAACCACAATGAGATACCATCTCACACCAGTTAGAATGGCAATCATTAAAAAGTCAGGAAACCACAGGTGCTGGAGAGGATGTGGAGAAATAGGAACACTTTTACACTGTTGATGGGACTGTAAACTAGTTCAATCATTGTGGAAGACAGCGTGGCGATTCCTCAAGGATCTAGAACTAGAAATACCATTTGGCCCAGCCATCCCATTACTGGGTTTATACCCAAAGGATTATAAATCATGCTATTGTAAAGACACATGCACACATTATGTTTATTGCGGCACTATTTACAATAGCAAAGACTTGGAACCAACCCAAATGTCCATCAATGATAGACTGGATTAAGGAAATGTGGCACATATACACCATGGAATACTATGCAGCCCTAAAAAAGATGAGTTCATGTCCTTTGTTAGGGACATGGATGAAGCTGGAAACCATCATTCTGAGCAAACTATCACAAAGACAGAAAACCAAACACTGCATGTTCTCACTAAGAGGTGGGAATTGAACAATGAGAACACTTGGACACAGGAAGGGGAACATCATATAGCGGGGCCTGTCCTGGGGTTGTGGGAAGGGGTAGGATAGCATTAGGAGATATACCTAATGTAAATGACGAGTTAATGGGTGCATCACACCAAAATGGCACATGTATACATATGTAACAAACCTGCACGTTGTGCACATGTACCCTAGAACTTAAAGTATAATAATTAAAAAAAAAGAATTGGTCTCATTCACCATTCTGCTTTCCTGAAGTTCAGTGTCCAAACACATGACTTCCTTGAGTTATTTAGTTCTCATGAAAATTTTGCAAAAGTGAGTGTTATTGTTAGAGTCTAGATGCAAATTTTCTATCCTTTTCCTTTGGGAAAGCTAGACTTATTATTTGGGAAAACTGAAATTGAGGGCTTTCAAAGATAGTAGGTAGGCTCAAATAAAAACATTGTCCTAGCATAGGTCAACAGAAGCCAGTAAAGTCATATGATACAGACTTTATTTTAAAGTCATTAATTCATTTGTTCTGTATTTTAAAATTGTTAATATAGTAAAAAGAAAAGTCCATCTACATCTTTGCCAAAATGCAAATGATTCAATCTGGGAATTTGGGTTCCCTTGAATTGCATGGCAGTGTAGCCTAAAACAAGGGCTTAGGGATAAGAAACAATCTGAGGTTTGAAACTTCACTCCATCAACTTATTATTGGATCATCTTATTTGATTTCTTTATCCCCATTTTCATCTGTATAGTGAATGAAGACAACAATGGTGCTGATATGAGGACTAAATGACGCAAAGAATGCAAAGCACCCAGAGAGAGTGATCAGAAGGCAGATACTCAGACTTCTTATTCAGGGCTCTGCACTTCCGAGTTAGCAGAAGAATGATTTCTCTTTTTGTGAACATCAAAAGCCCTGTTTTTCATCCTCCCCTTCCACACCTTTTCTTTCTGGTTCTTGTCCCTAAGGATAGCAATAAACCATATCTGGAAGCCCAATTAGGCATGCACAACTCCTGCCTGTCTTAATTCTGCCAGTAATAGAACAGTAATTGTTCAGAGAAACTACAAGGGAAATGGTGGGTAAGAAGAACAGAGAGTGCCCCAATTGATCTCAATTACTGTCATGAAATTGAGTCTTCTGTCCAACATCTAAATTTAATGCTTCTTTTCCCTGAGGATCTGTCCCTGGTTGTTGCCTCCTATTGTATCTGTGGTTGGCCTGTCACCATCTGCATTGCCCTTTTCATCAGAATGAAGGAATTGTTTTCATTTACCTAGAATTTCCTCTGTATGCTTTTTTGCTGCCTAGATCCCTGCTCTAGTCCTCTGATATTCATATTTGAATCTTTTCATTTTCTCTGGCTCAACACCCAGGGAAGAACTATGTTGTGGTTTGGCATACAAAGAATTAATTTCCATTTATGAACAAGGAGACAATTTTTCAAAACCTAAACAAGATGAGTGTAGGCTTTGCCCAAAGGATGAAAACATACTCTGAAGTGAATTATTTCCCTCTTTATTTGGGTGCAATTAGGAAAGTTAATTATGGGTAATTTTCAGCATGCATATGCTTTCACTTTGCTGATTTATAAGGAGGCATAAACATAATTAGGTGTGCATATGCATCCTCACAGCTTAATGGGCCCTGCATTCCTGGTAATGGGGAGGATCAGCATGCTGTTGATGTGTCATTTTTCAGGCTAAGGTATAGGAAGCTTTCTTGGATTGACTATCCCCAGGAAATTACACGGAAATGCAAGGTATATAGTTATATGAATTCAGAAGTAATGGTATCTTAGGATACATTCACCATCTGCTTTTCATCTTAAAAGACATTGAATGGATTTAGATGGATTTAGCAAATGTGTGTCCTTAAAGTAGCAGTTCCTTTTTTTTTTTAAGTTGTAAAGTACTCTGTATTTAGAAATTAACAAATTTATAGTGTTTTAGAACGAGAAGTACATAAAAAAGCATCCATTTAAGATGAGGTTGTTCAGACTCATTGAATTGATCTTCCCAAGGTTATGTAGTTTTTGAGAAACCTACAAATGAGTTGGCAAAAGATGAAGGAAGTAGATTTTTTTTTAATTGTTGATGTGGCATCTGCATTTCCCTGGAATCCCAGCTTTAGTGCCAGCAGGACCAGCTACATAATTTGCAGGGCTTAGTGCAAAATAAAAATTCAGGTCACTTGTCCAAAAATTAAGACTTTAAAGATGATAATCACAGATCATTAAACAAAGCACAGAGTCTTTCTAAGCCCAGGGCCCTGTTTGACTGCACTGGTTGCACATCTATCAAGACGACCCTGAGTACCACCATACTATTAGATGACACAAATTTGGCCACTAAAAGGTAGTGAGCAGAATGACACTAAGATCAAGGTTGTGGAGAAATAATTGCAAATAGCATTTCCATGAGCACTGGTCAGAGAACAAGAAGAAAGGTCAATATCATATCTGAGAAAGTTTATGTAATTGTTTTCAAACAGCTTCTTAAATGCTAGAACCAGAGCTTGTCTGATTAATCGGTAGACAACGGTATGTGAGTTATGCTTGAAAGACAGCAAAATTTCTGCAACTTTCTATTTATTGGAACTTCCTTCTTTTGGAAAACAAGCAAAAGGGTAAAATAATGAAGGCATATAGTATCTTTAGAAAGATCCAGTTATAATAAAGACAATATACATATATTGTGGGAATATCTGTCATATTCCAGGTACTATATTAGATGAAGAATGTAGAAAATCATATCCTTTCTCCTGAGGAGCTTTCTGTCCAGCAGAAAAGATAATCTTATAAAATTACTTTCATGAAAATTAGAAAGTTCTGAGGAGTTTCAATAGTAATTTCAGAGTGCAGATAAATGAAAACAGACTAAACGAGAGCTAATTTACAACTCTTGTTCCCGTACTATATGCCAAGCTGTATTAGTAAGTCCTCTCAAAGCAGTCCTGTGATATATGTATTAGTATCCTCAATTGTGAGATGTGTAGTCAGAGACTAAGAGAATTTAAGTTACTCATCCATGACCACAGATATTGTATAGGAGAGCTTTGGAATGACATTGCAAGTACATCTGATTCTGTAAGCCAGTGATTCTCAAATGTGGTTCTTGGACCAACTGCATCAGCATCAGCTAAGAACTACAAGAAATGCAAATCCTTGGGTACCACCCCATATCTACTGAATCTGAATCTCTGGTGGTGGGGGATGGCTGGGCAGCAGTCTGTTTAGCAAGCCCTCCAAAGGATTCTGAAATTCCCTAGAGTTTGAGATCCACTGAATTACTGAATATTCTTTTTTCTGCCTTGTGCTGCTTTTTAACACTTATTGAGTGCCTATTATGAGTCCAACATTCTGCTAGGTGTTTGATGTATTTTAACTATTTAATCTTTGTAATTAACTAGCTAAGGAGGTATTGTGCTTCATTTTTAGATTTAATGAAACTGAGGATTAGAGACACTAAACTGGAATAACTACATGCTTGTTTTTATCTGTCTTACCCACTAGTAAATGAGTTTCTTAACAAGATAATTTTTAAAAGCCTGATTCATCTCTGCATACTTTGTGCCTGCACAGGGCTCAAAAGGCGGTATGTCCTCAATAAGTGCCTAGTAAGTGAAGAATGGATGAGTGAACGTACTTGTCTAAGGGCAGACACACAGAAACACAAACATTTTAAATCTGTATCTATTTGGTTTGGAAGCCAATCTCTTCCCATCAGAACGTGAGAAATGCTTTATGAAAATAGTGTTATTTCAGCTCCCTGTTCCCTTTGTCTCATCCACAGATTAATTTTTCCATAAATTTTGGGAAAATCAGAATCCAAGCCTCATCTGTGCCCATGCTGGCATTCAGATATATCTGGACATGGCTATGGTATTGATGGGTTTAATTTGTTTCTTCAAATTTTGTTTGGGGTATTTGTGAACTCCCACACTATGCTACATGAGAGAGATAAATTATTAACAAAACATGAATTGTATGAGTCATTTTTATAGCATGGCAGGGGATTAGGATGGTAGATATGTGCTATAGAGTTTGAAGGGAAGGAGGGGGATGGACAAGATAGCATTGTGTCTAACTTTTAACCTGATCCCTGGATTCATGCATTAGTTCTCAAGAGAGGGATTTTACAAGGAGAAGGTGAAAGAGGGAGTTGTTTCCCTGGGGACTCTGAGGATCTGAATTAAAGTCATGCTTCTTCAATGCCTCTAGTGACAAATTTCAATATAGGGTGTAAGAATGGGCATTGTTCCTCTCTGGCATGAAATATGAGTTGCCTCCATTTAGTGATAATTTGATAATTTTATATTTGATAATATAGCTTTGAGTGTACTAGTAATTATCTCTTTGGCATAGCCTCTCCCCAGTCTCAACATTATCACTAGCCACAGAAAGGGCCCACGAATCTCCATGTGCCCTCGCTGCTACCACTATTTTGAATGATCTTTGCACAGATAACCACCTGGCTTGCTCCCTCATTTCAAACATTTCTCTGCATAAACAGGTCTTCCATGACTCCCCTGTTTAAAAAGCTTGTCCTCACCTCCATCACTCTGCATTTTCTTACTCTGATTTGTCATCACTGCATTTATCACAACCTAGCCTATTGTATGTCTATTTGCCTACCTATGTATTCTGTCTCCTGCCATGTTGAGACCTAGGATAATAAGAACATTTCTGTTTTATTTATATTCTGTTTTATACAGTCAGTTGAACAGATAATATTATATAGGAATTGTTTAACAAATATTTTTTGAATAAATTAATAACCCCAGTGCAATGAAGAATAGATACTAGCAGCAGTGCCAGAATCAAGGCGCTATCATCAACTGACTCTTTAACAGTGTAAAAACATGGCATAAAGGTTAGTGAATTGTAAGTAACTCTTATGGTGGCCTTTAGAAGTGATTGGGGCAGACTTTTAAAAAGATGCTGGAGGTTATCCATTGTGTAGTTAAGGAGTAGTCTTGCAGGATTTCAATTATTACCATTAATGCGACTTCATTTGTATTTATATCTTGGTGAAGCCTGGAGAAACCACAGTGTGATCTTAAGTCCTTTCTATGATTAGTATGCGTCAGGAACTAATGGTGTCTCTTGAGTTGGCGTCAATTGATGTATTTTTGGGAACATGCTTGTGCCATGTCACCTAGGGCTCAGTCTGAGTTCTCCAGGTATCGTTAACTTTACAAAGACTTTGAATATCCAAATTGCTTTGATTTTAAACTCACCATTTATATTTTAGATAAATTTAATATAAATCTTCAATTCAAGTGCACAGAATTTGTTTAAAAACCCTGAAGATGCTTTCATGATCTACACATCTGTCATTGCTGTTGCTTATCACTGTTCCTGGGAATCTGGCACTTCATCAGCCATCTTTCTTTCCATCTAATGAACACGGTTCTCCCTGACTCAGGTGACCTTTATAACCCTAATCTTATATTTGTCATAATGCCCCTCACACAGCTAAGGCAAATCATAGTTGAATATCATTACAGGTTCAATAATAACAGAAGGGAAATTCAATAGGGAAAGTTATTTACAATTCCTACAAGATGCAGCTATTCTTAGAAACTATAGACAAAGACTTTCCCATATCATAAAATTAGCTATCTGTCTGGAATAGCCCTGAAAATACTTAATATTTATATGTAAAGTTATTCTCAATCACTCTTTTGTGTCCGGTATTGATACCTCTTCTCAGGATGATTTACACTGGAAAAGCCAAATTTCTCCCAAATTCTGCCCTTATGAAGACCTTGTATAATGGTCACTAACAGTACAATTCATTATACTACCGTAGTCAAAATCAGCATAGTTCTCAAGATACATGGTAATCATTGTTGAATAAGTTACGACAAAGCTGAATTTAGCCATCGCTGGTCCACTTACTTTTTAGAATTTATTCTCTCTCTACATGTGCCCATAGATACCACTGTATTTTCCTCCAGAGTTTTATCCTGTATGTAGATCCTGAAAAATTAGTTCTCATCGCATTGAATAATATTTTCTCATTTGCTTTGGTGTTTTTTTATTTTTTATTTTTAACATCTCATTAAATAACGGAAAACTGCAGGAAATTCAGAAGGTACAAATGAACAAGCTAAAACATTTGTATTACTTGGTGATACAAACAGTATTACCAAATAATGACCACTCTCAAAATAACATTTGTTCTTTCTATTTGTATATATTTATAGTCATATTTAAAATGGTTTATATTGGAATATCATTTTCCACTTCATAACGTAGCATTACTTAGACAAGTATTACATAATGTTTATGATTTTATAGGATTCCATGAATAGATATGATAGAAATCATTTAATCAGTCAGTAGTAAGATATTTAGATTTATTCTAATCATTCACTATTATCTGAGAGCTGTCATGAACATTCTTGTAGCTATATGCTTAACATAAATTTCTTGGGAATTGCTGGGCTAAATTTCATAATTTTTAAAATTATGATAAATAATATCAAATTGACTTCCAAGAAGATTGTGCCAATCCATGCCAACTAGGAATCCTTGTGAATGACTATTGTCCTATACTTGTACCAACACTTTTATTCCTTCCCCTCTCCTTCTCCTCCTCCCCCTTTTTCTGCAATATTTAGAAATTCGAATAGTTAACCATGGTTTTCTAATTTTTTAGTTTGTATTTCTTTCCTAACAAGGCTTAATATTTTAAAAATATATATTAGTCTTTAGTACTTTTGTTATTTGTTTGGCTAGATCCTTTATCTTGTTTTTAGTAAAGGTATTTTAAAGGTATTTCTCTTTGTTTTCTTTTTCATTATTGAACTCTCCTTTCAGTGATGCCTAAAATGGAAGTTTGTTTCAGTTGTAGAAGATGAAATACTGGATAGTCAAATATTAATTATGAGTAACGAATTTTCTGTCATTTAATAGTCTAAAATGTTTTTATGCCGTCATATTTGCTGAAACCCTTTGCCTACCTGGAGGGCCCCCTCCTGATGTTCCATGACTAATGGCATCCTAACCCTCTAACACCTAGATCAAGGTATATCAAGGGTGAATAACTCAGTCCTGAAACATCTGCTCTTCGCACTACACAATGAGACTCACGGAGAAGTAGCTCACTGCTTTTTCTTGAGCGGGCCTCATAAAAATTGTTTAGTCTATTTCTCTTTTGATTTTTTTTTTGGCAACTACATTGCAACTCCTCTGAGACTAGGGGCCACATCCTTGTTCTCAAAGTATTTGAGTGCAATATGACCTTCTAGTCCAATAAGAGCGTTGTGTGAGGTGAAATAATGCATAGTTTTTGAGCCTCTTTTCTACAGCACACACTTATTGTCACTTTAAAAAATTATATAAATTATAAAATATGTTTTATGACTATTTTTCCTATTTTTTCAAAATGGAAATCATAGTTCAGAGAGGTCAAACAACTTGCTCAAGTTACACAGCTAGTCAGTGTAACTTGGGTGGGGTGAGGTATCACACCCATATCGATGTGACTTCAGAACTTTTGTTCTTACGTTACTGTTTTCCCAGCCTTTTTAGCATGGAGCTTCCCTCAGCTAGGCAGCGAAGTATACACTTGACAATTTGATTTGTTATTTATCCAGGAAGAGCAAAATCTTGTGAGAACAAGTGTTTTATCCATTTCCGACTCATTTCAATTCCAAGATAATATTCTAGCTTTTATTTCAGTGAATAATGCTGGTAAGTATAGACATATCTTAAAAGCTGTAATTTATATCTGTCTAACCTTCTCTTCAGAGGGCACTAAAGATTACTGGTCATGTCAGCTCACTTCTGAGACTAGAAATTATATTACCATTTTCTATAAAAATATTGAAACATGCACAGGCACCACACCAAAAGAGGTTGTTATATCCCATTTTCTAAAATTACAGCAGAGAGAGTGAGTTTTCTCCCTTCAGATACTGCATGCTCTATTCTTTTTTTTTTTGTTTGCTTGACTGTGTGTGGTTTTTTTTGGTATCATTTCAGCTTAGAGAAACTGGTTATCTTTCAGGATAGATTTTCTCTGCTGCTTGAATGCTCTGCTCACCAGGCATTGATGAGTTGGTTGTTATCATTATTACAGAAATAAAAAAAGGAACAGTGCAATGAAATAACAAACAATAGTCTGAGTGATTTGGAAGCTGAATTTTGGATGCTGCATCAACATCAGGGCATGAGTTCTGGGAGGTGTGATAATATTAGTTATTAGCCTGGATCACAAGATTTATCTTGTTTCCTTATAACATTTAAATATTTCACTAAACATTCAATATAATACACATACACAGACATAATAGAACTTGGCTGATAGAAAATGAATATTTTATTTGTATATATATATCTGATATAAAAATTATTATGTGCATTTATATTTTCCTTATAGTTAATATTGTTCAATCTCTGTGAGGCATTGGGGAGAGAAAAAAAGTCCTTCTGCACATTCTCTTGTATTCCCAGAATACAAGTAGGGGCTGTGGAGGGTTTTTTTAAAGAAATCTTTTTAGTTTTTTTATTTTAATTTTTGTAGATACAGGGTCTCACTATGTTGGCCAGGCTGGTCTCAAACTCCTGGGCTCATGTGATCCTCCAGTCTCAGCCTCTCAAAGTGCTGGGATTACAGGCATGAGCCACTATGCCCGGCCTATGGAAGGTTTAATTGATACTTACAGTTACTAGCGTTGCAGATATTTGCTGTCTGGATAAATAAATGAATTAATAAACATGAGCATCTTTTGATTCCTTTCTCTACTTCACCTCCTCTGTTAATCAATTGCAGAATTTTGGTCCTTCCTTCTCCTTTTTGAATTGTTTTTCTCTCCACTCACAAGATCATTATGAGAATTAGGCACCACATCTGTCCTAGGCGAGAAGTCCTATCAACTCCAAAGTCCTCTCAATCCATCATCTGGCTTCAGACCCTTGCTCATATCACACTAAATGTTATCTATTTACAAAAGAAAATGTTCATCAGATTTCTGCCTTGTAAAATATATTTTAAGTAATTCATTGACAAATAATTGTGCATATTTATTATGTACAACACATTGATTTGAAATATGTATAAATTGTGGAATGGCTAAATTGAGCTAATTAGCATATGCATTACCTCACATACTTTTTTTTTTGGCGAGAACGATTAAAATCTACTCTTTGAGCAATTTTCAGGAATACAACACATTGTTGTTAACTATGGTCATTATGTTGTACAATAGCTCTCTTCAACTTATTTCTCCTGTCTAACTTTGTATACCTCCCTGCCCCATCCAATTTTTTTTGAAGTTTAAAGAAATGTTACTTTATTTTATGTACAAAGCATGGTTTCTTCCACTGGGTAAATGCATTAAATAATCTATTCAAGAAGAATCACTTAATCCAACTTGATGAACAGATCAAACACTGTTATTCAGTCCCCAAAGCTGAACAAGACACCTACGACACCCCTCCAGCAACTCCAGGCAGCTAAGCACAGCTAAGATCTGCCATGATCTGTTTTTCTCTATCTTACTAATGTCACTACTTCCCCTTCACCTTCTGCCATGATTGTAAGTTTCCTGAGGCCTCCAGTCATGCTTTCTGTTAAGCCTGTTGAAGTGTGAGTTGATTAAACCTCTCATCTTCCTAGTTCAGAATTTCCCACACTTACATTTCACTAGATCTTTTGCCACGAAATGTCCAATAGTTAAATAAATATAAGAAAGCCTGGATTAAATAGGTCTTCATACTGTAGGACTTTTCTGAGCTTTTTACTCTGCAAATTTATACTGTAAATTGGGGGCAGAACATGTCATATTTCTCAAACTAGAATGATAATTGAGTACCCTCTCTGTGTTCCTTCTTTCATTTTGAGCAACACCTGTCAAATGCCCTGGAATTCTGGGAGAAACACTACTTTAGTCATTCTTGGGAGTGGTATTTACATCCCTACCTCATTCTTTGCTCTATTACTCTGCCTTGAATAGTGTCTTCTGTATCCTGCCTTTTCTGTCTACTTGGATGAACGGTGTGCTTACTTGAGAAATTTTAAAAGTTTAAGTTTGTGTTTATATTAGGACAGCCAAGCTACATAGTCAGCTAGGACTAGGAAAAGTAGACTCTGGTAATCATGTGAAGATTTTCATGGAGCAATAGGTTCTAGTGACGGAGGAAAATGCTAGTCAGAAAGAGGACAAAAACAGGGAAGTACAATGTCATGCAGACTAAATGAAAATGATTTCACTCTCACTGAGTGAAATCCTGGGACAAAATTTGATGGTGCTAAATTATACACACAAGCTGATAATTATGAGGATTAGTTCATTAGAGTGGAGAAGTTTCAACTCTAATTGCAGGTGTCTTATTCCTTCAGGCTGCTAAAACAAAATATCCTAGATTAAGTGGCATATAAGCAAGTGTAATTAATTTCGTACATTTCTGCAGGCTAAGACGTCCAAGATCAAGGCACCAGCAGGAGCAATTGAAACTGAGAATCTTATGCAGGGCTTGCGTAAATAAATAATAATAAAAAAACCTGATAAAATCTTTCTAAAAAATAATTTGGAAATAGGTATTAACTTAAATGTGGTCAGATTCCTTGATCCAGCAATTCCATTTATAGAAAACTTGTCTACAGAAAAAAGTAGAGATGTGTGCTCAGATTCATAGCCAAGGCTGTGTACTACAACAGAAGTTACAGTAGTAAAAAAACTGGGCAATCCAAATTCCCAAGTATATGTATAATTAATTATCAAGAGCTTTATATTCAATATGATTGGAACTGTATTAGTCTGTTTTCACACAGCTATAACAAACCACCTGAGACTAAATAATTTCTGAAGAAAAGAGGTTTAATCAACTCACATTTCAACAGGCTTAACAGAAAGTGTGACTGGAGGCCTCAGGAAACTTACAATCATGGCAGAAGGTGAAGGGGAAGCAAACACCTTCTTCTCATGGTAGCAGAAGAGAGAGAGAGAGTGAAGGGAGAAGAGATACACATTTTTAAGCCATCAGCCCCCATGAGAACTCGCTCACTATCATGAGAACAGCCAGGGGGAAATCCACCCCCATGATCCAATCACCTCCCACCAGCCCCACCTTCAACATGTGGGGATTACATGAGATTTGGGTGGGGACACAGAGCCAAAACATATCAGGAACAATTATAAACACATGCACACAGGCAAAAGTACAATGGGAAAAAATAATAGTAGTTATCTCTGGATTGTGTCAGTATAGATGATAATTACAATCTTTTGCTCAGTATCTTATATGTAAAATTTCTCCATAAAATATATATATATATACATTTTATACTCAAAAAAATCATCATTAGGAACACTGGCACTAGTTACTAGTCTCACTTTTTATATTTGAAGATACTTAATCTTTCATATACTCAGGGAATGTCATTCCCAGTTGTTTACAGATGCTGATATCATACTTCCCAAATTCAGATTTCAGTGTCCTGGCTTAATATTTATGTGGTTTGAAGCCACTTACCCTCTTTAAACCTCAGTTTCCTTATCTGTAAGAGAGGGATAAAATAAGAATCACTTTTAGGGGTTTTAAGGGAGTCAAATGAAGTAATGAGTACATAGTACAGTGGTTGGCATAGAGTAAATCCTCAAAATCCAATGTTATTGTGAATAACTTTAAAACAGAGACATCTACCCCAATATGTTGTTGTGGGAATTAAATGAACTAATATATTTCAAAATGTCTATATTAGGACCTGACATACAGATAACCTTCAAGAAATATTAGCTACACTCCGCTTTCTGTCCCGCCCTTTTCTCCTGCCTATGGAGTGGGTATGCTCCGCTCTCCAATGGAGCAGGCAGGAAGCCAGGTGGAGCGTGTGCTGCCACCTAGCGGAGCACTGCGTATGCACGGAGGCAGCCTAGTGTTATTTGTTTGTTTGCTTATTTATGTATGTATTTATTTTTCAGGAACCCATATAAACCCGTTTGTCACACACCTACACAGAATTTCTGCTGCCCTTGCCCTCTGCCAGATTGGCTTGCTTTTTCTTCCTAATGCAATTTTGTAGATGATTTTCACTTGTGAGGTAGCTGAACTAGAATCAATTTTATTCTGTTACAAAGGGCAAGCAATGGAAAGCCACACCAGCATTCCTTCAGCTCGATCTTTGTAGAGATGCCTGGGTAAGAAATAAATGGGACTCAGACTGTGATAGGGGAGCCCAGGGGTCTCCTCCCGCCGTGTAGTGCATGTGATTCCAGGGAGCAGAGCTGCTAGTCTCGTGGTTGTTCCTCTTTTATTGGGTCTCCAAAGTGAAAAAGAAGGAAGCTGCTTGACCTATCACGGTAGAGGACAGAGGGAAAGATGAGAACAGTGTAGACCACTCTGAACACAGGGTTCTCCCCTCATCCTTTTTCTGAGAGCTAAGGGCTTGCTTAGAGTGGCTATATATCGTGTAGGTCAATAAACACCTCTCTCATCAAATAAAACCATTTCTCAATATTTCATGGAGGAAAGCTTGGGACAGAGAAAAAGCATGGACCTTAAACCCTGTTTTAGCCACTCTTTAGCAGTGCAATATTAGAAAAGTCATTTCACCTCTCTGTGCCTCAGTTTCCCCAATTTTAAGTTGAGAATAATAATGATCACGACAAATTTGTAAGATGACATAAAACAATGGGCATTAAGATATGAGATAACATCCAAACACCATAAAGTTTGACACTCGGGGGAGTAATTTTTAAAAAGCCCCTCCTTTTCCTTTTAGGTTGCATTCATTTTCTATCTAGGCTGCAGCCTGGTGAGGGAATGGTGGTGGGGTCTAGGAACTGCAAGGAGTTGTTTCAGGGCCCTCGGGGTTTACCATTTGACAAATAATAGTTCTGTGATTATCCAGCCTGGCAAAGAGTCCAGGGTCCAGGCTGAAGGTAGGCAAATTAGAAAGCAACAATCAAGTATTTGGTGTCTACTGTGGGTTATTTCATAGTTAACATGATTGGCTAGGTATCAGTGGATCTGGGCTCCAAGCCCAGTTCTTCCATGATCTTACAGTGTGCCTTTGGGTAAGCATCTATCTTAGACATTTATTTCTATGTCCAAAGAGGTAAAGTGAACTGTTCAGTTTTACTCATCTGGTCAGGTCTAGATTTCAAACCTTGTCTTTCTGATTGTAAATCCTGGTACACTCCAGGCACATTTTGAAGCCATGTATCCCTTTAAATCATTTTGAAGTTGAGTGCCTGCCTATTCAGTTTACCATCAAACTAACCCTGCCAACACTAATATCCTCCTCACGTTGCTCAAATAATGGAGACAGTTTCTAGAGAATGTGTCTGATTTAAATAAGGAGATTCTTATTTAAATTTGAAAGTTCAGAAATCACCCAGAATATCTGTTATTTAGTTACTCCATCTTAAGCCTTTTTTTAGGCTACAACATGTTTTACAGCCAAACCTGGAAGGAAGGTTCAAGAAAACAATGTGGACAATACAAGGAGGAGAAAGAGGGTCTTTGGGGTTTATATGGTTTAGAGATAGACAGAAATTTGAATTCATTTTCTCCATTTTCTTGCATCTTCTCGTTTCTTCTCCCTGCCCCCCCATTCCAGCCTGTTAGTCTAGAACTGCTTATACCTCTGTATACTCTGTCCCTTTTCTGTGGTCTGGAGTCATAGGACCAGATTTTAAACCTCAATTCTGCCACTTACTAAATATGTAAGTTAAGGAAAGCCACTATACTTTTTGATCTTCAGTGTTTTCATCTACAAAATGAGAATAATGCTAACTACTTCTGAATGCCTCTGTATTAAGTCAGACCTGGAGTTTACATTCCAGTTTCAGAAAAGTCATTTAATTTTCAATTATTCAGTCACTTCCTAGTTCTTAGTGCTTCTAAGCAATATCTAGACATCATTCTCAGTCCTCGTGCTTCTCACCTCTTGGGGAATTGTGAACAATCTTGAATTCAGAGATAATCCGTTATATGTGTTTGATAGTAAAACTGAATCTACTGAATTTGTCTGCCTTTTTGTGGCTCACTTGGGACATAGTATAGTATGCAATATTTTGCTCAGGAAGTATATTGTCTCTGGAATGCTGTGATGTGTAATGACATCTCATGTTTGATCTACTGAGTTCGTTTAGGCAGAATAAATTAATTAAAGTGATTTAGGGATGTGAGAACAGCAAATCCACAGTGAATTGATATTTTTCTCTTTTAATTCATTGTTGCATCATAGGTCATGAGGACAGAGCCCTCATATATGGGATTAGTGCTCTAAAAAGACCTCAGAACATTCCCTTTCTCCGTCTGCCATGTGAGCTGATAGCAAGAAGACAGCTGTCTATGAACCAGGAAATGAATCCTCACCAGACAGCAAATCTGCCAGCCTCTTGACCTTGGACCTCCCAGCCTTCAGAACTTTAAAAAATAAATTTCTCTTGTTTATAAGCCACCTAGCCTATGGTGTTCTTTTATAGCAGCTCAAACTCATTAAAACACTCATTTTAGCTGTTTTGCTTTCAGCATTTATATAAGTTCTCATAGAGCCCAGTTGGTCTCAGAACAAGGTGAGTATATCAAAGAAAATGGGTATTAATAGGCTTTATGGTACCTGGGTTGGAGGGGAGGAAAGGATGCTTGATACTATATGGCACCGTGAAGTCAGACCATACTTCCATGTTCATGATGCCCTTATCTTTTGAAGTAGTAGTTCAAAGACGACGCTAGGAAAGGCCTGATAAATCAACCCTGACCAGTCCTGCCACATTCAAATAGGCTTCCTAGCTATTGCCAGATAAAGGACAGCCTGGGAACAGGATCTCTTGCATCAAGTCATAGAATTCATTCACAACCTATTTGTTTGTTTCCTTTATTTGTTTTATCTTAACTAGTTGAACAATGAGGGTGAGAGATGGATGAAGGGCAAGAACTAGAAAGAGCATACAAATTGCTTTGGTAACTTCCAACCTCCTGAAGTTCAGTGATGGTAAAGAATTGATGTCTTGTTTTCTAATGAGCCATCAGAACAAATTCAGTAAGAGAGGGACAAATAGTAGAGGGGTAGAGCAGAGACTGCTTCATTTCAGGACCACCTGGGCACTGGTGTTACTCTGAAAAGTGTGTAGCAGGGGCAGCCTGAGAAATCCTTACAACACATCTCTACATTAAAGCTAGGGTAGTAGCAATGAGGACAGAAACTATTTGGCTTGCTGACTTTTAAGGTATTTTTTTGCCTCTATAACCTTGTAATCTGAAAGGTTTCCCACCAAGCATAATTTCAAGACAGAAGTATTTATGAGGAATTTTAAACCTCCCCAAAGTCAATAACTTATCATATCTCCTCTCTCAAATTTAAATGCTCTGCAACATACACAGTGATTACTCATATCTATGGGGTAGGAGAGACAGTCTAGTGTGGCAACCATTTCACTTTGGTAAGGTCTGACTTCTCGTTTTGATTTTCCAGAGATCGGCTGCCATGCTACTTTGTACTCCATGCTAACTCTTAAAAAATGCGAAATTATACATTTTGTTTCAAGGAAACTTAGGTATAATCTGATTCTTCCTCTGATATAGATTTGTGTGTTACAGGGCTGCTGTCCAGAGTTTGGTGTTTTTCAGACACATTCTAAATCATTGGTAGAATAAGGTTAATTCCCTGTGCATGTGCCTGATCAATAAATCTATCTTCCAGATTTCTGTCAGAGATAGAAAAAGTTAATTTCCAATGCTATTTTAATAATTAGACCGCTATGCACTTATTAGTTTTTAACAAATCCAAGGGAAGTATCCAAGGATGGTTCTAAAAAAGCAGTATTGGGTATTAAGTCCAAAGTATAAGATGTAGTGAAGTTAAAGATGAGACAGTCAGTAACAAGGTCACCACTCAGGGATTAAAAAACAGTGTAAGATAATACTGATATGGTTTGGCTGTTTCCCCACCCAAATCTCATCTTGAATTGTAGTTCCCATAATTCCCAAGTGTCATGGGGGTGACCTGGTAGGAGATAATTGAATCATGGGGACAGACTTTTCCTGTGCTGTTCTCATGATAGTGAATAAGTCTCATGAGATCTGATGCTTTTATGAAAGGCAGGTCCTCCTGCACATGTCCTCTTTCCCACCACCATGTAAGATGTGCCTTTGCCCCTCCTTCACCTTCTGCCATGATTGGGAGACCTCCCCAGCCATGTAGAACTATGAGTCCATTAAACCTCTTTCCTTTATAAATTACCCAGTCTCAGATACATCTTTATTAGCAGCATGAGAACAGACTAACACATATACTATGATTAGAAAGAGTTGAGCCAATCCTAGGATTCAGTCTGAAATGTTGAAGGCATGTTGGAGTCCTGTCTTGTGGGATTTCACCAAGTGAGGCTTCATGACTATGAAGACCTGGACAAGGATGGAGACAGACATGGACCTCCTCCTTTCCACAAATGTGGAAGAGAGAGTTTTGAAAAGACTCATTGTTCCAAAGCCCAGTTACCAATAGTCTGATCATTACAAAAGTCTCTTCAAGGTCCCTTGTCTTAAAGGCAGCACAGAAGCCTGGATCATAGCTGTCCTTCATCTAGAAAAACAGCTTTGGCAGAACTCTCATTAGCAGTTCAGGTGCCTCTCATCAGATCAAATTGGCTTCTAGTCATCCCGTGCCTTGTGTTCTAGCCCTAGTGACCAGGCTTCTCCCTGGTTTCAGGGAATGACATACCATTTTGTACCTTATGTATGAATTGAGGCCTAATTTTATTTCTTAGTTCCAAACATGTTCTGACAAGGCTGAAGCCTGGTGTTGCCAATTCCATTCGCTTCCAAGGTGAAGATTCTTTGCCTCACTAGCTGATATGTTTTTGATCTGTGTCCTCGCCCAAATCTCACCTTAAACTGTAATCTCTAATGTTGGAGGAGGGGCCTGGTGGGAGGTGATTGGATCGTGGAGGTGGATTTCTCAGGAATGGTTTAGCACCATTCCCTTGGTGCTGTTGTCATGATAGTGAGTGAGTTCTTGCACGATCTGGTTGTTTAAAAGTGTGTGGCTCCTCTCCTCTCTCTGTCCTGCTCCTGCTCTGGCCATGTGATGTACTTGCTCCCACTTCACCTCCCACCATGATTGTAAGTTTCCTGAGGCCTCCTCAGAAGCCAAGCAGATGCCAGCATCATGCTTCCTGTATAGCCTGCAGAACCATTAGCCAATTATACCTCTTTTCATTATATTACAAGTCTCAGGTATTTCTTTATAGCAATGAGAGAATGGACTAATACACTAACACTTCTAACTCAGTTTGGACTCATGATTTGTTCACAGAAGTCTCTCTGTTGCTTTATAGAATCTTCCCATGCTGCCTCTGTGACTCCCCACTGCCATGCTCAATCCACTTGTAGAGAAAGTGTTTTATTTTTCTAGTTCCAGCAATGCCATCCAAAGGTTTTCCTAGGTGGAATCCCTGACAGATAGCTCCCTCTTCCTTTCTCCTTTAGCGCTTCCTTTCTCCTTTAGCACTACTTGATCATTATTTGCTTTCCTTGGAACACAGAAGTTGGAGGAGAATTCCCAGTGTAATTTGCCTCACACCTTAAGCTCAGATGGCTTTCAGCACTGTTTCAGAAGTACTCTCTAGAAGCAAAAGTCAAGAAGTACAACATCCTTTGTATTAGCCTGGTTTCTCCAGAGAAATAGAACCAATAGAATCTATATGTATATTCCCTCTCTCTCTCGCTCTCTCTCTCTCTCTCTATATATATATACACACACACATATATAATATACACATATATATACATATGTACATATATATACTATATGTACATATATACTATATACACATATACATGTACATATATACTATATACACATATACATGTACATATATATATAACATATACATTAATATATATATACACATATACATGTACATATATACTATATACACATATACATGTACATATATACTATATACACATATACATGTACATATATACTATATACACATATACATGTACATATATACTATATACACATATACATGTACATATATACTATATACACATATACATGTACATATATACTATATACACATATACATGTACATATATACTATATACACATATACATGTACATATATACTATATACACATATACATGTACATATATACTATATACACATATACATGTACATATATACTATATACACATATACATGTACATATATACTATATACACATATACATGTACATATATACTAT
Organism: Nomascus leucogenys; assembly: GCF_006542625.1. Classification (NCBI taxonomy): domain Eukaryota; kingdom Metazoa; phylum Chordata; class Mammalia; order Primates; family Hylobatidae; genus Nomascus; species Nomascus leucogenys. The sequence continues at coordinate 89,764,439 of NC_044395.1, read as the reverse complement.
ATACACATATACATGTACATATATACTATATACACATATACATGTACATATATACTATATACACATATACATGTACATATATACTATATACACATATACATGTACATATATACTATATACACATATATATACATATGTACATATATATACTATATACATATGTGTGTATACATACTTCACACATATATACAATGTATATGTACATATATATATATGCATCTGAATCTCATCCAAAATACTTTCACAGAAACACCTAGAATAACGCTTAACCAAATATCTGGGTTTTCTGTGGCTCAGTTAAGTTGACACATAAAATTAATTATCACATCCTTCCCTCTATTATTCCAGAGGCTGAAAAATACACGGTGCACTGCTGCAGTCACTAAATTCAGGGTCATTAATATGAATATGATTTTCCAGGAAGGAACTTTAAATGCTTAGCCTTGAAGAAGAGGCAGCTTAAAGAGAAGAAATCTTTTTATCACCCTTTCATTGGTTTTGGTCTGCACTTCCTTTAGCTATATTCCCTGAGCACCCACCTACCTGTCTTATCAGACCCTTTCCTTACCCATCCCACAGCCTCCACCCTTGCCCTGTCCATGCCTCAGGTTTGCCACAGAGCTGGGTTCCTTCCTTACTCTTTGCTGAAAACAAATTCATAATACATCATAATAGTTACAACAACAGCTGTCTTCTCTTGCGTGCTTATTGTATGCAATATTTTACATATATTAGCATGTTAAATCCTCATAACAACCCTGTAAGGAATGATGATGCCTATTTTGCAGATACTGTGAGAGAAAAACAAAAGAATTAATGAACTTGCTCAAGGCCACACAGCCATGAAATGGTAAAACCACAATTCAAACCCACATATGTCTGACGCCAGAGTCTGTGCACAACATAGTTACACACTGTGATCCCTGCTCCCCAACCTTTCCACATTATTTCACCGAAGGCTGAGTAGCTGGCTCAGATGGAAAATTTTCTCTCTGATTCAGTCTGGTAGCTCAACACAGATCCGAACTCAGTGATGTTTTCCAAGCGTTGGCATAAACAGAAGGATTGAAAATCCTATGTGACTTCTCTGTGAGCAATTAAGGGGCTGCATTCTGTAGCATGCCATTCAGCATTCACTATTCATCATCACAAACTTTCAGACACACTGAAGGTCACGATTGAAAACAGTTATTTTAAGAGACGGCATTGTTCTCAAAAACCACAGTAGGACCATTGCAAAATGATTTTAACTCAGATCTATATTCAGAGATGAATTCTTCTTTCAGCTCAAATGACGCAGGTTTGTTAGTTGGGGTGTGAGTAGGAGGTGGGGAGATAAAAAAGGAGGGGACAAGTATTCATTCTTATCCATCTCTTGCTCACCTTCTGATAGTTATTTATTTCCCCTGTACTTTTCAAACTCTTTCAAATTCTTTGCCTCAACCTAGCATCTCCATTTCATTTAATTTGTCATAGGAATATTTTTCAATAAGGGGAAATCTTTAAACAAAATTGAAAAATATAAGACATCTGCATAATAAAATCTTTTGCAAAAGATAGAAGATTTTCTTTAGGTCACGCTTTCCTCTAATTTTTTCTCCTCCAAAATTATTGTAGGGAATATGCTAAAAGCCTGCCCACCTTTCTCCTAAGATTTTGCTTTACTTTCAAACACTTTCTCTATTGTCAAAATGAATTGCCATTGAAGATTTCAAGATTTGAGAAAACAAGGTAGGAGAGGGAGAAGCTACAATATATGCAGATGATAGATGAGATAGGGTTGTAAACGGAATGATTGGTCTTAATACTTTGCTTCTATGAGGTGATGGTATAGATTCACCCTCTTGCTCTTTCTATGCAGTGCATTTTCCACCTCTTGCCTTTGGGCTTGCCCATGTGACTTGTTTAGCCAGTTGAATTTTAGCAAATATATCATAAGCATTGTCTTTTTGCACAGGTGTCATCACCATGAGAAGGACATACTACCCCAGAATAAGGAGAGGCAAATGGATTAGACCTGAAATGAACCCAGAGCCTGGACTGAAGCACAGCAAACCCAGCTTGGATCACATAATTCCCAGTCCTGTGCAGAAGAACCGTGAGACCTACAATATATTTCAATACCTTCATTCAAGAAATAAATGCTCAATTTTGCAAAACACTGAGGTTGAAGGTTGTTTGCTGTACCACATTTTGGTGAAAATAGTTGGCAGTGACACCAATCAAATCAAGAATAATCCCACAACACAGAGCTACAATACATGCAACTTCAGCATCTACTAGTATTCACTAAGTGCCAACATTGTGCTGGCAGCTTTGCATGTTCTCTCATTTCAATTTTACAACAACAATAAGAGGTAGGCATTATGCAATCAATTTAAGTTTCAAAAAGATTAAATGACTTTATTAAGGCTCCATGGTTAGTAAGTTATAGAGCAAAGCCTGAATCTGAGATTTTTCTATTAGACTTGCTCTGCTTTTGGAAAACATTTTTTTCTTTTTCAATTTAGTCCTTTAAAGTTGAATTTGTGCATACTTTAAAAACAGTATAGATAAAAGTAGTAGCCATACTTTACCATCTACTGCATTTTGGGTTTATATCGTATTCACATATTTCTCTTTTTTTTTTTTTTTTTTTTTAGTGCTCATATTCACTCTTGTAGATAAGGATAGCTGGGATTACTCTGGCCATTTTACAGATTAGGAGACTGGGGCTCACCAATATGGTCTTAATCTTCCCCTTACCTTTGTCAAACTTTAGACAAGTTTTTTTCCTGACTTTAGGCCCCTGACCTCCTTCTTCTTAGATCATTTGCTTTAAAGAACTTGTGCTTGTGAACAATGTATCTCTCCCTTTTATATGGAAATCTTCTCAGACTCTTTTGCCAGTTTTACAACCCAGTCTCTCTTTCTCAAGGATCTGGGAGCCATTTTTTTCAAATATAATAATCAAAAAAGATAGTGCCTTATCTGCCAGTCTCTGTGGGAGAGTAGGAACTTAACTTCCATAAGCAGCAATGAGCAAACCTAGATGGTCACATCACATTGAACAACCTTCCCCTAAAATCCACAGTGCTTTTCCTCAAGCTCTTGACCTCTAATGCAATAGTCTTGAATAACGTCTTCCTTGCATGTTTAGCTATCCAGTGCATTTTCTCTTTGGCATGAATGAAAGAATTATTCATTCAAGAGGACTCAGTAAATGATTATCAGGGTGTAGACACAAATTTAGTCACTGGCTTCAAATCTATCTTCTATTGTTTCTTTAGGTTATGCTCATTTGTTATTGATATTTATGGCTCTTGTTTTTATTTTTTTCTCTAGTCTAACCTTTAGAAGGTTTTGTTTGTGTTTACTTGGCTGATGAGACTGTACAAAGGAGCCTCAGACTTTCCATTGTATAAGGGAGGCTTCGCCTCGGGCCTTTAGAGACTGTTGGAAGTCTCAGAGCACTGCTGTTTTGACACTGTAGAAAACGAACCAAAACATTTTATTTGAAACAGTTGCATGGGCTTCCAGATATTTTTAATTAAACATGCACTGTCTGGAGCCTCAGCCTTTGGCCACCCATTTATCATTAAGTTATCTCTGCAGCTGTTGCAGCTGTCGCTAGAATAAAACTTTCTCCTTTTATCCACATGATGGCAGTATAAGTTAATGTTAAACCTCAGCACATACAGCCTTCAGAATGAGTGGGGTTTTGTTCAGAATTGGCCACTCAATTCTCTCCCTGTGTACCCGCAGCCTCCTGTAACTCAGCTCTAAATATTTCTCACTTCCCCCTTTTTAATCTTAAACAAAGCCAGCCTCTTCAGTTCAAAAAGGAGGTCTATGAATGAAAAATCCATATGATACAACAGTTTCATTATAAAAGACCCCCAGACACAGGAGGTCAGAGTCCAGCTGCCCACAAACCACATGCGACTAACTCCTGGTTCAGGGCTGCTGAGTAGTTGTCTATAAATAGCAGTGGTTGGTTACCCATTGTCGGCAACCTTGACCTAATCACTGTTAATCAATAAAGTCATTGAAGTATAATAGCCTCATTGGCAGTGAATTGGCTCAGGTTCAATATACAAGAAAATAGTTTTCATGAGTATTGGGATGGTAATTATTTAATCAGAGCATGGAGCCTTAAACAGATCCAGTAAGAAGAAATAAGTACAAAATCATGCTTGATACATCTTTTCTATACTTTCAGAAAAATAAAGGAGACAAAATCTTTCTGAAATTTGAAAACTCAGGTATTGCTTACAGACTTTAATTAGGAAGCAAAAGACAAGTATACTTCTTTAACCAATATTTGGAATAGCATTCCTACTTTATAAAGGGAGGGCAGATTTTCAAAAAGTGACTTTTACCTCTCATATCTTTAAATATTAGATTATCTAAAGTACACATAAGTTGGCTGGGTGCAGTGGCTCATGCCTGTAATCTCAGCATTTTGGGAGGCCAAGGTGGGAGGATCACTTGAGGTGAGGAGTTCAATACCAGCCTGGCCAACATGGTGAAACCTCATGTCTACCAAAAATTACAAAAATTAGCCAGGCGTGATGGTGTGTGCCTGTAGTCCCAGTTACTCAGGAGGCTGAGGCCAGAGGATCGCTTGAACCAGGGAGGCAGAGGTTGCAGTGAGCCGAGATCTCACCACTGCACTCTACCCCAGCTGATAGAATGAGACTCCATCTCAATTAAATAATAATAAAGTACACATAAGTATTACATCCTTCTGGGGAAAACATTTACTCTGTACTTAAGCTTTTTAAATTCTCATAGTAATATGACTTCCAAAATTGGTAACTAATCAAGGCAAAGGTATAACTAGTCGTTTTTTCTACTATTCCCAAAAGTAGAGACATCTTCTTCGCTAATATTCCTTATCCTTTAGTTCCTGTTTTGAAATCGTATTATAAATAATTTAAAAGCCAGTGCTATCTCTTGTTGCTCTTCGTCTCCCACAGTGCTTAGCACAGGTTTTGACACTGCTTCCTCTCTAAATGAACATTGGTTAAATCTTTGCTTAACCAACATAGCATGAAAGCAAGTTACCTGTGATCCTCACCTAAGTGGAGGCCTAACATTTCCATGTCTAAAATTTTAACAAGGCCATGTTAAATATCAACACTCTGCAAAATCTCTACCCAGATGTCCTCAACAAAATCTTCAAAAAAAAAAATTCTTGGAAAGAATTTCCCTAAGATTACTATTGAAAGACCTAGAAATGGACAGAAAATATGATAATGTTAAACTTTAGCCTTTCTTTCAGAAAATAGAGGAAAACCGTTATGATATTACATGATAGAAACAATTTTCCTAATATTATTTTCTAAATTTCAAATATGTGTGTTTGTAGGCTTGAGAAAAATGATGTGTTTTTGAATGCAACTGGAGAGGTTTAACAAAGAAAGCCTTTTCTGGTCCCCATGGGGGGAAATCAGCTTTAGACTGTTAGCACACACATCTGAAAGTTCAATGAACTTCAGTTTGTTGCTATGCCAACCAGCAGAAGACCTGTCCAGATATGAATTGATAACACAAATAAAATCTCCCCAAAGATGATGCTTGTTTGGCTTAAGGGCATAGTGTTTGTAACAAACCTTGACAAATCACAAGTCTGTCGGTTTGGAGGATTTATTTGGACGACTATCCAAATGTCCTTAGTGCGCTATTAAAGTACCTTAATTTTTTTTTTTTTTTTTCCGTAGGAAATTGAGCAGTTGCTTCCAGGGGGATGTAGACTTTTTTTACTCTTTTTATTTGTATTTTTATCTTTTCCTTTCCTAAGTATAAAAGTAGCAGATACAGAGAGAATTATTCATAGTTTCTGATTATAACAAAGAAAGGGTGACTAGACTAGAACCGTAAACCTTGGGAGATGTTTTAGATTCCACTCTCACACTGTGATATGAAGTTGGGCAATTAATCTTTGTTTCTTAATGTCACATCTCTCACTCCCTGCCATAGGCAGAGTCCCTAAGCTGTCCGTATAAAAAGCCCTTGATGAATGTATTTGGAAGAATTTCTTTGTAGGGCTTGCTTTGTGCTTCTGTTTGCTCTATATCCTCAGAGTGAACTAATTTGGGTAATATAATAGTTTACACCAACATCTAAGGGATTGGAGAAGATAGAAAATGCTACCATACTTTTTCCGTGTATCATTCCATTATTGCCACCTTGAAAAAAATTTGGTTGTCACACCCCTCTTCAGGAATCTGGAGTGTGTCTATTCTAAGAAATAGGAAAGAGTGTACAAAAACATGTTGGGAATTTTAATGATAGATATTATTTGTGTGTTCTGAATATGCACTGTAATACATATGCCAAAAAACACCAACCTATGACATAGGGTCACCAAAATTGTATTTTTTGTTTTGTATACTATGACCCAGACTCACTTGTATAATTCTTCCTTTAGCTTCCGGATCTCCACTGTACATTAGCTAATTTTTCCTTTCACCTCTTTGAGACAGTCTCCTCTTTGTTGAAGCCAACAAGGAGATCCAACAAAGTGTGGAGTAGATATTATAAATAGCAGTGATTTTAAATTAGATTCCTTTTTTTTTAGTTCAGATTAGGGAACAGTTTCTTGCCAATGGGCATAAGGACTATAATTGTAAATTTTTGGAGAAAGAAAATTGACTATCTCAAATATTCTTGATGAAATTCACCTTCAGTCAACGAACATTAAAAAACGACAAGGTAAAAGTGGACATACAGTTCTCAGTGGTTTTATTTTATTCTGAAACTTTCCTACACTTTGTTGGTAGATCAGTAACAAAGGTGTACCTATCCTTAATCGAATTAGTCTGTTTGTTCTGATTGTCAAAGTGGGTCTTATCTCCTATGGGAAAACCATAGGACTATTTATCTTTGATTCTTATCTCCCAGAAAGTAAAACAAATCTCTTCAGCCTGAAGCGGATTGATTCTAGACTTACATTACAAGGAAAGCCCAGTACTAAGAGATATAGAACTTTCCACTTTTCTGTTTTTGAGTAGTAGTTTAGATTCAAGAACTTATTTACAAAGAGATATCTAAATTAGGAAAATATTCATAGAGTTACATATTCCCATAGGTAAATTGATAAAAGCCATGACTTAGAACATCTGCAAGTTGGTGAAAATTCCTAACCTGGCTTCTCTCTGCTATATATCAACCATCTTTGAGCTATCGAAGGAGAGAGTTCTGAATTAAAGGATATAGTTCAAGAATGTTACTCAATAAATATTTGTAATTGTTTGTGATAAGTGATACATTAAGTATCAATACAATTATCTGTTTTGCAATTGTGGAAGGGGTTGGTGGGAAGCATGACGGTGGTCCTGGCAACAGTGGCAACAGCCAGGGCAATGGGGACCTGAATGTCATGCTGCTAGAAGTGCTGAAAAATTTAGCTGTGCACAGACACTCCTCATGGAGTATGGGTGTTTTACACCATTCCCAATATCTCATGGACTGGTATTACAAAACAAATTTTGTAATCAACTGTTATCCTGAAAAGAACAATGCACACTCTTTTATTCATATTATAACTACACTGCACCGGACCCAGTGGAATTTATCAGTGAGGGGCAAATCAAGAATTTTGTAGAAAATAGTATTTGAGGCTGGAATGGAACAATCTGGATGATGAACAGAAACTTCTGAGCATCTCGTGACCATATAAGAGGGAGCTAAAGAGTCAGCAATGATAGTATTACCTGCTTTGGTTTTCCCCATGCTCTATGCTGGCTCCCAGTTTCTGCTGAGGTGGTGCCGGTATCTGCTATGGAAATTTATGAGGAAGGACAGAAGAGGTGCTGTTCTCTCACCTTCACATTAATCAAAGTAGCTCTATTTTTACCTGTCTCATACATTGAGTTTCTATGAAGGATCTCATTTGAAGACCCAGATCTATTCTAAAAAATAAAAGATTACCTGCCATAAAATCCTATTGCTCATTGAGAAGCCCAGAAAGAATGTTTAGGCTTTGTCTTTGAGTCAGTAAAACAATAAAAGGTGAACATCCATGCCTTAATTTTCCACAGCAATAGCTTACAAAGTGCAGTCCCTCAGCCAACAGTATCAGTATCTCCTTGGAAGTTTTTATAAATGCAAATTCTTGAAGATTACTCCAGACCTATCTAAAGCAGAAACTCCAATAAAGCATAGCAATCTGCATTTTAACAGGTTTTTAGTTGATTCTGATGCATGTTCAAGTTTGAGAACAAGTGTCCTAGAGCTTAATTTAGTTTACCAAGTAAAAGAAATGAGGTGGTATGAATAGAAAGTCACTGTCAGTGTAGTAGTGCACTTTCTAAGGAAAACCTCTTCCAAGTATTATATCTTAGCTCCAGTCTAAATCATCATAGAGAGAATTGGCTTTCAGTTTTAGAGAAAGAAAAAAATGCCTCCAGTTCTTCTATTCCTCCAGCCCCATAAATATCAGTCAAAATAAAGCACTACCTTAACAACTTAAAATCACTGAATAACGCTTGGAAACTCTATCTCGGCCCCAAGCTGCTTATTTGAAAATAGGTGGAGCTAATTAACAGACAATGGTAAAGTCACTGACATGTTACAGTTTGCAGTGGTTAAATGCAGTCTTGTATTTTGTTTCTAATGGATTAATTAAAATAACTGTTGCTCATAAATTCCAACCCATCTAGGTCACCAGGTGATGCACATGTAGGAACAGTGCTAGAAGAAACTGTAGTCACAGGGAATGAGGCAGGATCATAGGTTGTCAGTTTCCTTCCCAGAACCAGAGCATTTGCCATATCAGTTACCTTCCTGAAATCATGACCCATGTGAGAGAGACAATGCTAGATTACACTGGAGTTACATTTGGACTTTTCCTCAATTCTCAACCCTGGCTCTTCTCATTTCAATGATGTTATGCCACTAGATGGCTCCAGAGGGTCTACCTGCACATGAAAGGCCAGAGATTTGAAAATTGGAGTGCCCTTTGTAAGCTATCCGCAGCCATGGTCCTCTGCAATTGAATTCCACTCAACCAGAGGTGATGTCTCATTTTCTCTCCTCCATCTTTCAAGAGTGATGGTGTCTCCAACAGAAAACATGAATGCCTCAGACCAATAAAGCATGTGTCTTCTCCACATTCCAAACTTTAAAGTCTAGCTTTGAGCAGATGATATATGAATACTGAAAGTGGGAATAAACATTCTGTCCTTAAATTTTATAGCATTTCATAACTTAGGTGGTTGTGGGTTATTAGAAAATGTAACAGCACAAAATGGACCAAAGATTTCCCATGCTCAAGCCTTGCTTAATCAGAGAAGTTAAGAGATAAGTTATTAAGCCTGACCTGCCTTTTTTATATTCTGTTCTAGTGGTGTTGGTTAGTGTGGAAACTCAATTTTTGTTTGTTTTAGTTTTTCTAAGTGTAAAAGTATTGTTTTTTTTTAAGTTTGTGATATGAACTCAGTTTCTTCTAGGCTTAGCTGTCGTTTCTAAATTAATCCAATTTGACGACAGCCTCTAAAATGAGCAATCGCGCTTACCAAACTTTCCCATTGTGATAATGAATTGTTTCTGGGATGGATACTTGAAGCAAGTGGAAAGCAACCACAGACTGAAATTACCCATCCAGAGGCCTGAGAGAACATGGACCAGGAGACAAAAAGCCTGAATCCAGAAGGAAGAGGGCTCTAGGGTGGAAAAGGCACCCCGTGTCAAAGTAGGAGCTTCACTTTGGCAAACCAAAGCCATAAAGAATTTGAAGTTTGGGGATACTAATTTTATGAATAAGCAGAGGAATTCAGTCTGCAGACAGAAGAATGGAACGTGTACAAAGAAAATATCATATGCGAGAAAAAAATTTAGACTCAGAAAGATATACAGTATAGGTATCTGAAAAGCTTCCAGTTCCTACGTGCACTGCTTATACTTCCTTCAACCAAATGCCACACGTGGTTTTCTGAGTCTTTACAGCCACTCTTTCCCCATCTTTTTACATTTTCCTTGAGCTGATTGTCAAAGATTCCCCAACAGTCCTTTGTTCCCAATGAACTAAAATTTAGAAGGCATCTTTTATTATGAGTCAACTCAAAATACTAAATTCCTTATAGCTGAGTTTATGAAGTAGGGGAAACTGTCTCTGTGTCTTTGGTCCAGATAGTTTTTTGGTTCTTTGTCACCACTATCTCCTGGGAGAATGACGGTATTGGCCTGTGACCTGGTACTTTGCTACTCTCCACCCTCCCATAAGAGTACAATTTTTTTTTCTTTTTTTTTGAGACAGAGTCTCACTGTGTTGCCCAGGCTGGAGTGCAGTGCCGCAATCTCGCCTCACTGCAAGCTCCACCTCCCGGGTTCATGCCATTCTCCTGCCTCAGCCTCCCGAGTAGCTGGGACTACAGGCACCCGCCACCACACCTGGCTAATTTTTTGTATTTTTAGTAGAGTCGGGGTTTCACCATGTTAGCCAGGATGGTCTCGATCTCCTGACCTTGTGATCCACCCGCCTCAGCCTCCCAAAGTGCTGGGATTACAGGCGTGAGCCAGTGCGCCTGGCCAAAGAGTACAATTTTTAAAACAGAAATGTATTTTTTCCATTCCTTGATTTAAACCATCTTTCCTATAAGAAAAAATATAGTAAAAGCCTTACAACGGCTTTCAGGTTTTTGGCCTGGGTCCTGTCCATCTCTCCAATCTCATCTTAGAGTCCTATTTCTTCTCTTCATTCTCTGTGCTCTAGCCACCCTGGCCTTTCAAGTTCTAGGACAGACCATTTTCTTTCCAACATCAGAATCTTTGAACACACTCTCCCTTCCTGTTAACTCCTTCGCCCTTCATCTTTTACTTCAAATGCCACTTCCTTAGGGAAGAAACTCATAAACCCCTACAATAAAAAGACTTCATTTTAGCACACTGTTTCCTGCATAACACTTATCTCATTTTGAAGCATTTATTCACATTCACTTGTGTCTTGTCACCCATTCTCCCACCAGACTGCAAAATCTATAAAAACCACTACTTTTTAGTATTTTTGCTCACAGTTGCGTGCCCAGTTTCAGCAAGCTCACTATGTCTTAGTTGAATGAATGAATGAATGAATGAATGATTCTATGAGTACTTGAAGAGAAATTCTGAGCCCCGTAGCATATTCTGTGGGAATTTTTTGTGGTTGTTCTGCTTGATATTTTAATTTCCTTTCATTATGATGCATACTTATTCTTTTTTGTGAATGTACGGCTGGTACAATGTGTCTAGTTTGCATTGTACAGTTTTTGGAAAGCCTTACATTTTGGAAGTAAATATATTTAAGAAACACATTCAATTTGAATAATGTTTCATTATAATCAAGAATCTCAGAGATATATTCATTTTTGTGAATTGAAGAACATTTTTACCTGAAGGTTGGCATGAAGATGAATACATGAAAAGATTAGAATTGGAGGATGTAGGCAGAGACAATGGGAATTCTAGGCTATTCCAAGGTTTTGAGGATACTTGGTCCGTATTAAGTGAATTTAAATTTGCTTGGTATTTTTTCAGCAACTACTACAGAAAAAAATCTGATCACTTGAATAACTTCAAAGCACATGAAAGTAAAATAGGCATTACTGGTAATTTTAAATAATTTTAAAAGTATTTCCACAACTTTTCTTTGAGGGTGTGAAAAACCAAGAAAACATGTTCAATCATAGCTTTAAAAAATAGAAAAAATATAGACAGGTAGAAAGAATCCTCTTTGCTGTTATTGAACTATCTTTGCTGAGTTGAACTTATACTTCACCAAGAAAGTATTCTGAATTTATTATTTTCTGCATTGTTTTCCTTTGATTCTAGTTTGATCTGTTAATACTTTTTAAAAAATAATCATCGGCAAAAATAATAGGCATATGGATACTTACTTCCCCATCATCTTCAATTTCCACATTTCATCAAAGAATTTTCCCTCTATTACATCCTTTAATGTGCTTTTTGGCATTCTAAAAACCCAATGCAATTTCTGAGCTTATAGTATTGCTGTATGTCTATAAGTATTGCTGGATGTTTTCTCATATTTTGGGAAATTTTTCTACTTTGATTTAGTTGGGCAATTTACATGTTCACTTTCTACTTTCCCTTTCAGGGTATTTGGCATTTATAATGCTAAGTTGAACCTTATGATATCATATCTAGCTGCCAATATTTAACCATTTGCCCTACAGAAATGGCAATTTCATGTGGAACATCCACATATAAAAATAGCTAACATTTATTAGTTGTTATATTTCAAATACTTATATACTTACTTTCCACACATTATGTAAACTTCTCATTTTATAATCTAAAATATTCAATATTAGAGAAATTAAAATAAATTACCAGCCAGGCGTGGTGGTTCACGCCTGTAATCCCAGCACTTTGGGAGGCTGAGGCAGGTGGATCACGAGGTCAGGAGTTCGAGACCAGCCTGACCAACATGGTGAAACCCCATCTCTACTAAAAATACAAAAATTAGCCGGGGCTGGCGGTGCGCACCTGTAATCCCAGCTACTCAGGAGCCTGAGGCAGGAGAATTGCTTGAACCCAGGAGACGGAGGTTGCAGTGAGCTGAGATTGCACCACTGTACTCCAGCCTGGATGACAGATTGAGACTCCGTCTCAAAAAATAATAATAATTACCCTAATGAAATCACTATTAGGTAGGAAAGCTGCGTTGTAAACGTAGGTCTGCATCACTCCAAAATCTAAGGTGTTCAGCACTACAGTGTCTCTTAAGGGTGATATCTTATTTACTTTTTTCTTATCATTTTTTGAAGATCATTACTGAATATTCCTTTTCAGAGAAAGCTATTATTAATTCAAATAAAAATGATAATTTCTCCATGGTTCACATAGAAAATTCCAAATATATTTTCCAGAAGCTATACTTTGACAAGTATCAAGGTGTTTTCAAACATTTGAAAAATAATATTTTTGCTTTTTATTGGAATTGTTTGTCATTTTGTAGATAAAAATTTTCATGTGTTCCTAAAGCAATTTTTTCTTAGAAACAGTGGCCTGAAGCCTCTAGAAATAGGGCTTAATACCTAATAACTAAAAACGTTTTGACTTTTCTTAGTTTGCATTAAAGGAAAATATAAATGTGTAGGGGAAATAACCATTCATGCCAGATCACTTGCCCTCACAAATCATCCTAGAAATAAATCTGCGTTCTGTCTGCTACAAGTTTTTTAGAAGTGTTTAAAAGCCATTTTTAATTACTGAGAATGGGGTCTATGTGCAGCTTTAATAAAATTCCTTTCTAAAATGCGGCAACTATAAGTTCAAAACCCAAATCAAATGTACTTTGTGAGCTTTGTAATATGAGATTGTATAGCCATCTGGCCCCCAGGCCACTTCTGCACATAAAACATAAATAACTTTTTTAATTTAAGTAATAGATAAATCTGTTTCAAGTGCCTCAGCATCCATGCCCAACCTTGTCTGCCAATCTGTTGATCCTAAATAATATTTTCAAGCTGTGGTAAGATTATTGGTGTTCTGAAGCAATCTGGAAATACCAAGTTCTTATGCCAGGAAATGGGTCAAAATGTAATCTCTTCATGTTACTGTTTTGATTTCAGAAATAGCTCTGTCCTTCACAACACTGGGAGCCTGTATATTTTATTCTTCTCCTGGATTTGATTACAGCTGCCATTCTGCTGTTGCATTGTAAACTTTATTAAATATCTACTTTTAATTAACCTCCTTGGCACTGGAACCTCTTGCTAACATCAGTCCGTTTTTGGTTTCTCACAACAGTTGCACTTTTCTCCTTAAATAGTCATTCTGTAATATGCTTCCCTCACATAATTATCACAAAATAGTCCTGTACTTGTTCAGCCAAGAGAGACTAGACAGCATGAACTTTAGAGACAGAGATGTCTGTGTTTGGGTCTTAGCTCTGATGCATGGACCTATGTGACTCTGGGCAAGTTCCTTTCTATTTTCTGATGCCTCATTGGTGGAATGGAGATTTCATGGGTTGTCAGGGCCCCTCACTGGATAAGCAACATCAAGTGCCTTCAGTACCCAGAACACAGTTACATGCTCTGAAGGCTAATTCATTCCCTTTCTGTTCAGGGGATACATAAATCACATAAAGAAATGGAAGGGACAATGCTTTTCTTTTGTTCTCTTATTCTCTCAGTTTTATTATTTTATCTTTCATTTTGGAAGAAGCTGAGATTTCTTTTCTTTTTTTCTTTTTTTGGCTTCAGTCTCCTGAGTAGCTGGGATTACAAGTGTGTGCCACCATGTCTAGCTAATTTTTGTATTTTTAGTAGACATGAGGATTTCCTATGTTGGCCAGCCTGGTCTCGAACTCCTGGCCTCAAGTGATCCACCTGTCTCGGCCTCCCAAAGTGCTGAGATTACAGGCGTGAGTCACTGTGCCTAGCCTAAAATGTTTAATTGACAAAAATAATTGTATCTACTTATGGAGTACAATGTGACATTTTAAACATTTTAATATATGCACATACTATAGAAAGATTAAATAAAGCTAACTAATATATTCATCATCTCATGTACCTTGTGAGATTATTTAAATGCATGCTTTTCACATTTTGAAATATATAATATTAACTATGATCATGTTGTACAATAGATCACTAAACTTATTTATTCTAAATGAAATTTGTACCCATTCACCATTATCACCCCTTTCCCCATCACCTCTCACCCCAACCTCTTTTAACCACTATTTTACTCTCTGCTTGTATGAGTTCAAATTTTTAGATTCCACAAAAGAGTGAGATCATGCAGTGTTTGTTTCTCTGTGCCTGGCTTATGTCACTTAGCACAATGCCCTCCAGGTTCATCTATGTTATTGCAAATAATAGACTTTCCTTTTTTATAAAAGCTGTATAGTATTCCATTGCATGTGGAATATGTGATGGATATATTGCATATATTCCAGAGGCAATGGAAGACTACACAGCATTTATAAAGAAGGAATATCTATTACTATAATATAGACTGTATTATAACATAGACTAAATTAATAGATATTAATAACACACCACATTTTCTTTATCCATTCATCTCTTGATGGACACTTAGGGTGTTTCCATATCTTGGCTATTGTGAAGAATGCTGAAATTAACTTGGGAGTGTAGATAGCTCCTCAACATATTGATTTTAATTTTTTTTAGTATATACCCATGCACGGGATTGCTGGATTATATGGTGATTCTATTTCTAGTGTTTTGTGGAAATTTCATATTTTTTTCCAAAATGGCTGTACTAATTTATATTCCTACCAACAATGGACCAGAGTTCCCTTTTCTCTACATTCTTGCCAACACTTGTTAACTTTCATCTTTTTAATCCTTGCCATTTTATATCACTGATTGTTTCATTTGAGAATCGTACAAAATCAAGTTTGCCTTATTCTACTTTTTTAAAGATGCAGAAATGCATTTTTCTCAGACCATTCTCATAACAGTGGGCTAAGCATGTGCATTTGCTCTGTAAGTAGCTCTTTCATTTGACATCTGAAAGCATTTGTGGTTTTCTTTTTGGCTTCTCTCTTCATGATGCTGGTGGGGATGAAAAGTCAGGATCCAGAGTTGAGCAAGGACCACAGGCATGTGGATAAGGAGAATTAACTATCTTGTCCAAGCAGCAAAATAAATCAATATTCTTTTACCCACCTATTTTTTTCCCTTTTAATAAGTAGCATAATAAAGTCTCTGGCCAATACCAATGCTTGCGTGATATATTTATGTCCATGATACAAGATGTGACTGAATTTTTCATCCATTCATGAATTCAAAGAATATTGTTGGCCAGGTCTTGTGCTAAGCAAATGGGAAACAATAAAAAATTAATCCAATTTGAATCCTTGTTTCCAAGGAGCTTTCAGTCTGGTAAAGGAAACGAGATACACACTCCAGTGGTTTTCATGGAAAACAGAATGTGCGAATCCCAAGAGCAGTCCAAGGCGTTGTTGATGTTTTGAAGGGAAACGTTACTCTCAGTTGTAGAAAGAAAATGGATATATCTAGAAAATATTCCACATTGTTTGTATTTCAGTTTGGCCTTGAAACATTATCCATTATTTCAAAACAGCTTAGAAGTGGTTTATGAGTAGTGATGAGGTTGGAGGGTTAGCTGAGAGGGTGCCCCCACCTATGTGTCATCTTTGGGTTATGTGTGCAGAAAAAGCACATGCTATCTTATTTATATGATAGGCCACTGCCCAGCCAGCTACAAACTCAATAGTGCAGGAAGGTATTGAATGAAATAGTATGTAACTCTGGCATAGTAATAAACTCAGATACACCAATAATTGCACCCTTGGCTCTTGACATGGTCTGATATCCAGCCACAAATGCCAAATATTATGAGTCTGTGGCTCTGATTTACTCTATTAGGCATATCTGTCATTCTAATGGGCTAACTAATGGCCTAAATTTCAGTGTACATCTCTACAAAACAGAAAAGGCATTACAGGGCCTTGTCCCCTAACTTGTACACTTGATCTTGTGTTTCCATTGAACTGTTTATTTGCAGGTTGAATAGTAACCTTAAGCAAATAACCTCACATTGAAGCTGAGTGTCTACCATCAGTCTCCTAACCTTCACCAGTCTTTGTGGTTTATCCCAATTTAGAAGGTGTATTTATTTAGACTCATTTATGGGGACAAATGGATATTATGGGGGATTGTGTTTGGCTCATGGGAGCCCTACTTGGTTTTGTCACTGCATTTCAGGATGGGTAGGTTTAGAAGAAAATCATATGTGGAATGAGCAATATAAGCAAATAATAATATATCAAAACAGAGGCCACATTTGAAAGGGGAGAGTGGACGATAATGCTGGAAAGGAAGCTTAATGGTAGAAGACTTTGAATGTCAACTCTTCAAGGGAAGATTTGATGACCTTGCCAATAAGAAGATCTTGAAGGATTAGTAATTGTATATAAGTAATAAGACCTGAAAAAAAGATCAAAACTGTGTTACAGAAAAACAAACCTAGAACTAAGACATGAAGTACTTGGGGAGAAAAATCAACAACAAAAAACAGCTCATATTCACTTCGTAAGAATATAAACAATTTCCTGATCAAATGAGAGGTTCTCGTGTTGTTCCCTTTCCTCTTTTGTATTTACAACACATAATGAAGAAAATTTAAGAGTTTGTGTTTTATTTTACTAAGTAGCTGTCAGATATCAGCGTTTATTTACAAAGTCAAACTATTTATACACATACTTTACAAGAATCAGTAATTAAGTTTACATACTTAGGTCTATTTTGATTGTTGTTTCCATGGTGTAGTGATTTTTTTTCATCTTAAGAGCTTCAGTTTTGTTAGAGGGGCTTAATGTTTTTGTAAAGTTTTTTTTTTCCAAAATGGATAACTTGTAGGTTATCATATAAATGATTTAATGAGTAAAGTAAATTGGCATTTTAAATGATTTAATTTCTGGATCTCAACCAAGTCTTTCATTCAGGAGCAAGATTACAAAAAGGTATTAATGTTACTCCTGTTCTGTACACCCCTGGTACAAAGTTTGTAACACAACAGAATTCAGTTATATTTTGGGGAGCATTGGTCCAGTTGTATGGCCAGCACTTCATGCTGTGGGTCATGGAACTGCTTCCAAAATGAGCACAAAGCAGATTTTTGGATTAACCACTGCTTTGCAAAAACTGAGTCATGGAGCCACTCTTTAGATAGATTTGTTGGTGATAAGGCCTATATTTTAAAAAGATTTTTTCCTTTCTCCTCCTCTGCTTTCCTCTTGGCTTTATATTTATATTAGGGGTCCTAAAAACATGCTGGGACCAAATCATAGGTGGCCTCAATTAAGTAGAGAGATAATGTTTTGGAAAAAAAAAGGAACCTCATTTTTTTACAATTGTTACTATGTTGGAAGAGGTGCCTGCTTTAAAGGAGGGAGCCTCTGCAGTCCTGGCAGGGGTTTGGAATCCCCCAGACCCCACTTCTCAACTATTATCCTCATTTTTAACTTAGGAAAGAGAATATCAGGCTTTCAATTAATGAATTCATAACCCAACTCTGCCATTCTATCTACAAGAGCATGAGCAAGTTGATTACCATCATCTGTGCATGGCTTTCTTTCACCCTTAAAATGGAGATAGTAACATTGTTAGAACTGAAATAAATATTAAATGGAATGAACATAAATGTAAGTGTCTAGTGTGTTGAATATAGAAGTACCAAATAATTCTGTGTCTTATGAAACAATATTTAATAATGAATATTAAGAATAATATTTCATCTGTCAAGATGAATAATTCACACTTGGAAAGTGAAATCCACTATCCTTCTTCAGCCAATGCATGCTAGAGATGTGCCACAAAAGCTTCAGTATTGTCACAGATGTTCAAGTTTATCACCCCTTTAAAAATCATAAAAAAGCACAATGAACTAGATCTCCTCACATACACTGTATGCTAACTATTTTGTTATGCTTAAAACTATGTAAATACACTGATATCTCTAATAGCTTAATAAATATTCACTGTTTCTCTCTATGACTGTTTAAAAAATTGCCTTCAGTCTCCTAGGTAGCTTTGGATAAGAAGCATCTGTAGCAGTACATTTGGAAGGGAATAGTTCCCACCAGATTACACTGCCATTTGAAGAATGTTGCCTGACTAATTATGCTTGGGTTGAAGTGGTACTGTTGCCATATGTAGATTAAAATATTAATAGAACCTCAGAGTGCATCCTTTCTAGCTAGCTTTAGGGTGTGGTCTATCATAAATTGGAGCAGCCCTGTAATGGCCAAAGCCCCATATGCTAACAATGCACTGTTGTAAGCTCTAAAACCATTTGAGGATTACTTGTCTATCACGGCAGAGGACATTTCTTGATCTCCTCACTTTTCCTGTTTACATTAGTCTTTCTGGAGTTTAAGGATCATCTTCAAACTCATTTGTGCATCAACAAAACACCATGCATTGCCCTTCATATGGGTATAAAATCTATTAAAATGATTCCATACATCACTCTCTGAAATATTCAGTCTCAGATGTCTCTATAGAAATAGTGGTGTGCATGCTCTTATTTTTGACTCTGTGCAGACTCTTACTATACTTAAAAGCATGTGTTTGGAAAATTAGCCTAGAACTCTGGGGTGGGTATTTTACCACATGAAATTTAGTGAGTCAAAGGGAATCACATCCATCACTTGGGCCTAAGAATAATACTAAGAAGAAGTATCATCCATTGAGCACAATATTAAACACCTTACACAAAATATCTTGGTTAATTTTGGTAACAACCCTATAAAGTCGATTATATTTTTCCCCGTTTTTCAGATGTGAAGCCTAAATCTCAAGGACATTGAATACGTAACTTGTAAAGGGCATGTCTCATTTGAATTCCAAAGCCCATACTCCTCTCTGTGGTGTTATAGTTTCTGATTTCCATGACAGCTGGGCACAGCATACCTAGACATCACGTTAACTTCCAGCTCTGATTCTACCCTCAACAAATAGAGGGATGTTATGATAATCAGTTGTTGTACTGAGGCCTGTTACGCATGAGACTTCCCAGCCCATGGTTTGAATTGTCTATAGGCTCTTTCACTAGAATATTGGCTAAGAACATTGCCATGGTGTCCTCTAGCCCCAGAGAGCTGTATCTGAGGGACTCCTCCCCAGCTCACAAAAGCAATTAATTATTTCCAAACCAGTCCCCTCACATTAAACTCTTGTACAAACATAATGAATGACGAAGGAGTTTGAATCATCCACAGTGCATCTGTGGAACTTGAGAAAACTTTACCACAAGACAGCACAAAGCCAACCAAGGTCCCTGATTAAAAGTGATTTCTTTTTTAATTGAAATGATCTCTATGAACAGCTGCCAGGTGAGTTCGGTGAGTGTGGGTGAGGCAAGTAGGAAAGTCTTCACAGCTGAGACAGGGTTCATTTGTATTTATTTATTTATTTATTCTTGATGGGGGAAAAGGAAAGGCAAGTATATATTGCGGAGTAATTTATTGAACCAATGAAAATGTCACGAAAACATTTCAGAATTGGACTGTGTGGGAGACAAACATGACTCTGGATTCTGGGAGAGACTCAATATTCAGTTTCCACACAGGCAAATGGAAATTCTTCACAAAACTTAAAATAAGCAGATGAAGAATTTAAGTTACACGAATCTTAAAATAAAAATCTCTGGTATGATTAATTGAAAAGGAAGTTCAGTTACACATTATTTTTGGCTAAGAAAAAGATATAGAGTCATGGGCTGCATAATGACGTTTCTGTCAAGGAGGGATTAACTACATGACGGTGCTCGCATAAGATTATGATACCATATTTTTACTGCACCTTTTCTATGTTTAGGAACACAAATAAATAGCATTGTGTTACAATTGCCTACAGCATTCAGCACAGTAACACGCCATTATAGGTTGCAGTCTAAGAGAACTAGGCTATACCCTATAGCATAGATGTGTAGTAGGCTATGCCATCTAGGTAAGTGTAAGTACACTCTGATGTTCACCCAATTGAATGGCCTAATGATACTTGACTGTAAATATATTGTTGTTCAGTAGTATCAGAGACTTGACAGTTCTTAGCTTGATTTTCCTTAACTTGAATGGGTAGTGGAAACTTAGAACTAAATATGGCTGTAGAAGTTATTTCATTTGAATCTTTCATTTTATAGAAGAGAAAATGAGGCCTCTAGAGAAAAGACAAGACATATCCACTTGTATAAAATCTCTTGTAAAATAAGGAGGAATAAATATTAAATAGAGCCAATCCAAATGTTTTTTTCTGGGTCACCATGGCGACTTCATATGTGTCCTGATTTTCTTGCTGTTTTTCAAATAATCTGCTGCTTGTGAATTATGCTATCTCATTTTGTCATAATTCCATTGTTTCTCCCGTCTAGGAAAGTAAAAGTAACCATTCTGGAATAGTTGTGTTTCATTTTTTGTTTTCTCTCATGAATATTTGGAATCTGTAGCTCTTTGTTGACCAGTTCATCTTCCCAGGCTAATGACCTATTTCATTATTTTTGAAGTAAAAACAGTGGAAGAAGCAGCATTATATTGAAATTTGAATGTAATCATAATTATAGTTAATAGCTGGCATTTGTTGATAATTTACTATATTCTGCACATTGTACCAACTATGTGAGATGTGTGTGTATGTGTGTATTCTCATAGTAACTCTCTATATAGAGTATATAGTTTTATATATATACACACTATGAGAATATACACACACGTCTCTCTATAGATATATATTGATATTCTATATATAGATATATTCTAGATATAGATATAGATATTCTATAGAGTATCTATATCTATATAGAATATCTATATATCGATACATAGATATATTGATATATCGATATATATCTATATCTAGAATATATATTATATTTTATATCTAGAATATATATTTTATATCTAGAATATATATTATATTTTATATCTAGAATATATATTATATTTTATCTAGAATATATATATTTTATCTAGTATATTATATTTTATCTAGAATATATATTATATTTTATCTAGAATATATATTATATTTTATCTAGAATATATATTATATTTTATCTATTATATATTATATTTTATATATAATATATATATTTTACATATAAATATATATAGACTATATATAGAATATCTATATCTATATCGATATAGATATATATATCGATATATTCTATATATCGATATAGATATATATATCGATATAGATATTCTATATATCGATATAGATATTCTATATATAGATATATATCTATCAATAAAGATATCAACATTCTATATATAGATATATATAGATATTCTCTATATAGATATAGAATATATCTATATGTACTATGAGAATATATACAAACACATACACTTTTTATATTCTCATAATATCTCTATAAGGTAGGTTTAATTGTTGTATTTTGTAGATAAGGAAGCAGAGGCCAGAGAGGTTTGGTACCTTGGCCATGGATACACAACTGTTTACTAATGGTAGTTCATCTTATGAGGCCTGGCTGCAGAGAGTGCATTTTTAACGAGTTTGCTCTACTACTTCTCCAGTATGAGCTCATTTTGCAGAAGAAAAAAAAAAACTGATGTACAAAATTAAATCATTTGCCAACACCATGGAGCCAGGAAGTGACTGGTCTGGGAGATGACCCTTGGTCATTCTCCTACTGTGATGCTGATCATCATGACATCCTAAGCACATCAGAGGCTGCAACAGAGTAAACAGTGCAAAAGAGAAAGGCTAGCAAGACATGAACTGGGACCTCAGAAGGAGCATGTGCTATGAAGGTACTTTCTTCAGGTGAACACATAGTTTAGGTTCTGGAGGATCCGTCCTAGATTTTGTCAGTGTATCCACCACAGGTGTTACAAGCTTGAGAAGACAATCAGTCCCATAAGGCACAAAGAGGCTTCAATCTAAGTTTATTTAGTTATATAGGTCAAGAGGTTCAGCATTTATTTTATCTTCATTGAAGGGAAGGCGTCAGCTACCTGAGTTCACAGATTCTTTAGTCCCTGTGTCCATATAAGACACATATGGTTGCTTCTGTTAAAACCCAAGATGTATCTGGGTCATTTAGACCCAGATAAACTGCTCCGTTATTTCCCAGCCATCTTTTATAACTGTATTTACATAGGACCAAGGTCTTCATGCCAAATCCCAGCTGCCCCAATCCAGGTGTAGTCCCAAACAGCGAATAAGGCAGACACAACATTCCACATTTATCTTAACTCTGTAGTTTCCAAGGAAACAGGGCTGTGAGAAGACAGACACTGAGTTTTCAGTTCTTTATCAGCCCAGGCCTGATATTAACCCTTTATACACAGCTAGGTACACCAGAGTAATACTTGGCACCGTGCTGGCACTGAGTAGGCACTCTAGAAAGAATAAAAAATGAATGCACGTCTGAATGAAGGGATGTTCCAATGGATATTGCCTATTTCTGGATTATCATCTCACAGTAGCTAAACTCAAAGAACTGATCTATAAATAAAATAAAAAATAGTAGAGGAGATACAGTAATTAGCAAAATCATTCAGGGCCCCTGGGCTTATTATCTAGACAGAGAAGCATACATTAAACAAATATTTATACAATGACATATAAAATTAGGAAGGTTAAAGTGCTGTGAGAGAGGGTAGTGAATATATGAAAGCATGCAATAAGAGAAGATGGATTTGTCAGGGGGGTCAGAGAAGTGCACCTGAAGAAATACTGCATCACCAGATGTTGGAATGGGGAGTAGCAACCACTAGGAAGACACCAGAGAAAGATTTCTCTAGGCTTAGAAATAGAATTTATAAAAGTCTTGTTGCAGGAAAACAAATATAGTGCATTCACTAAATGTCTGTCATTAGAATGTGACATCATAATTTACATGCAATGCTCCTGAGATTATAATGCATTTTACATACATTTTAATCATTCATTCAACAATTTATTTTTTAAATTGAGAACATACTGTATCAAGCACTGTACTGACTGCTAAGGATACAATGATCAAGGCAGGTATGGTTCATTTATTGAAAGTACAATTTAATGGAAAATCAAACATGATGATGGCAAGTATTGGGGACCACAGAAGCATAATAAAAGGCACATGACCCACATTTAGAAAAATTAAGTAAGTCTTGGAGGAAGTAATTTCTAAGTTGAGATGTGAAGACAGATTAAACACTGGACATCAGGAAGCCCCTCAAACCTCTTGCACAGACTGAGACAGATTCCTACTCTTGTGGTCAACAGTCCTGAAAATCACATTGTAGGCATACTCTTGGTTTGATTTTCCCAGTGAATTGTTTTACAGATGGTTAGTTTTATGCATTTAATGTTCATATGATAGTCTTAGGCTTAGCAAAACATATTTCCCAACTTTGTTCCTAAATATGCCATAATTATTTCATATATATATATATATATAGAGAGAGAGAGAGAGAGAGACAGAGACATATAGATATATGAATATGATATAAAAAGACACATATATAAAGAGATAGGCATATTGTCAAAAACACATTTCAATCCACATAATATGTCTTAGAAATAGTCATATACAGACACTTCATTTTGGAAATGTTGAGTGACTGCCTGTTAAAGGCTGAGCCAAGACTAGAATATGTGGTCTGATGTTATAAATGCCTCATTTTCAAAGGAGAAAGACCAGACCCTTTGAAAAAAAAAAATGCCATTGATTGGGTCTTGTCTTTGAATTGCTTAGAAAATGAAGTTGCTAGCAGGGATGTTATGAAGGATTTGCTGGAATCAACTTTAGTGAGATTTTCTTGGGAGAAATTTTGCAGCATATTTAATCAGGCGACCAAGAAACAACAGCTGCTTGTGTATGAAGCATCAGTAAAGCTGCTAAGATTTATATAATCTTCAGTGTTCAACAGATTGCTAGCATTTATAGGACAGTCAATGTATGCCTATGCTCATATGCAGTCATTTATGCTACCTTTCCCACTATTGTTGAACAGAGGAGCTTCTGAAGAGGGAAATGCTGTGAAGAGAGTTGGAGTAAGAACTAGAGGACAGAAGACTTGGTAATGGAGTTCCTGGAAATTGGAGATAATAAACTTTTCCCAACAGAAGGCGATGATGGCAATGTCCCCTTGCAACGGAAAAAAGTAGCTATTTAATTTTGCCTATAGAAAGGTTAACATCTATCACTACAGCAGTAGTCATTCTTCTGGTACTACTTCTTGTGGCAAAATCAGCGTAAAAATCTTCATAACTTCTGGCCTAAGAACATTGCTAAATTTAGATGATTAGTAGCCACTTCATTAAAAAGTTCATGATTATTCAATGTCATTAGTTCTGATATTCCCTAAATAGAAAAAACTAATGAATCCATAACAAAAAAACGTTTAAGAGGCAGACATAAAAAATATATAGAACTCAGATCTTAGAAATTATCCAGGGCACACCTTGCATTTTTAAAAGGAGGAGCTTGTGGTCAGCAGACATGTAGCTACAGCAGAGATTTTTAGTTTGGAAATTTCTTGACTCTTGGTTTAGTGCTTTGTCCACCATGTTGCCCTGTCTCCAAGTCTAGGTTCCTCAGTTTGGCATTGAGAATCTCAAAAAATAGCTCCTTTATACTCTAATCTTATATCCTATGATTTCCCATTGTATGCATCTTCTCCTCATATATGCCATTCTCATGGCCACCTCTAAGATCTGGTTTTATACAGCTTCCTTTTCTTTTTATTGATAATTCCCTTCCTTCTCCAACATTCATTTCAAGATCCAAGTCAAAGCCCAGTAACCTGCAATCATGTTCCATGACCTTGCATTACAGATGATATGAACTTTATTCTGAGCATACAGAACTTGTAGGCTCTGAATCACCACATATTAGCAGTGAATTTGCGTTGCTTATTAGAGGCAGTATGATAGAGTGGAAAGGCCTTGGATTTGGAGTTAGGCAAACATAGATTTCAATATGTATATAGATGTCTACCCTTTAATCACTGAGGAACTCGATAAGTGTATCAGTCTGGACAAGTTCAAATTTGCTATAATAGTAAATAAACTCTGAAGTCTCAGTGATTTAATGAAGGAAATATGTGCTTCTTACTCATACTGAGTCCAGTATGGATTGGGTAGTTCTTGACACTCTGAAAACTCCTTCAAGCAATGACTCAATAAGGCAGATGGTTTCCATTCTATTGGCTCTGCCATCTCCATAGGTTGGCTCCAAGTTATAAAGAAAAAAGTTATATAGATATTATACAAGTTCACAAATACCTTGTCCAGAAAAATGACCCTTTTTATTTTCATTTGCATTTCATTGGCTAGAATTGGTGAAATGACCCTGCCTGATGTCAAGGTAGCTGGGAACTGTAGCCTTCCTGTGCACCAGGAAGAAGAGAACTGGATATGGTTGAGCACTAATGATCTCTGTTATAAAAGTCATTTAAATTTTCTAAGATGCCCCTTGTTGTTTCTGTGAGAATAAAATGAGGTAATACATTGGAAATGCCCAGAATCTGGAACATAAAAGTTGCTAGATAAATGATAATTAATTTTCATTTCCTCTAACAGATCCAGTACTTCTTCCCCGTTTCTTTC